>NC_137120.1:16186091-16538727 GCF_949357685.1 Gobio gobio
TGACTCAGTATGCAACTGCTTTAAACCTGATTATTATCCATTAACTTGATTGGTCAAACGCATGAATGGAAAAGCCACTGACAATGGCTTTCAAAGAGACTCTTAATGATTATAATATGAGAACTACTGCTGACAAATGCACTGAACGAAGCCACTCCTTTGACTTACCTTTTTAAAGGGTCAAAGGGACAAGGCCCACACACAAACACACCTGTCCAAACAGGGACTGCCACATCCGAGAGAGAGAGAGCGAGAGAGAGAGAGAGAGAGAGAGAGAGAGATAGAGAGAGAGAGCGTGAGTGATGGGCAGTTCATTCTCAGCCCATGCCGAAAGCAGCGTGTCCCATTGAGATGCATTACGTTTACCCTCCTCATCAGTGTGCTGAGAGAACCGCTGTCATATCATTCATTCTCATTTCCTCTTCTGTCCACACACATCATTGAATACGGTCACAACCATATGCATGACAAAACAAGGGTGGAGACAGGTTATTTCACCTGGAGATGTGAAGTAAAAAGAACAATTGTACACATAAAATATTTAAACAAAACATAAAACCCCTGTGGAAACCAGCTTAAGGTCAACAGGTTTCCACTGATGAAGTTTGATGGTTTCCCTTGTGAAAATTAGGTGTGATTCATTGTGTTGAATGTTAATTTGTACTGTACTTCAGATATATACTGTATGTATATATATATATATATATATATATATATATATATATATATATATATATATATATATATATATATATATATATATATATATATATATATATATATATATATAGTGTTATAGTGTTAGCAATAAAACTGTTAAAGATAACTATTTGACATAAAGGTAAGTTATACGTAGATTGCTTTTAAAAGGTTACCTAACTTCTGACCAATTCATTAATGATTTAGGTAAGAAGTTAGGTCACCTTTTAAAAGCAAACCATTTATTACTTCCCTTTCTTTGAAATCAAATAACGTATTGGTTACGTATGTAGTCCTCATTACCAGAAGGAGGGAACGGAGACACCACCTTGTGAAAAGAACGTTAGTACATTTTACTGTAGTTTTAAAAAGAGTACTTATAATGTCAGTAGTATATATATATTACTGACATTATAAGTACTCTTTTTAAAACTACAGTAAAATGTACTAATTTTCTTTTCACAAGGTTTGACACACCTAAACTTCTTGCTTCAATCTGAATTAATTCATTCCGATTTATGAATCCAAAAGTATTTCGGTCCTTCCTTGGACCACTTTTTATAGATACTGACCACTGCAGACAGGGAACACCCCACAAGAGCAGCAGTTTTGGAAATGCTCTTTCCCAGTCGTCTAGCAATCACAATTTGGCCCTTGTCAAACTCGCTCAAATCCTTGCTCTTGCCCATTTTTCCTGGTTCTAACACATCAACTTTGAGGACAAAATGTTCACTTTCTGCCTAATATATCCCACAGGTGCCGTGATAAAGAGATTATAAGTGTTATTCACTTCACCTGTCATGTCATAATGTTATGCATGATCGGTATATGTTGTACTGACAAATGCTTAGTTAGTATAGTTCACATAAGCCGCGTTTCCACCGCAGGAACTTTCCCCAGGAACTAGGAACTTTGGGGTGGTACTCTGTGTGTTTCGACTGCAGGAACCAGGGTCTAAATGAAGTTCCGGGTAAATATTTCCCCCTCCAAACAGCCCTGCTCTTTCTGTCCGATGGCACGCGTTCATCTCAGCAATCTCACGGTCAATGTCCGTAATAGCTGATAATAACATACATTGTTTTATTTTAAATCTAGCTTTACGAGATTGCAGAATACACTTTAGTATCAGTGCTCGTCTCTTTTCCGCCATTTTGTTAATTACCTCTTTAGTAAACCAATACATAACTAGCAAAAGCAACGCTGCTTGCATATCCTCCAAACATGTTATTGTTGCTGCATTACTGTCCGTCGGTGACTGGGAGGAACAGTCGCACGCAGTCCCACATCTCTGGACTAATTTGCCTAATCTTCACGGTACTTTGGACCGCAGTGGAAACGCAGACTGTAGCAGGTCTGGGAGAAAAAAAAGTTCCTGTAAAAAAAGTTCCTGGTACAAATTGTTCCGGATAATTTTGGTGGAAACGGGGCTTTACACAAGAGTTCTAGTAACTAAAAATAACTGTAGAGTGTTGATATTTTACTTTAGATTTACTCTTGACTTAGTATACCACTGTTGTGTTTTGATATTAAATGTTGAAGTCTTTGTGTGACTCATGGTCAACTGCAAGATATTGTTAAAAATATAGAGGGTTTATATCAACCCACTTAAAAGTTTCACAAGGTGCTTATGATAAGTGTCACTATTTGACATAAAGGTAAGTAATACATAGATTGCTTTTAAAAGGTTACCTAACTTCTGACTAAATCATTAATTATTTAGTTAAGAAGTTAGGTCACCTTTTAAAAGCAACCAATTTATTACTTCCCTTTCTTTGAAATCATTGAAATCAAATAACGTCTTGGTTACGTATGTAGCCCTCATTCCCAGAACGGGGGAACGGATACACCACGTCAGAGACCGATGAATAGGAATCTCGCTATCGAGAGCCAATCTACTTAGAGTGTAACTAAACAAGCCAATGGACATTGGCATGCAATGATTGCACCAGCTGCACATGCCACGCATCGTGGGTATAAATGAAGCACAGGTGCTTGCATCAAATCATTTTTTTGCTGAACTGGCTTCCCAGCAAGGTACAGAGGACATGGCAACGGGACATGGCGATGGGACAGGGAACAAGGGTTACATACGTAACTGAGACGTTCCTATTCAGTCGGTCACTTCTGACGCCATGTCGGAGACCAACGAATAGGAATCCCTACCAAAGCACCATGGCCTCTGCCCCCCTTCCAGTGCCCTGTGCCTCCTGAGCTCTCTTACCTGATGAGACGGGGCTCACACAGAGAAGTTCATCACTGCTGTTCCACATGAGCCACTCAGTGACTTATTGGATAGCACTGGGGAATGCTGCGGAACCCACATCGTACCCCGAAGGAGTTATGTGGAGTACGCTGAGCCGTAGCCCGCAACCAAGAGGGAGCTCCAGCCCCACTGAAGGGGGAGTTCTCCCAAGGGAAAGACTAGGGGTTCCATTTAGGAGCGACCGTTGAAAAATACATGGGATCCCCACAGGGTCACTCATATAACCCCAGCCTAGTACCGGTTCTTCAAGGGCTCAGCCACGTCTGGCACAGAGGGCGATGGAGGACTCGACAGAATTTGCTTCTGGAGAATATAAGCGCCACTTTCAGGGCGCAGCAAGCTGACAAGAACCAGGGTCTCTCAGTGCTTCTACTCGTTTGAGGTGAGAACACAGGAGGAAACCGGCTCTACACGTAGACTATAGAATCTAGCAAACGTGTTGGGTGTCGCCCAGCCCACAGCTCTACAGATATTGAGGCGCCATGTGCCAGCGCCCAGGAGGATGCAATACTTCTAGTAGAGTGTGCTCGCACCCTGAGCGGACAGGGTACACCTTGTGCTTGATAAGCCAAGGTAATGAAATCCACTATCCAGTGGGCCATCCTCTGCTTGGAGACAGCCTTTCCCTTCTGCTGACCTCCGTGACAAAGAGCTGATCTGAGGTCCTGAAGTTTTGAGTTCTATCCACGTACAGCTGCAGTGTGCGGACGGGACAGAGCAAAGCCAGGGCTAGGTCTGCCTCCTCTGGTGGCAGAGCTTGCAGATTCACCACCTGGTCCCTGAAGGGAGTGGTAGGAACCTTGGACACATAGCCAGGCCAGGGTCTCAGCACCACATGGGTGTCACCCTGGCTGAACTCTAGGCACGATTCGTCGACCAAAACTACCCTCTTGATAGAGGCCAGTGCAGCCAGCAACAGAGTCTTCATAGACAGAATCTTTAGCTCTGCTGACTGCAGAGGCTCGAATTAGCACTGAAGTGCTCAGAGCACCAGAGCAAGATCCCAAGAGGGTAGGCCTACAGATGGAGGTCAAGGAGGATTTAACCGTCTCGCCCCCCTGAGAAACCTGACAACCAGGTCGTGCTTCCCAACCGTCTTACCTTCCACATGATTGTGATAAGCAGAGATTGCAGCAACATAAACCTTGAGGGTGGAGGGAGACAGCCTACGCTCCAACCCGTGCTGCGGGAAGGAAAGCACAGATGCGATCGAACATCTTTGTGGGTTTTCAGAGCGAGAAGAACACCACTTGACGAACAGGGCTGGGGCGGCTGTCTCGTGAAGACAGGCCACAGCGGGGTGTGAGTGTGCTCTGCAACACCTACCTGATTCCACAAGTGGGCAGAGGGTATGTGAGGAGGCCTGGCTGCGTCCCCAAGCCATCCACTGCTGCCCGGTGGCGAAGGGGGAGGATGAGTGCGGTCCGGTGTTTGACCAGAATTTGGGTACCAAAACAAACAAAACAGAACAAAAGATTAAGATTAAATTTAGCTCTATGAAGGATTTGTGGAATAATATATTTTGAAGAATGTTGGTCATGTAGCCATTGACTTTCATAGTTGACTTTTCATAGTCTGGAAGTCAATGGGGCTGTTTAGTTTAGTTACAAAAATATCTTCTTTTGTGTTCAGCAGAAGAAAGAAAATACAGGGTTGAGTATATGATAACAGAATATACATTTTTGGCTGCACTATCCCTTTCATGCATTCATTAACATTAGCTAAAAATGAAAATGCATATTTATTAATTTTAGTTAACGGTGATACAACTACAACTGTTAGTTCATGTTAGTTCAGGGCCATGAAATATTAACTGATACAACTTAATAATGTATAAGTAAATTATAAAATTAACATTATGCCACAAAATGCTGTAGATCTTAATCTGTACTGACCTCAGAACTGCTTTCAGTTAAGGGAAGTATGTGTGCCAATTTATGCAGTGTCACTGCTTTGTCTCACTTGCTGACATTCTGTACCACTGACGCATAGAGTCTGCAGGCCTGATTCATGCAAACCCCTGATTCACCAGTTCAACATGAAGAAAACAGGACTTGAGCGAGAAAATACTTTATTAAGCGCTTATCTGAATGGAAAAAAACAGGGGGAAATCTGCTGCATGGCAAGCGTAAAGCTCAAAAGTCAGCAGAATATGTGTCTGCAGTATGAATATATAAACAGAGGAATTATGCCCTGGCCATCAGACCTGACTGACATGCTGGGGAAGACAGCCTGCATTTCATATCATTGCAGAAGTCATTAGTTTCAGATCTAGTTATTGAGTCATCCGTAATGTTTTGATGAGACGTCATTATCTAAGCACTTATACAATAATTAATTAAACTTACATGTTACTCTCAATTTATCAATGGCTTTTTTGGTTTGACAAATTACACCTCTTTTATGAAGGAGGCGGAGAAAAGGCAAATAGTGATGAATGTGTGGCGTCAACTCGTTCTTTTCATCACAGATGCTGTGACTGATTGTGTCTCAGGAGGAAATGCAGATTCACACATATTTTGAATAATATACTGGGGATATGTTACTAAAAAGTAAAAAAAAAACAAGTAAAATGTGTGTTTTCTCCAGTGCTTTATATGTTGGTTTCAAACACCTAGCACAAAACGTTTTTAAATAGAAATATTGGGTAACACTTTATTTTACAGTGTCCTGTATGTTACATGTACTTACTACTATAGTATTAAAGGGGTGATGAATTGCGAAATCAACATACCCTTGAGCCTTTGACATATAAAAGTTAATCGGGATATAAGAATATCCTGTAAGTTTTGGAGCTGAAAACTTCCTTGTTAGTCAAAGAAAAACTTTTATTGACATCTCACAATATGTCGCCTCAACAGATAAATATGTAGGCCTACGCCTGATTCTGTAGCCCTGCCCACCGACTCATGGAGCTAAACTGATCGCGCTACCGAGCAATAAACATGCCGAATATAGCAAGATATTGTGCTGTGTCTGGTTGTGGAAGAACACAGTCGCTGCATAAGCTTCCTTCAGATTCTAATATTGGAAATGTGTGGTTGAACTTGATTTTTAATGAATATCCAGCTCACGTGGGGAAGACGTTGCACGTATGTTCATTTAACTACTGATTCGTTTGTAAACAAGAGACTGGATTTGCAGACAGGATGAGATTGCATGAAGGGATGAAGCAACACACTAAAGGCCAATTTATACTTCTGTCGAGTGTACGCCGTAGGCTACGCGCGTAGTCGACATCATTCAGTTCATTCACGAAATACACCCTAATGTGTCCCTGTTCTTGATATACAATTACTGATTAACATATTTGGTTTCAATGAGAAAATAAATAAACTATACTCAGTGGATCTATGTATTTATTTACTAGCATAAAGAATCGCTGGACTACAAAATATTGTGTTATAGCAGACATAAGGAACTATCATGCCATTTCTGGACACACACACACACACACTCCTATCGCAGATTTTTTATTTATTTATTGACCTGAGGGAGGGGTTCTGGCAGACCAATCACGGTGCTTGCGGTCCGCGTAGAATTGACGCGTTGTTACATTTTTGGAGAGGTGCGCGTCAGGGTACGGCGTAGGGTACGTGCGCATCACACAGCCTACGGCGTAGCTACAGCGTAGGTCCGACGCAGAAGTATAAATTGGCCTTAATGTGAGTAAAACATGTTTTTATATGTGATAGTATTGCATTGTTACAGATCAAATACAATGTTGCATTGTGTACATGTCTAACTAAACATAACTTACCACTGTCACAGGGCTCGCAATGCCCAACATCCCGGGCTATGTGTTTTCCAGACGGGCTACCAATACGTATCATCTTAAATAGTGAAATAACATTCCTTTCTTGATGTGTGTTGTTCACTCTCTTGACTTGATATTTGATCATGCTGTCTGCAATGTACTTGGCGCACGCGTACATCCACCGATCGGGCGAGCCAAGTAATATGAAATAACATTCATATTAATTTTGGGTGGATGAGAGATAAATCATTGTGTTTGATAAAGACATTTTGCGAGCCTTGAGAGACGACGAATCATTCTGGTTGCCGTATCCCCACACGCTTTCAAAACAATGCCTCACGCGTACTCATGGGCGAGCTGAAGCTCATTAAATATGCAAAGCTTATCCAATCATAACAGTGGGCGTTTACTTCCAAGTGTTCAGTGCGGCACGACCATAAAAACCCAGCGTGTCTTGAGAGAGGCTCAAAACCAGGGTAGAAAATAGACTATTACTTATTCATTATGATGTTTTTAAATTAAAAAACCACGCGAATGTCAAGTCAAGTCAAGTCAAGGAAACGTCTCAGGTTACGAATGTAACCATTGTTCCCTGAGAACAGGGAACGAGACGCTGCGTCAGCTTCGACGCTACGGGGAACGCCTCCGGCGTGACAGGTGCCTGAAATCACATTGAATCACGTCAATTCCACTGACCGGCGACAGCCTCTGATGTCATCAAGGTGCGACCAGGAAGTATATAAGGGCGCCTTGCCAACATGACAGTATCTAATCGTCTGAAGGGACTGTTTTCGGCAGGCAGGCCCTGTGGCATGGCACAGCGACGCAGCGTCTCGTTCCCTGTTCTCAGGGAACAATGGTTACATTCGTAACCTGAGACGTTCCCTTTCGAAAGGGAACTCGCGCTGCGTCAGCTTCGACGCTACGGGGAACGATATACCAACGCCGCCATGCCGACGGGAGTGCATGCCCACTGGCAGTGACAACTGTCAAGACAAGCAAATCTTGCTGAAAAG
Source organism: Gobio gobio (assembly GCF_949357685.1). Taxonomy (NCBI): domain Eukaryota; kingdom Metazoa; phylum Chordata; class Actinopteri; order Cypriniformes; family Gobionidae; genus Gobio; species Gobio gobio. Next base: position 16,193,827 of record NC_137120.1, read on the forward strand.
CCTGAACCACTCCCCTTCTGGTCACGTTAGGCTGTCAGTGACAGCGCTCCCTACGGTCAAAGCCCAAGCTTATCGCCTGAGAAGGAAAACTTCACACGTATGAGTTCCTTCCCAGGCCTTGCTCAAAGGCCTGGAACCAACCCATTCGACTCAGAAGGGGTTCCTTTAAGGGAACGTGGCAAGGGAACTACGAGGGAACCCTATGCCAGTCACTATTCGGGAGATTATCACCGAATGCCACCAGGGAGACCTGACCAGGTGACCCAGTCTAGTATGGGACACGTAATACGGTCAACCCTGTCTGTACAGTACAGAGCCTCTGGTACTCGCCTCCGAAGAGACATCCCGCTAGGGTGCTGCAAGAAAGGGCAGCATCACCGACTAGCCGGACCTCAGGGACGGGTTATCCCGGAGAGCAGCGCTCAGCGAAGTGCTTTTCAAACCTTTGCTAGCGAGGGGCCGCTCGATCCTCGGATCTACCAAGCACTTATTTTAAAACGTGCTTAGGAGGCCAAAGGCCTTATAGGCTGAATATATCGGGAGGGGCCCCTCGGGACCTACCACCAATAGAACAGCCCCAGGAGGCTGTAAGCTCACAATAGACCCTCGTTTGAGAGGAGCTCATAAGCCTGCCCGGTAGGCAACCATGCCGTAGGCCTACTATGAAGGTCCCGTCCTGTCGGGACCACATAGCCGCAGTGACACTTCGTCGTGCTAGGGTAAGAACACCGCCTTCAGGTCTCGCAAACGGCCAGAGGCCGGTGCCTGATAGCGGGTAGCCACTAGCTGTCAGCAAAAAAGCCAGTTGTGTGTTCCCGCCTAGGGAACTCGTCCCCCAGGAAGGCCGAGAGAGGCCTCCACCTGGTAACCTGATAGACCGCTCGCGCATCCAAAGCAGCGCTCGTCCTCAGGAAGGCCAACGGGCCTGATACCTGATCGCAGTCGTGCTAGCCCTCGAGGTAGCTGGGAAGACCAGGGACTCGCTTAATCAGGAAGGCCAAGCGGACCTACCAACTGCAAGACATCGGGCACTCATAGCCAAACTGAGTGTGCTACTCATAGCGCCTCAAGCTCACCACAGCGGCTGGGGACCGGGAGCTCGCTTTCAGGGAGGTACCATGCCTACCACCTGATAGCAAAAAAGTGCCACTTAAAGCACTTTATGCACACCACAGCGGCCGGGGAGCCGGCCTCTGCTCATTGACTGGATTTATCCAGGAACCACGAGACCAGAGCGTGCCCTCAGAGGAGGCCACGTGGGCCTACTACTCCAAAGCGAATCCCCTCAGGGAAGCCCGTGCAGCTTTGCCTGATAGCAACCCATGCTACGATCCGTTACCAAAACTGGGGACCGGGGAACGATTCCAGGGAGGCGCAATGCCTCCACCTGGTAGCAGAGCATGCCGTCCGTCGTGCTTCGCACATCACGCTCATTACCACAGTGACTGGGAACCGGAACCGTGAGCTCATCGTCAGGGAGGCCACCATGCCTACCACCTGATAGCAGAAGCTGCTACTCATAGTACTTCATTTCCGGGAGTTTGCCTCCAGGGAGGTCACTCAGGGAGGCCGGATGAGGCCTACTACCTGCTAACACTCGTGCTAGCCATCCAGTGACTGGGGCCCAGGAACGCCACCCGCAGAGGAGGTCAAGTGGGCCTGCTTACCCCACAGCAGGCCCATAGGGAGGCCCAGTAGCGCCTACCACCTATTCAGCAGCTCGTACCAGCCGTCGAGGGACTTAATGCCTATGGTGCCCCCTCAGGGGAGACCAAACAGTGCCTGCTGACCACAGCAGGCTCTCAGGGAGGCCAAACAGGGCCTAACTCCTGAGCGAAGGAAACCCAGACTGGGAGCCTTACTCTAAGAATGCTGGCTGCTGCTACCTGGGCTGACGGCAGCTGTCTACTGCTGACGAAGGCCTGGAAAACCAGTTAACACCTGGGGACTCATCCTCAGGGCCAATGACGGGTCACTGCTGACGTCGACACCAGTGGAGAAGAGCCTCCGAGGCCCACTCGTGGGCCATAGTGTCGGGACTTTCCTGCAAGGAGGCCGGTTAGCGCCTACTACCTGTCCTGAAGTCCAACTGCCCAGACCGTCCAAGCTGGCCCCTCAGAGCCAGCTGGCTCCTATGCCCGCACCTGGGGCTGGCTCCATCCCAGAGGCAGCTAGGGACAACCTGCTTCGTCGTGTCCTAGGGCCCCCAGGACGGCGCAGTCTCTTGGGCAGGGCCTACAAACATGGACCTAATCACATTGCCAACAGCAGTGTACTCAGCAGAAGTGCTCAGCAAAGACCCTCTAAAGCGAGGGGAGTACAACTTACGTCACCTGCATCGGGGCGGCTGTCTTTCTTTCCATGCAGCGGCCAACCTTGATTGCGAGGGCGTCAGTCATTGGCAATGCTCGGGCCTCAGGGGAGCATCCGACCAGAACCATACCCACAGAAGGATTATCCGATGTTCTGCTCAACCCGGGCCCTAAAGGAGGTGAAGCAGAGACATAAAGCAAAGGAACAATATCACAGAAGTGTGAAAAACCACCGGCCGTACCATCCTCCAGGAAGAGGCCGGGGGCCGCCAGCAGATGGCGGCCACCAAGCTCCGAAAGGCGGAAACAGCAGATAAAGTCTAACCGCAAACCGGCGAAAGACGCTTAATTCCACCCCACGACTACTGACAAAGTCGCTGTCTCCTGCAACATCCTCGTCTGCATTGCACGTGACCCCAGAACGCAGAGAAGGGGGCGGGCCTTGGCCTGACGACTCTGTAACAGAGGAGGCTGAAACAAGGATGCATAAACGACGCCATGTTTTTAAATGAAAAGACAGGCCAGGGGCGAACACCTTTATTAAAAGGGAAACGCCCCCATCCTTGACAAAGCCTAGGCCAAGTGGTGCGACATAAGTCCGCACTAGATCTACTCAGGGCCCGGGAAAGAAATATTATCACCTCTAAAAAACCCTTTTCCAAAGCTCCGCAGAGCTGGGCGCAGATCTCACTACAGCTCGTGCATTAGCGCGTACCCGGTCTTCAGCTACTTTTCACTTTACGCTAGGAAAAAACACAGCTCACCCCTTACACTACAAGCCCTCAGGCGAGAGCGCGATTCAGTTACCCAAACAATGGGTAAAAAAAAAATATAGCACGGAGAGGCAACAAACTCTCTAGCAGAAAGTGAAGTATTCACACACAACCATCATAATGTTGCAAAGAAGATCGTTCTTAGCTTACTCACGGGGAGCTGCAGGCCCTGCGAAGATCCAGCGGCGATCCAAATTTCCCCAGAAAACCTCTCAGGCGAGCGAAGGTATAGGAGTTCTGAAAAACATAGTTTTGAAAATGTTTCACCCTCAGCGAGGGGACTCACCAATCGCTCCCAGCGGTGCTTCCAGCCAGCCATAGGCTAGTATCCGCCCGCCATCCTGAGGGGGGCGCTCTCACAACCAAGCCAGGCGGGCCGTCAGAATTCTTACATTTCTGCTCATCATAGGCCCACCGGCCTGATGTTAAAAGCGCCCGGGGAAAACTCCAGAGGAAGGGAAAAAGGCAGCGTTCACCTGCGTCCCCTCGGGGGCGGAGTCCGCTGCCTACGCTGGTCCCGGTTGCCAGCTCCAGCTTCCTTCCTCCTTTTGAAGCGGGTGTCCCGCCTCCTCTGCGCCATAACCCTCCGTGGGGGCGCTCGAGAGGCAACACTGGTTCTCTGTTCCTGTCTCCAGTCCTCAGACTGGGACGGACCAGGGACACCCGACTGCCTGGGCGCGGTCCCGGACCTCCGCGGGATGCAGGTTTTAAATGCTGCCGAGCGCGTCCTCGCCTCCCTGAACTTATCCACCACCGCCTCTACGGAGGTGCCAAACAGTTCAGAGGGCGAGACCGGGGCATCGAGGAGAAAGGCTCTCTCTTTCCCCGCGATGTCCGCCAGGTTCAGCCACAGATGTCTCTCCGTGGCCACCATAGCCGCCATCGAGCGACCGATGGCGAAAGCTGTTTGCTTGGTGGCCCTAAGAGAGAGATCAGTGGTGCGACGCAACTCGGCCACCGCGTCAGGGGTTAGTCCCACCCCCTGATCGAGGTCCTTCAGCAGATCTGCCTGGTAGGCTTGTAACACTCCCATCGTGTGCAAAGCCGCCCCAGCATGACCCGCCGACATGTATGCCCTGCCGTTCAGACGTGATGTTGTCCTAAGGGGATCTGACGGCAGGGTGGGAGCCCTTAGTGTCGATGGCCGCCCGGAAGCGAGGTAGTTTGCAAACGCCTCGTCAACGGGCGGCAGCGACACATATCCAGCTTCCGGTAATCCCTCGACGTCAGCAAAATTAGCCCGCTGACGCCGATGGACTCGCGCTGAATAGGGCTTCTTCCATCCTCTCGCAATCTCATAATGGAGATCATGAAAGAATGGAAGACTCCCGAGAGCTGGCTGGTCATGGGCGGGGAGATAACGGTCATCCAGTCTACTTTGACGAACGTCATCTCCCCTAGCGCGCCGCCAAGGCAGCTGCAACCTGCCCACGGCGCGCTCCATAACCTCCACCAGCTCCCCATACATGGGACAAGGTGGTTGAGAAGCCTCAAACACTTCACTCGACTCCTCAACCATCCTCTGCTCCACTGGAAGAGCCACAGACGAGGAGGAGGAGCTTAGATCCTGCTCCGCCTCCAAAGTCTGCCCCTCGCGATCTGGCTCGTTGTCCACAAGCACTACACCAGTCTCTAGACGACGAGCCAGATCCAGCTGGGAGCCCCAGGATTGAAGGCGCCGCTCGGCCTCGGCGCGAGCGGGACCGCTCCCAGCTGCTGAACTCTCTCCCCTCGAGAAGAGAGCCAAACGAGAGCGGAGCGTTCTCAACGGAAAACGCTCGCAGTTCGCACAGGAGGCTCCCTCGAGAACCTCCCGTGCGTGCTCTTCCCCCAGACAGTATACACAGAGCGTGTGAGTGTCGTCAGGTGTAAGATACCTGGTACACGGCTCTGCGCACCTGCGGAAGTGGCGCTGTTTCTCTGCACACTTCATATCGCTTGGTATTGCTTGACGTTTCAGGATCCAGGCAAAACAGTCACTGAAGACGAAGAGATACTGTCATGTTGGCAAGGCGCCCTTATATACTTCCTGGTCGCACCTTGATGACATCAGAGGCTGTCGCCGGTCAGTGGAATTGACGTGATTCAATGTGATTTCAGGCACCTGTCACGCCGGAGGCGTTCCCCGTAGCGTCGAAGCTGACGCAGCGCGAGTTCCCTTTCGAAAGGGAACTTTATTTATATAGCGTTTTTTTTACAATGCAGATTGTTTCAAAGCAGCTTCACAGTGTTAAACAGGAAAATTATGCAACAGAATTTTATTCAGCCGTACAGCCGCTCCGGAGAAAACGGTGATGTCATCTAGCTCACTAGATCACTGTGGACAGATCAGTCATTTAGTTTATATAGTTTAGTAGTTTACTAATTAGATTCATTTGGATTGAAAATGTAGTGTCCCCAACTGAGCAAGCCAAGCCAAAGGCGACAGTGGCAAGGAACCAAAACTCCATCAGGGCATAATGGAGAAAAATAAACCCTGGGAGACGTCACAAGTAGACCTCCGACTATTTTGCACGTTGTCTGTATATTTGTATATTGTTATTTATTTGTTTATTTTTTATTATCTGTGTCTTGTCACTGTCATTCTGTGCACTGTGGAGCTTCTGTCACTAAAAATTCCTAGTATGTGTAAACATACCTGGCAATAAAGCTCATTCTTATTCTGATTCTGACAACAATATATATATATATATATATATATATATATATATATATATATATATATATATATATATATATATATATATATATATATATATATATATAAAGCCAGTTCATGACACCTTTAACAAAAAATGATGCATAACTGCATTCAACTAGCCTGAACCGACCCCTATAACTTGTTAATTAATATTACTCGGTACTTAAATGTATAATTACACCTAACCGGATATTATTGTTAATTTTATCCTTTAAACTAATTTGAGTGTTATCATAATCGTGTTTTAGCTGTTGGGTAAACCAATAAAACCGCACCAACATTCAGACAGTGTCAACTATGTAATGAAGTTTTGCGTTAAAAAAAGTGTTGTAATATGTTGCACATTAATTTGATCCATTTAATGAATTACAAGTTCTGTTAGTCAAGAGTTAATTTATTTGTTTTCTTCTTTATTAATTGTTTTACAGTTTTAAGTTTGCTTAAAAGTCGTTAAATATGATATATTTATATACAAATATGCCATGTGTACAATGGCATTCGTCTTTAGTACTTGTGTTTCCTATTTTTAAGAAAATGTAAATAATTATCTATATATCTACAAATATATAATATAGTTAATTAAAATAATATAGTTAATGATTAAATTGTAACAATGTAATCATTTTAACTTATTCGTATTATATTATGTAATAAATATATTTAATTGTTAAGTAAAATTATATATATATATATATATATATAGTTTACAGTTAAAGTTTATAATGTAATAGTTATATTGTAATATTATTTAAATTGTGTGTGTGTGTGTTACTATTTATTCCTATGTATTACTTAATTTTGTAACAATATACACTTCGAAATAATTAATAATTTTATTATGTCACTTATAAAGTGATAGAAACCTTTTCTAACAACATAAATCTTTAATATTTTGAATAAATGCTGTTCTTTTGAACTTTTATGCATTAATGAATCCTGAAAAAAGTATTACAGGTTATAAAAAAACATGAATCAGCACAACTGTTTCCAACATTGATAATAAATCATCATATAGAACACTCTAAAAAAAAAAGGTTCTATACACCAAAAATGGTTCTTTGTCGTAATCATAGAGCTTTTGGTGCTTTTGGTGCTTTTGGTGCTTTTGGTGCATACCACTTTATAGCACCATATCTTAACATGTTCTGTATATGGTAGCGGTGCTATATAGCACCTTAGTTAGCGGTGCTATATAGCACCTTAGTCAAAGAACTGGTGAAGAACCCCTGAAGCACCAAAATTGGTGCTATATAGCTCTTAAAAAGGTTCCCCTATGATTACGAGCCAAAAAACATTTTTTGTGCCATATAGAACCTTGTGTGGAGGATTTCTGAAGGATCATGTGATACTGAAAAATGATCACAGGAATAAATTATATTTTAAATGATATTAAAATAGAAAACCATTATTTTGAATTGTAATAATATTTCACAATATTACAATATCAATATCACAATATGTTTTACTGTATTTTTGATTAAATGAATGAAATGAAATAAATGTAATGAACAGTCTTCTTTCAAAAACATTAAAAATAGTAATGTTTACAAACTTTTGACCGGTACTTATATATATTTTCTATTTCAAAATTAGAATTTTTATTTATACATAAATAAATGACACTGTCAAATGTTGGCCAAACTACGTTTAAAAGTATTCTTCTGACAACCAACAATCCTCTGATCTGTCAGACTACACAGAACTAGCCTATATCAGTTTTTCAGCTCACATAAGAATGAGCCAATGCACTTTGATGTGTTACAATAGAGCACTGATCAAACACAAAAACAGATAACAAGTGTTAAAAACCAGAGAAACCAATCAAATCCAGCAGGTCTGAGCTACACTGGACCTCCCGTGGTGAATGCACAGCATTTTATCAAACTGATCGTATCTGGAGACCTCGCTCTCGTTCTGCTGTTGTTGGCACGTACCAAAGGACAAGACAACAATTTTCAGATTTTGGATATGTTTCATGCACACTCTTGTACTTCTCGGCCATAGCACTTATATATCAATGCAAAACAAGTTTTACATGCAGGAGTTATTATCCCGTCCCTGCTGAGGTTATAGCCCAAAGCCTGTAGCTCAGCCTATCTCTGAAACATGAGCCACCTTTGCCACCAAGTGGCTAAACACCAGCGGGACTGACACGCCATATCCAGAGACGCAGTCTGAACAATAACGCTCTGTGGAAAATCACAAACAAACTACGTCTTGAAGGAATTTAACTCGTATGACGTAAGCTGTAACTCACTTTTATGGAAACACTCGAACAGAGCTAATAAACTAGTGCTCAACCATCATGGCCCAAAGCTTTCTTATAGGTTCAGCGTGGAAGTATCTGGATTTAAATGCAGAACTGCAGGAAAATAAAAATGCCTTAGTCGCCAACTTTAATACAGGACACAGTGTGTTTGGCCAGGTGTAGACAGTTGATTTAGCGGTACAGACGTGACTGGGATATCAGCACATTTCTGTGAAACATGATTCTAGCGCTGTTGTACAGCAAATGAATTTCAAACAAGTTTGGGGGTATTTGCTAAGGCAACCCTTGTGCAAAAGAAGTGTGCTTAACTGTGCACTTCAAATATTAGCTACTAACATATAAAAGAATATCAATTAAAGGCCACTTAAGTGCAATTAAAGAGAGTCCACTTTTAAAGTGCACTTTGTAATAATGTCTTTGACAAACACTTGATAATAATTTGACCTGTACTGTGTTGTTTTTGATATTTCATTTCAAGTTATGCAGCAAGGTTTGAGTTAAATGGTTGAAAAGAGTGTTTTAATATGTTGTACAGGATTTTATATTCGTATTATATTATATTCTTATTTTAGATTTTATTATATTTATATTCTGTTAGCTAATACTTTGTCAGTTCCTAACTTTAATTTGTTTGTTTTACAGTTTTAAGTTAGCTTAACAGTCTTTAAATATCATATAATAATATACTAATAATATATAAATGTACTATTTTGTGTACAATGGCATTTTTCTTTATTACTTCTGGTTCCTATTTTTAAGAAAATGTATATAATTTTATAAACAATCTATTAAAAACAATTATATATATATATATATATATATATATATATATATATATATATATATATATATATATATATATATTATAGATATGGTTTTCAGGATTTATTGATGAATAAAAAGTAAAAAAATATAAATAAAAAAAATTCTAACCATTCATCTTAACTATTTTGAATAAATGTTGGTCTGTTTTACTTTTAAAATAGAAAACCATTATTTTAAATTGTAATAATATTTCACAATATTGCAGTTTTTTTCTGTATTTTTAATATGTTTTAAATGTATTAATTTGCATCATTGCAAATATAGTTAAACGAATGACACAAGTTTCAATGGAAATTACACAAAATATTATATTTAACATAAATTATTGTCAGTATACAACCATATTTCAAAGGCAAAGTAAGTAATTATGAAATTGCATAGAAAGATGTGCTACTTAAGTGGCTGAAAAGCACTCTTAAGTTCAACTAATTGCATTTAATATAAATTGTGTAACTGTTATACATTTTCATTTAATTGCAATTAACATTACTTTAGTTTGTGCTTAAGTATATGGTTTCAACGTGTATTTTTTACTTTTAAAAGTATGCTAAAGTGTACTTTAGAATCACTAATACGTTTTATTTTTCATATCTGATTTCCAGAGTTTTGTGGTGTGTACTTATTTTGAGCGGCGTAGTCCATAACTATCCATCTCAAGCACTTAGTTGTATTTAAAAGCTCAAACGGAGCATGCTTTCTACTCTGTAATAAAACTATAAAATGGTAGAAAATATGCGCTTTAGCTTCCTTGGGTTTTATAGTGCCTTAAAACATGTTTACATTTCCTTTGATGGTCAGGCCCCCAAGGCCAGTGAGGTGGAAAGGTCATCACGGGCATCCACTTCCAAAGGGTCATCTCACAGAAATCAGCAAAACTAAACAACTTTTATAGCCTTGTCAGTTATTCGAAAGTCTTTAAAACAATGTTAGTGCTTGTAGTACTTTGCCATTTTCTATGCTAACTTTTTTACAGATGTATTTATCTGTAGCACTACCCCATCATTTGTCAGTGATGGCTTTCAGTCGGGCTTGTGCGTCAGGGTCAGGGTCAAATGTCCATCTGAGAGGAGCACAAGGGTCCCTCTGCTCGACCGGCCCCATCTGTGGAGCGGCAGAATGATTTTTTTCACGCTGCATTAAGTTAACACTGCACTGCCAGCAAGACAGGCCAAGACCTGGCCTTTAATTGGGGATTTGTGTGTGTGTGTGTGTGTGTGCTGTTGTTGTTGTATTTGGTGGTGTGAAGCAGAAGCTGCACAGCTCTCTGAATTATGTGATTTGTCATATACAGTAAGTTGTAAGGAAAAGAAGGTTGCACTCGGTTTGATCATCAAAAAACTGATGATTATACATCTGTCAATTTATGATTTAGTGGTGACATAGCAATTTCTGATGTAATAACACAAAAAATAGCCTTGACCTTCATTGGGTCTTTAAGCTAGACTGGATGCCAGCCGAACTTAGCCCCGCCCACAACATTTGAGGTCGGGAAGTTCGGTCAGGATTTGATCCGTTGTGGAGTAACCATGCTCGAACCAGAGCTGTCCGGACCAATCAAATTGTCAGGGCGGGCTTTATACGATGATGGACAGATGACCAACAGTAATGTAACCATCCACATCACTAAAGAGCACTTGGGTTGAATTAGTTCTAATCCTAAACGGAGAACTTGTTTGTACAGTATATGAATTCACCTTTACTATTTCTCTTAAAAATGATGATCGTGTTGGTAAGAACTCAGTGTATCCTTAAATTATTTTTACAACACCGGCAAAGATCGTTTACACTGATCTTCTTCTTCTACTTCTTCCAGCGTGTGTGGAGTTGATTTATGTTGACAACTATGCGTCGCTCAACAAACGTCACTTACTCCGTTGCTCTGATTGGTTGTAGGTTTATCCAATTGAGTGCAGAGGCATTTTCTTTCCTGGTTCGGTTGAAAAACGCTTCATAATCACAGCCCATTGGAGCAGTATCAGACTCATATTCTGACTAGAATCTGAGTTTAACAACGTCAGGCTATCTTTAAGTATAAATGTAGCACAATTAAGTGAAACTTAGAACAATTCATTATTCATAATATATTGTAAAATTATATTTATTCCTGTGAACAAAGTAGAATTTCCAGCATCATTACTCCAGTCTTCAGCGTCACATGATCTTTCAGAAATCATTCTAATGAAATCATTCTCATTCTAATAAAATGAAACACTTATGATTATTATCAATGTTGAAAACAGCTACTTCATATAGTTGTGGATACAATGATATAACAAAATACATGTTTTGTGTTACTTTGTAAATGTCTTTACTGTCACTTTTGATCAATTCAATGTGCCCCAATGAGATCCCAAACTTTTTAATAATAGTGTGTGTATATATAGTTTACTTTTGATCAATTCAATGTGCCCTAATGAGATCCCAAACTTTTTAATAATAGTGTGTATATATATAGTTTTTTTTGTTTTGTTTTTTTTGTTTTTGTTAAGGAGATGTACACATAAACTATAATAAAAAATGTACAGAATGCATTTCTTTCAACATGCTACTCTTACCATCTTATCATTGATTCTATCAAATGTGTTTTTAAAAAATATATATATAATATATTTTTTTACTGAAAAAGGACAAATATAATCTCCACAAACCCTCACATTTTCCCATGCGTTCATGCAGTTGTCCGTGACTTCCCAATGTGTTCCCAATTTCAATGTGTTTAATGCCAGTTTAGTCTTAAATGGGTATTAGGCCCGATTCGTCCAGAGACAATTGCCGTAGACACATTCCACCACAATACTTTTCACATCCGACAGACACTGAGCAAAGACTCAAAGCTATAACTGAAAAGAAATGCATTTAATCTCAATGGGATTTAACATCATCTGCTTCCACAGAAATGGATTGCATGCCTAGGAATGGTCCAGGCCACACAAGAATTCATAGCCTGAGATCGAAATTGGCATACAAATTCCCAATGAGAATTTGGTATGTGGCAGATCTTGTAGATGTGAAACACAGGAGATGGATTATACTATTCATTAGCTTCACGGATGGGTGGATGCTGGAAAACATGCACTAGTGGGATTGTCATTTACGAATTACAAGTTGTTCTGTTTGGTTTCTCTTAAAATATGGAAGAACTTTTCTGAAAGTTTGAGGAAAATGTGATAATTGCTACACCCTTCATTCTTAAAAATGATGGCATCTTCCATAAAGAACCTTTAACATCAATGGAATCTTTTCTTTGCACAAAAGATTCAATAGAGGAAAAATATTCTTTTGATTATTAAAATGTTCTGCACACTAAGAAAAGAAAAGGTTATTTTAAGAACTGTTCCCTGAAAGGTTCTTTCAGGAACCAAAAAATAGTTTTTCTATGGCACTGCTGTGAACCCAAGAACAATTTCCAAGGACCCCCTTATAACAATGACAGTGATTAAAATGCTTAAAACTATTTGTACTCTTAAATGTCATTGGAATTAATTGCATTGTAATCTTTTTCACCCTAAAAACTAAGAACAGAAACACATTTCAGTTTCACAAACAGTGGGTCTTTTTATTCAAATTGCATTTGGACTCAATAGCATTTACACTTTCATAAAATCAACAGCAAGACAGCAAGCACAGGCTTGTTCTAATAAACCCAAACATCAAAATTACCCAGATTAAAAGGAAAACATTAACATTTTACATTAAAAGGATGGTTCACCCAAAATTTAAATTCTGTCATCATTTATTCACCCTCAAGTTGTTTCTTTCTTCTGCTGAACACAAAAGAAGATATTTTGATGAATGTGTGTAACCAAACAGTTGATGGACCCCATTGACTTCCATAGTATGTTTAAAAAAAGTACCAGAAACTGTTTGGTTACCCACATTCTTCAAAATATCTTCTTTTGCAAAATAAATAAATTCATACAGGTTTGGAACAATGCTATATACAACCAATAATGGTTCTTTAGTGGCATTGATGGTTAAATTAAGAACCTTTAACATACATGGAGCCTTCCCATTCCACAAAAGATTCAATAGAGGTAAAGGTTCTTTAGAACTGTTCTATGAAACGGTTCTTCTAAGTCTGCCCCCTAATAGTTGACTAAACATTAATCAATGAGAAGAGGCTTAGTAATCCTAATTTTACTAGTCAATTAGTCACAGGAAAAAAAAAAAAACTCACAGAAATTGGTGAAGTCACACAGATTGTTAATGGTGGGTTCTTCCAAACGTTCGCCTTTCATCCATCAACATCAAATATGGCTTATCATTTGAAGCATATTAGTAGCAACTTTAACCTAGATAAATGTGTAATATTATTAGGCGCATATACAAGTATTTGTGCGGAGTGTGGAAGCTAAAGTATAGTGCGCTTTATTGCAAATGGAGGCACCGGCGCGATCACTAGCATTTTTTCAACTTAAAATACTCCGTCATACTCATTCGAAATCATTCGAAACTGTAAAGGGTCTACTTTTATTTGTGTACACTCACAATAACAACAAAACGTTGTACTTTTGTAAAATAAAGTACACAAAAATGAACCGAAACTGTGTATACTTGCCTCACAGACATGAGAAATACGTCTATGTTAAGATTGAAAGGTCTACTTTTAAACGGACCAACTCAAACCGAAAACATATACTCTCTGATTATGTAATCCGTGTGAAAGCTGCATTTCTCTCTATATGCGCGTTCACTGCGGAGATGAGAGTCAGCATCTTCAACTTCATCTTTGCAGGGATACTGACTCAGAAAACACTAGTTTATTAAAGGTCCTGTTCTTCGTGATCCCATTTTTCAAACTTTAGTTTTGTGTGTAATGTTGCTGTTAGAGCATAAATAATAACTGTAAAATTATAAACCTCAAAGTTCAATGCCAAGCGAGATATTTTATTTAACAGAAGTTCCCTTTCAAAGCCTACAGCGAACGACCGGTTTGGACTACATCCTGGTATTTCCTGCTTTAATTACGTCAGTAGAGCAGTTTGTTGACTAACCTCCGCCCACAAGAATACGCGAAAAAGGGGGCGTGGTCTTGTTGCTCCCTCGTGGAGAAGAGGGACTCGGGAGTGTTGCGTTCGGTTCGGTTCGGTTGCGTTTGTCGCCATCAGACGCTGTTATTTTCATCCCGGAGTCAAATCACCTTTGTTTGGCCTTCAGGGGCTGTAGTTTGAGTGCGTTCATCTCCCCGTTATGGTAAGAGGCGTGACCTTCCCGGGCAACGTGAGCTAAGCTGCTGTCGAATCACCACACGGGAATCGCTGGCACAATCAGAACTCGATACGTATTTCTGAAGGAGGGACTTCATAGAACAGTCATCTCGGGATCCGGGGCAGCCGTTTTGAGGACAGTGAAAACAGCGGTATACAGATAAGTAAATTGTGTGAAAAATACTGTGTTTTTTTACACATGAAACATTAACACATGTTATATTGCACACTGTAAACACAATCAAAGCTTCAAAAAAACACGAAAAACGGGACCTTTAATAATTAATTTAAATGTCTGCTTGCTGTTTTTTCCGACACATTCATAATCATTACTTTTGCCAGTGCTTTGCGGCAAGCGTTATGCGTGCGCTTGAGTAGAATAGGCATGTATTCGGCCCACCAGTATATATTTAAATGGGGCCTATTATGCAAGGTGTTTGAAAACTGATGTGTGTTTGCAGTGTGTGAGAACAACCAGCATATAATGGTAAAACAAATCCACTCACTCATTTTTTATTTCAATTCCCATAAATCTTCAAACGCACTGTTTCAGATTTCCCCCTACAATGACGTTTTGTAAGTAGAAGCCCTGCCCACAGTTGGTGACGATCTGCCCCATTAGCATAGACACAGCCCTGAGTAAGAAGCACAGAGTCCGCCATTACTGTATCCTTGCTGTAGCAGCTGGAGTTGGACAACATCTTTGGGATGTACCAATGCACACAAGTGAGTCTCCAGACTCACTTGAGTTACTGAGGACATTGTGGTTAAATTTCATTTTCAAAGGAAATATCCTGAAGAAAATCACTAGTACTTTACATTTGCACCAGTCATTTTGTGCCGGACTGCTTCACAAACGAGGGACTTTTCTATGCTGGAGGTTCAAAAAGGTTGATTCTGAAAGATGGGTTAATACCAACGCTTTGTGTGAAACTTCATATACAGACAAAGTATCAACATCATAAGTTGCGAGTCCTTCCAAACTACCTTTCTGAAAGAGCTTTTTGGCACTCTGTATGGCTAATGTTTTAATGGCTAGTGCCATTTTCTCCATTGAATTATTGTAAATATGAGTTTCTTAGCTAAAAAATGAACATGAACGCCCTTTGAAGTCGCCCACTTGAATGCGACAAGCTCATAATCACGACTTCAGAAGTGGGAATGATGACATTTCTGGGAGCATGTGAAGGCACCAGAAGACCAGAACTAATATTTTTATCCTGCCATGCTCACCGTCTGCATATTTCATAAACGCGCATTTATTATGCACAGTACAGTCAGATGACAAATGGCTAAATACTGGCTGAATTACATTTTCAATGCTTGAGATTGTCCTGTTTTGTTGTTGCCGGTATGCTGGAGCATGAGCTCTTGAAGCTCCTCCCTCTTCTAGAAAGGGGGCGGGAGCACCACTACATTTGCATTTAAAGGGACACATACAAAATACGTTCCCATTCAGTCGGTCACGTTCGACGTACGTCGGACGTACCGACGAATTGGGATCTCTTCTGGGAGCCCCTATCAGCTTCAAGCTATCTAGAACCGGCCAATGAACAATTGGCGTGTGAGATTTGCATCTCGCGCTCCGCCCGCACTGCGGGTATAAACAGGAAGCGAGAGCGAATGCACGCTGTCATTCACTTCGGAGCCAAACGGCAGAACGAAGACCACTCAAATTGAGTTTGCTGCTATCAGCAAGACAACATAAAGAGTTTGAAAGAACCGGAGAGGAGGAGAAACGCGTGTTGGAGAGACGGCACATTCCAGCGGGACCGCGGAAGACTCATCAGCTGCCTCTGTGCTACAGAGAAAACTGCTGTTTTCACAGCAACAAATTTCTGTTGGTCTGGTTTGGGCGTTTTCCTGTATTGAGTACAGGCACGGGCTGCACTACAATCCCGTGCGCTGTCGCGTTTCCCCCTGAGTGCTTCAGCACAGAGCGTTTCCTCACAAAAGAGTACACGGGTGACGCTGCGTCTTTTTCAAGATGGCATTCCACCCGTGCGTTTCTGGATGCGGTCGTTCCCTGGCGCCTACTGACGGTCACAATCGCTGTCTCACGTGTTTGGGCAAACAGCATGCTGAGGCGGCGTTTGTGGATGACTCATGTTCCCACTGCGGGAACATGACCATCGCGGAACTAAGATCGAGACTCTCCTACCTCCGGGCTGGGGGAGTCCCCTTACCCATCCCACGAACCAGGTCTACCCCTAACCCGGGTGGACCTGCTTCTTTGGATGGCCAGGGTGATCTGAGAATCACGTTTAGGGCAAACCCGCCGAGTGAAACACCGCAGGCCCCTATTCCCTTGGTTCCGCAGCTGGTAGAGCTCCCGAGAGAGACCGCTGGACCCTCCCACGGGAGACCAGTGGTGTCTTTCGGAGCTCCGGTAGACGAGCAGATGTCGATCGCTGCATCGGAGGGGGAGTTTCAGTCCTCGGAGGATGAAGGGTCAGCTGTACTGCCTCCCTCTGGGAGAGTGGCAACGGCTGCCCCGGATCCCGAGATGACTGCTATGCTTGCCCGGGCCGCCGAAAGGGTTGGGCTCGTGTGGAACCCTCCACCGTGTCCCGAACCCTCTAGGTTGGATGATTGGTTCCTCGGGGCGGCTCGCGCTGGTTCTCAGCGTCCCGCCCCGACACCTTTCTTCCCAGAGGTGCATGAGGAGCTCACGAGGTCGTGGACGGCACCTTTTTCTGCCAGAAACCGACCGAGTGACTCCTCCCCCCTCACTACCCTCGACGGCGGGCCAGCCAAGGGTTACGTGGGGATCCCGCCAGTGGAGCGCGCCGTCGCGATGCAACTGTGTCCGGTGACCGCCTCTAACTGGCGCGGTGACCCACGTCTCCCGTCCCGGGCCTGTAAGTTCTCTTCCGGTCTGACCGGGAAGGCTTACAAGGCCTGCGGACAGGCTGCGTCCGCCTTGCATGGCATGGCGCTGCTTCAGGTCCACCAGGCCCAGGCGCTCCTTGACATGCACGAGGGTAGGCCTGACCCAGAGCTCCTCCGGGAGCTCCGGACGGCGACGGACCTCGCCCTCCGGGCGACGAAAGTCACCGCCCGTTCCATTGGTCAGGCGATGTCCACACTTGTGGTCCAGGAGCGGCATCTCTGGCTTAACCTGGCTGATATGAGGGAGACCGATAAATATCGGTTCCTGGACTCCCCCATCTCGTCAGCTGGGTTATTCGGCGACGCGGTCGAGAGCTTTGCCCAGCAGTTCTCGGCCGCCCAGAAGCAGACGGAGGCGATCAAGCACATCCTGCCCCGGCGGCCCGCTGCTGCCCCTACACCGCCGCCGGCGGCAGCGCCTCCGGCTACTCGTCGCCGAGGACGTCCACCCGCCGCCGCCGCCTCCGCCCCCGCCAAAGCCCCGCAGCAGCCTAACACCGGCCGTCGGCGTGGGGCTGGCCGTGGGAAGGACGTCCAGGCCGCTCAGGCCGCTGCCAAGCCAGGTGGCAAGCGCCGTCGCAAGCGACCCTGAGACGGGCCGCCCAGAGATGGAGGAAACTGCTCTGAGGGAGATGGCTGCAGCACCACTCCCTCCCCCGGAGGAGGGCCGGGGGAGAATCTTTTGTTTTTCTGTTCCACCCAAAACTTCAATAAAAGAGCAGTTTCCAATATCTCTGGGTGCCAAGAGAGCGCGCTTGGCGGTGGTCGACGCTCCCATGCCTCGCCACCCTCAAGTACCTCTCCCTTCGCCAGCAGGGGACGCCGGCTGTCGGGACGCACACAAGCGGCCTCCCCACACTCGCACCTCCCCTCCGCGGATGCAGGTAAGTGTTGCACAGCACACTCAGATCCCGCTTCGGGCCGCTCCCATGCCGTCCGAGCCGGATCCCTGCGTTCCGCCTCGCTGCCCCGCTGCGGGTACGTCTGTGGTGCCGTTGATCCCCCTTGCGCGGAGTCTGGGAGCCTGGCTAGCGCTTCCCAGCCCGTCTCGGTGGCTCCTCCGTACCATCAGACTCGGCTGTGCGATTCAGTTCGCCCGGCGTCCCCCCAAGTTCAGGGGCGTTCACTTCACGACTGTAGTGGAGGCGAACGCCCCCGTGCTCAGGGCGGAGATCGCTGTCCTATTGGCGAAGGACGCGATTGAGCCGGTCCCTCAAGCCGATATGAGGTCCGGGTTCTACAGCCCGTACTTCATTGTACCCAAGAAAGGCAGCGGGTTACGACCGATCTTGGACCTGCGATTCCTGAACCGGTCCCTTCACAGGCTGCCGTTCACGATGTTAACGCAGAAACGCATCTTCAGGTGCATCCGTCCCCGAGATTGGTTTGCAGCGATCGACCTGAAGGACGCGTGCTTTCATGTCTCGATTCTCCCTCGACACCGGCCCTTTCTGCGCTTCGCGTTCGAGGGACGGGCATATCAGTACCGCGTCTTACCCTTCGGCCTGTCCCTGTCGCCCCGCGTCTTTACGAAGGTTGCGGAGGCGGCCATTGTTCCCATGAGAGAGCATGGCGTTCGCATCCTCAACTACCTCGACGACTGGCTGATTCTTGCCCAGTCGCGAGAGCAGTTGTGCGAACACAGGGACAAGGTGCTCAGTCACCTCAGCCAGTTGGGACTTCGGGTCAACTGGGAGAAGAGCAAACTCTGTCCCACACAGAGGATCTCTTTTCTCGGTATGGAGATAGACTCGGTCGCCATGACAGCGCGCCTCACCGAGGAGCACGTCCAGTCAGTGTTGAACTGCTTGAATTCGTTCAAAGGCAGGACAGCGGTACCACTGAAACATTTTCAGAGGCTCCTGGGGCATATGGCATCCGCAGCCGCAGTAACACCGCTCGGATTGCTTCATATGAGACCGCTTCAACGCTGGCTACACGATCTAGTCCCGAGATGGACGTGGCACAGCGGTTCCCTCCGTGTCCAAGTGACTCCGAGATGCCGCCAAACCTTCGGCCCATGGTCGGACCCTTTGTTTCTCCGGGCGGGAGTTCCCCTAGAGCAAGTGTCCAGGCACTCCGTTGTCTCCACGGATGCCTCATCCACGGGTTGGGGTGCCACGTACAACGGGCTTGCAGTTTCGGGTCTGTGGACGGGGCCTCAACTGCAATGGCATATCAATTGCCTCGAGTTGTTAGCAGTTCGTCTTGCACTCAGCTGCTTCAAAGTGCCGCTCAGAGGCAATCACGTTCTGGTCCGGACGGACAACACTGCGGCCGTAGCGTACATCAACAAACAAGGTGGTCTACGCTCCCGTCGCATGTCGCAACTCGCCCGCCATCTCCTCTTATGGAGTCAGAAGCATCTGAGGTCGCTTCGTGCTGTTCACATTCCGGGCCTGCTCAATCGTGCGGCCGACGAGCTGTCACGTCAGCAGGTACTTCCGGGAGAATGGCGACTCCATCCCCAGGCGGTCCAGCTAATCTGGAGTCATTTCGTGGCCGCACAGGTAGACCTGTTTGCCTCCCCAGAGACGACCCACTGTCAGTGGTTTTATTCCTTGACCCAGGGGAACAGCTGGCCCCGGGAAGAACGCAAGTATGCGTTTCCCCCAGTGAGCCTTCTTGCGCAGACACTGTGCAAAGTCAGGGAGGACAAGGAGCAGGTCCTGTTGGTTGCTCCGTATTGGCCCAACCGGACCTGGTTCCCGGAACTAGTGCTCCTTGCGACAGCACCTCCCTGGCCCATTCCTCTGAGACAGGACCTCCTGACTCAGAGATGGGGCACCCTATGGCACCCGCGTCCAGACCTCTGGAAACTTCATGTCTGGTCCCTGGACGGGACGCGGAGGTTCTAGGTGACCTGCCACAAACGGTAGTTGACACCATCACTTCCGCTAGAGCCCCCTCTACGAGGCGCCTCTATGCGTTGAAGTGGAACCTGTTCGTCGATTGGTGCTCTTCTCGCCGAGAAGACCCCCGAAGATGTACGATCACATCTGTGCTTACCTTTCTACAAGATGGGTTGGAGCGAAGGCTGTCTCCCTCCACCCTCAAAGTCTATGTTGCCGCTATCGCCGCTAATCATGAGCTAGTAGATGGAAAATCTCTAGGTAAGCACGATCTGATCGTCATGTTCCTTAGGGGAGCGAGGAGATTAAATCCGCCTCGTCCTCCCTCTATACCCTCTTGGGACTTAGCTCTGGTGCTTACTGCACTACAGAGAGAACCCTTTGAGCCTCTGCAGTCAGCTGAGTTGAAAATCCTGTCGTTAAAGACTATACTCCTGATTGCGTTGGCCTCCATCAAGAGGGTAGGGGACCTGCAGGCATTTTCGGTCGACGAATCGTGCCTGGAATTCGGGCCCGGTAACTCTCATGTGATCATGAGACCCCGGCCTGGATACGTGCCCAAGGTTCCCACTACTCCCTTCCGGGACCAAGTGGTGAGCCTGCAAGCGCTGCCTTCGGAGGAGGCAGTGCCAGCCCTAGCTTTTCTCTGTCCGGTCCTTGCTCTCCGAACTTACGTGGACAGAACGCAAAGATTCAGGACCTCAGAGCAGCTCTTCGTCTGTTACGGAGGACAGCTGAAGGGAAAGGCTGTCTCCAAGCAGAGGATGGCCCACTGGATAGTGGATGCCATCGTCTTGGCTTATCAGTCCCAAGATGTGCCCTGCCCGCTCGGGTTAAGAGCCCACTCCACTAGGGGTGTTGCCTCTTCCTGGGCGCTGGCTCGTGGCGCCTCGCTGACAGATATTTGTAGAGCTGCGGGCTGGGCGACACCTAACACGTTCGCTAGATTCTATAGCCTCCGTGTAGAGCCGGTGTCTTCCTGTGTGCTCACTTCCCATAGTCAGTAACACCGAAATGCCTGTTCTAGTGTCGGCTTGCTGCGCCATTCCCTCCCCTATGGTAGACGGATGCGTGCGCTTCTTCTGCTCCAGTCGAGTTCCCCGGAACGGCGAACCCTGTTGAGTCCTCCGCATCCCGCGGCAGTTGGACGTGGCGGAGCGTTCGACGCCAGGTCTAACACTCGTATGCATTGGTGGAACTTGTGTTAGGCTGGGTTCCATATGTAGTGACCCCCACGGCGGTCCCATATGTGTATTCTTCCACGGTACGGCTCCCTACGGCGAGCCCGTGTCTTTCCCTCGGCAGAGTGTCCTCTGCCGTTCCAGGTACGTGTTGTTCCCCCTCCACTAATTGGCCGGGGCCACCCCTGGGACTTCCGTATGTTGTGCTGCCCACGGTCAGCCCATACGTGTATTCTCCACATGTTAACTCCCTCTGGGCATGATGTGGCTTCCGCAGCTGCCTTCACAGGCACGCTTTCCCAGCGTTATCCAATACAGTCAGCTGAATGGGTCTTGCGGAACAGCAGCTTTGACTCTCCCTGCGTGAATTCCCGCCCGCATCAGATCGGGGTCTGAAGGGCTCATCGCTGGGTGCTGGAAGTGGTAGTAACTATGGCGTTTTCCATAAGGGATCCCAATTCGTCGGTACGTCCGACGTACGTCGAACGTGACCGACTGAATGGGAATGTCTCGGTTACGTATGGTAACCCTCGTTCCCTGAAGGAGGGAACGGAGACGTACGTCCCGTCGCCACTGTTGCTGTACCATCACTGCAGGTTGAGCCACTACGTTTGGCTCCTCAGTGAAAAACAGCGTGCATTCGCTCTCGCTTCCTGTTTATACCCGCAGTGCGGGCGGAGAGCGAGATGCAAATCTCGCACGCCAATTGTTCATTGGCCGGTTCTAGATAGCTCGAAGCTGATAGGGGCTCCCAGAAGTGATCCCAATTCGTCGGTACGTCCGACGTACGTCTCCGTTCCCTCCTTCAGGGAACGAGGGTTACCATACGTAACCGAGACGTTTTTACTCACCCCACAAAAGCAATTTTAACATAATATTAAAAAATGTTATGGGGTATTTTGAGCTGAAACTTCACATACACACTCTGGGGACATCAGAAACTTATTTTAAGTCTGGTAAAAAGCGACATAATAGGTTCCCTTTAAGGAATTAAATTAATATAGACATGCGATTAGTTAGCTAATGGCTTAAATGAAGGAGTACTAGTCGGGGGCAGGCCTACTTCAACGCCATCACTGTGAAAACTATGGAAGCTTGAGACCACATCTCAAAGGCAATAAGCTCAACGCCCCTCTCGAAAGCCCTTTTGGGATAAAGAAGCCTCTGCTAAAGCAATGCCTGCCTCATCAACTCTCAGAAAACAGCTGTTTTTGGTTCCCACACATCAGCCAGACATAGATCTCATTCGCACGTCACCCATCTTAAAAACGTAAAAGCCAGAGACGCTCGTGTGTACACACACATGACAATCTCCCATTGCTCCACCTGGGATACTCATCCTTCTTACCCAAGCAGCACCAATGTCTTGTCCAGGTGATAAATGCATCTTTTTCTCGCCGAAGTCTGGCCATGAATTACTAAAGCCTGTGGAAACGACTTTGGAAATAGCACAAGGGCTTTTTAGGGAAATGGTCCCCCCTCCTCCCCCTAAGTTCTCTCACATCCATCGACAACACCGTCCACCCACCTTTTACTCTCTGTCTTTAAGCGGGTTATTGATGATTATTCTACAGACCCCTGTAGCCCTCTTGCATCTCTCAATGTCTCCGAGCTCTCCTTTGAAAAATGCAACGGTAGAGTCAGAATGAGGTCAGGAGACGAACGGAGGGACATCGCATACAGTTGTGCTGTGAGGACGGCGAACGTGACATCAATAAAACATCCCAAGTGTGAGGGGTTAAGCTACTTGTTGGGAATAGATAAAAGGATTGATTGTGTTGACTAGATAGTTCTTCATCTCCAAAGGCCTTGCGGAAGACCACAACAGACATTCCAAAAAATAGTCAAATTTACCCCATTCACTTTAATGTTCCTTATGCATCAATAAATCATATTCCAAAAACATAAAACATTTAAAATTCTTTGTAGTCTTAGTTTCTTTCATAAAAATGAACAACATGCTGGGCTAAAGAAGCTTTATTTATTTATTTTTACTTTTTATTTCTCTTGGACACTTTTATTTTTCATTGAGCCTACATTCTTTAAAAACAAAGGTGCAGACAACCAATCAGTGCAATGGAGTGATGTATGCTGAGCAAAGCATAGTTGTCAACAGAACTCAACTGCACGCACACTGGAAGAAGTAGAAGAAGAAGATGAGTGTTTAAGGATACACGGAGCTTACTAACACGATCATCATTTTTGAGAGAAATAGAAAAGGTGAATGCATATACGAACAAGTTATCCGCTTAGGATTAGAACGAATTCAACCCAAGCGCTCTTTGGTGACGTGGATGATTACGTTACTGTTGATCATCTGTCCATCATCGTATAAAGCCTCCCTGACAATTTGATTGGTCCAAACAGCTCTGGTTCGAGCATAGTTGCTACACAATGAATCAAGTCCAGACCGAACTTCCCGACCTCAAATGTTGTGGCTAGGGTCCAGGCTATAGGGTTTTACAGTGTTGCAAATAAAAAACGTTTCGTCTTTGAGTGATTTTTTAAGATAATTTAAATAAGCTTTTTTTCACTCTAAAGAACTTATTGTGCAATTGGAAGGTTCCATAAATCTTAAAGGTTCTTATGGAACCATAAATGCCAATAAAGAACCTTTATTTTTAAGAGTGTAAAAGTGCCTCCTTACTTTCCCCCTTCTCCCACATTGAATATCCCATTTCACTTACGTCACACCATGGAGGTAAAAGGGGTTGTGCACTAAAGAAAAGATGGCTTCATGACCTTTCATTTTTCTCAGTATTAATATTTCAAATTGTATAGTTTTTGAACAGTATTTCTTCAGTTAAAGTAATGGGAAACTTTTTTGCTTTTCTGTCCACCATTTGACCTCTTAATTTGCCTTTGTTTTTCTTGTACACAAGCTTTAAAACTTGTCATCAAAGTCCATTCAGCCAACAGAACAGCAGTTAACCTCTAACCTCTCACCCACTATGCCCTTTCGGAAGTGGTTGCCCTTATTTTTTTAGAAGCTTTTTGTAAAGGAAGTCCTTCAGAGGGATTGGTACGGAAGCCATCGAGAAGAGAAAAGGGTGGTTTGAAAGAGCCTTAATTTGCAGCATCACTCTTTAAGCACTCCTATCAATCTTCTTTTTCTGGTCAGTCCTTCAATATTTGCCAGCAATTCATTCTACGTCCCGGTGTTTGCACACTGCTCACTTGCTGGTAATTAGAAGCCAAAAGTCCTCCCCCGCGCTTCACCTCAGCATCACTGCTGGTCCAAATCACCTTGTCCAATAAGACATGCCAAATCTCTCTCTTGGCCAAGTTTTTTTCCTTTATAATCAGACAATTGTAGCATTTCCTGCTGTAATCTTGGTGAGAATCAATCCTCAAAATTAAATGTAGGCATTCGTATCCATCAAATGCTCAGTTCTCTAAAGTGTAAGAGGTTGAGCATGATTAAGAATCCTGAAATGAGTCAAAGCTATCAAAATGTATCTTTTTTTCTTTTTTTATATTTTTATTGAAGTTAATGTTTGGTTTAACTTGAATAAAAAACTGACAGAAATATACATTATTATACATATATATATATATATATATATATATAATTAGTTGAGAGTGTTTTTCTGACCCACTTAAGTACGTCTTTATCTGTAATTTCAAAATTACTTCTATTGTCTTGTACAGACAAGCATTTATAAACTCAATGCTAAACTAATGTTTTCAAGTGAAACTTGTATGTCATGTTTCTAAATATATTTGTAATGTTAAAGTTGCAATGTAGCACTTAAAATATATTAACTTTAAATGTAATATCAAATAACACACTACAGTTAAAAATTATAATCAAGTGCTTTGCATGTGCTATGGTCAACACATCAAAATAAGTGCACGCAACAAAAGACTTAAACAACGATTTAAAAGTGCACTTAAGATTTGGTACACTACAATTGCACATTCAACACAATTAAGCACTTCTTTTCACGATGGAGGTCAAGCCCTTTTGGAGGAATTAAGTTAATGCCTTTTCTTCTTCTGATGATGATGATACTGAACTAAATGCAAGAACCTAGAGTGGGTCTTCTCGGTGGAAGTCAGTGTTTACCTCAAAACGAAGCTCCGGAAATCAAAGAGGTTTTGAGTCATCAATAAAGTGCTGTGACTGCTACTTGCTGCCAGACACCGGTGTTTAAGTGCTGACTCGCTTCTGAATACCCTCAACGGTCTCTATCCATTAATCATGGCAAAGAGATCACTACCACTTATTCACGCTTATCTACAAGTGAATAAATCAACAAGAACGGGGACGGCTCGCTGCAGTTATGCAGCCTTATGCAGACTTTTAACCTCCATATTGCAGTTGAAGCAGTGCATAAAACAATTGTGCATCGTATAAAATCAAGGTATTTAATAGTTTTTAAGAAAGAAAAGAAAAAGCTTGGTTAACGCAGCCATGCGTTTTCACGCAACAAGGACCGAAGGTAACCAAGCATAAGGACAGATGGTGCTCACTGGCCATGTGGTCTCAATTTTCCCTGCTCTGACATTATTTACTGGCTTTAGAGTCAGGAAATAATGGAGTCAAGAAAAGACGAAGCTCCTTTCTGTTGACATGCTGCACTTTTAATGATACTAAGAGGTAAAGCTCACAATGGATGTTGCCAACAGCACCTTCTTTATTCTTGACAGGATTATTACCTCCTGGTGCTCCACCTCATCAAAAGGAAAACATTGCAGTTAGATGGATTCCCTCCTGTGAAGACTTAAAGGTGTATTAACTGAGGCGATGCTGACCTTTGTGTCTTGTTATTTGCTCTTTTTTTCCTTTAAGCCCCAGGAAAGTCGTATTAGTTGGAGTGCTTGCTGTTTTTAGGCAGGATGAGGTAGGTTTGTGTCCTCTTGTAATATACTTTTATTATATTTCTTACAATAATTCTACAAAATAATGTATTTTTATTCAAATAAATGTAAATACATTTAAAATAAATATGTTTATTTTGTCATCGATAAATACTAGTATGGAATCACGGACTCCAGCCATAAATATTCAAAGCTGTTCACGACAAGCCGTCAAAAAGGTGACTTGAATGAATAGTGACAGAAATATATTACTATTGTACAGTAGAATTTAGCTATGTCGTAATCAGTGTAAAAAATGGTTGGTTTAACTTAAAAAAGTAAGTTACCTGGTTGCGTAAAAAATTTGAGTTCATTGAAATGAAAAATTGGAGTTAATACAGGAAGGAGATTGGTTTAATCAACAGAAACTCAAAATATTCAACCCATGCTCACTCCCAAGGCGTCAAAATCTGAAGCATGGTCAAGTGCCTTCCGCGTCACATTGAGGGGAAAAAAAGGTATCCCTAGGCGTAATTTTTCCGGTTTGTATAGTGTACTCCATTGATTTCAATGTGAAAACTTTGGCGTCATATACAGACATGGGAATGGGAACATTATCGTCATGATGAAATTATATTAGGTTTTGATTTTGCCATTATGACATGTTGGAGTGTGATTCTCAATTTTATCAGCCAGCATAATTTTATCTACATTGATTTTATTTACGCTATTTAGACACATTTGAACATATAAACCAACCCCATCCCATCCCTAAACCTACCCATTTGTGTATTATATGATATAACATACAGGATATCATACAGGCACAGGCACAATGTATTCAAAAAGGTCAAATATTTTTTATACAAATAAAATCCCCAAAAGCGATCAGCATCTCCATCCACTGAAGATCATGCACACATTGAGATTAAAAAAATTGTCGCCTGAAGAAAAGTTACATCAGCTTATATAGTGCAATTGCTTTGGCTATCGTATGTCTCGTGACCAATTGCATCATTACGTCAGCTTTGATTGTAAAATGTCATTAGTTCTTGTGTGTCTTGTGACCAATATCATCATGCTCAAGAGTCAGGTGTATCATTTGAATGAGATATGACTGAGTACGTGTGCGTTTATCATGTCTGCTTTTAAAAAAGCAAAGAATAAATGCGTCTGGATCTGACGCATTGGGCAAACAACTAAAATCAATGGAGTTCCCTGCATGTCGATATAGTGACGCCTAGGGGTTCCTTTAGCGCCTTCCTTGTGACGTGGATGGCACTTGACCATGCTTCAGATTTTGACGCCTTGGGAGTGAGAATGGGTTGAAATATTATGTTAACTTAGCCACATCAATTATCTAAGTTGGTTTGACAAAAGAAAAAAAGTTGTGACTACAAATCATGAAAATATTTGTAATATTTGTAACAGTGTAATAATAATAATAATAATAATACAAATAATATTAAAACGTTATTTTTAAGTAACAGTAAAGCTCTGTTGTTCAGCACTTTGTTTGACAAAAAAGTTTGTTTAATTTAAAGATTAAAAATAAAATTGATGTTTTATGCCTTCATTTAATTGCCAGCAAAATTTAAATACACAACAAAAAAATCATTAAAAAAAAAAAAAATTGTTGTGTTTATAAATTAAATTAATTAGACATGCTTTTGGATTATAACAATTTAATTAAACCATTAAAATGGAATCCATAATACTTAAACCAGAAAACACAGAATTTGTTAAAAATAAAAATAATTTGAGAAAAAAATTGAATGTATTTCACAGGGCCCTAAAAACTATTTTTTTGTTAAACTTTTAATACGTTTTTGTTAAATTGTATACGTTTCATTGTTTCAATTAATTAGACATGTCTCAGAGTGCCTCAGAGTGCCCCATACATAAGCTTGTGAAATTTGGTGAAAATATCTCACTTCGTTTAGGAGTTATAGACATTTATATGTATGAACACATAAAAAATGACCCACATCTGAGTTTGGAGATGACTCCCGTGAAAATAAGTCAACCAAATCCAAAGTTATAAGCATGTGATTATTTGATTTTCGAATTTTCGGATATTCAAAACTTCTCAGGCTCCTTCAGGGCATTGTGCAAGTTTCGTAACAATATGCTAATGTGCTCATTAAATACAACATTTTACTACAAAAATCAAAATGTCCGATATGGAAAAATTTGACTCGGCATGCCACCCTGAATCTAAAAAGACCACTTTTATGATTTTTGGGCACATCTTTCAGAAGTTATAAGCAAAATAGCCATTTTTCTTGTCTCCGGACTAGTAGGAGGCACTGTGCTGAAACGCAGCATGTAGCCTCAGGTCATGCTTGTGATGATCTGTACCCAGTTTGGTCTGAATATGATAAAGCATTGCGGAAATACAGCCATATGTCTATTTTCATAAGCGCTACGTAAAATTAGTTTGAGCATTATTCAAAAACACAGTACTAGAAGGATTGAGTTAGAGACTCCAAATTTGCTCTGGTGATAGTTCAGACTGTCCTCTATCAGTGTGCCAAATTTCATAACTTTCCCACAAGTGCATGGGCTCCTATGTACGGAGCCCCTAAAGGGACGTGGTGGTGGAAAAATATTTTTTTTCCAAATCGTTTGCGTTCCCTCGCAAAACTTTTGCGTTCCCCCGAGAAACTTTGCGTTCCCACGCAAACATTTTGCATTCCCTCGCAAAGATATTTGCGTTCCCTCACAAAAGTTTTGCGTTCCCTCGAAAAGATATTTGCGTTCCCACGCAAAATTTTGCGTTCCCTCGCAAAGATATTTGCGTTCCCTCGCAAAGATAGATGTCCCACGGGCCGTTTCAAACAGCTCAGTACGTTAACAATGGAACGGTTAGAGTTATTTTGAACTTAGACTTAGGCTATAGGCTGTAAATAAATACAGTCAGTGCTTAGTTCAATGAGTTCGGTGAGCTAAATGTTGTTAAAACACAATGTCTCTTTAATGTAGACAACAAGCTGCAACCTTATTTTCCTCAAAACGAGCCGTATAATATAAATTGGTATGGATGAGCAGGCGGCTGAGAGACAAGTCCGAAGGGACTGTCTGCAAAGTGCAAAACCCGAAAAGCGTATAACCTACTACAAGTCATTAACTTCAATGTTACACACTGTGTCTCCAAATTCAGTTTACACATCAATGGTCACTTAGTTTGATAAAAACACTTAGTTTGATAAAATTTGCTTTTGCATAATTGTTAGGATTTTTTTATTATGAAAAATATTCAGCTAACTTCACTGAAGTGCACTGTACTGTCACCAAATTCAGTTCACACATCACGCTCTCCTGCTGGTTATACAACAACGCTTAGTTTGGCAAGTAATAGCACATAAAAATAATAAAAGTAATAGCACATAGCCATAGGCCTATTCTTTACACAAATGATGTTGGTACCCAGCTAAAATACAGTAGTTGCAAGTTGCAACCATAGCTTTTGTATGATAATTGCTTACTGATTTTGATGGCATTACACTGTATACTGTATTAGTATATTGTAGTAGGAGAGCATTGATGTGTAAACTGAATTGTTATTGGCAATTTTTTTTTAGTAACGCCTTTCGAGTTTTGCACTTTGCAGACGGTCCCTTTTTACTTGTCTCTCATATTATAAGGCTCGTTTTGAGGAAAATTATGTTGCAGCTCGTTGTCTACGTTAAAGAGGTGTCATTTGTGTTTTAACAATGTTTTTAGCTCACGAGTTACTGATCCAGGAAGTTCAAATCTGTGAATACATTGCTAACTACAGATCTCCGAACTAAGCACTGACTGTATTTATGTAAACTTAAGCCCAAGTTCAAAATGAAACTCTAACCGCTTCATTGTTGACATACTGAGCTGTTTGAAACACTGACAGCGGGACATTATTAGCAAATATCGCGAGGGAACGCAAATAACTTTGCGAGGGAACGCAAAAGTTTTGCGTGGGAACGCAAATATTTTTGCGAGGGAACGCAAAGTTTCTCGGGGGAACGCAAAAGATTTGGGGGAAAAAAATTCTTCTCATCCTAAATTTTTTCCACCACCACATCCCTTTAGGGGCTCCGTAGCTATAGACTCAAGAGCGGAATAAACAGAAAAATAATAATGACAACCCCAACGATTATTATAGGTGCCTACACACCTTCAGTGCTCGGCCCCTAATGAAATTGCAATTGCGAGATATAAATGCAAGCTTATGGCATTGATATACATCATAATTATCTCATTGTGATATCATCATTTGGAGATTTACCTTCTTTTTTACTGTTCACTGCCAAACAAATGCAAAAGTATCCTTTCTGACATCTCTCACTAATCCTTCCAGCATGTTCATCAGCGCTGTGACAGTCCTCCACTGATTATTAAAGGGCCAGCGAACAGCTCCAAGTCTGGCGTAGGCAGCAGCAGGGTACGCCCCAGCGGCCCGTCAGCCAAAAACAGACCATCCCATTCAGTATTTGCTTGGCGCAGAACAGCTGAAGTGCCATTGTGCGTTAATAGCGTTCATGGCGGCGGCCCCCTGATCCGAACACTGGCCCCTGACACGGGCTCTCAGGTACTTACAGCCCACAGCACAGATGGGGAATCGTACGTGACAGAGACACCGTTTCCAAGTCAATTATCACACCACTAGTCCCGAGCGAGACACCAATCTCGTTTATGCCAACGCCGCCTTCCCTGTTTCACCGAACGCAATCACAGAAATGTATTGAAGGGGGCAGGAAAGCGAGAAAGACCATTAAAAACAGGACTGTGTGAATCTGTGCACTTTATATCCGAACGACTTGAAGCTTTTAGCCTTGACAGCCAGATTCAGAAGTTTCTCAAGGGTCTTTAAGCGAAGCCTCACTTTTACATGCATTCAGCGAGCCGTCAGGAACGCAGTGCAAAAGCCAGCTTAGATTACACAGATAAAAGGTCACAGAGCCACTCAATCGCTGTCAAAACGCTCCGTCTGTTTAAAGTGTTCTTTCTTCACTTCATTACTCTTCATTGATTACTTTCTTTGTATGCTTGCGTTCTGACACGCCGATTTGCTGTCATTTTTCCTCCTGACATGTTTTTGCTGCAAACCTTATCCCCTGAATATTCTTAAGCATTGTTCCGGCGACCACAATTATGCATGAAACAAATATCTTTAAACATCCAGGTGGATTGTTTTATGCAATTTGAAGAGTAAGAAGGGACAATTCCCTTTAATAATCTGCAGTTTAACCCCTTACCCCGACCCCCTTTTTTTTTGAGAATAGACGTGAAAATGCACTATCCAAACTTAAATGGTTGTAATTGAAGAATGCCCTGGAATATAGAGCTAAGTTTGGTCTTGTTTAAAGAAGACTCTCAGCAATTGACCGTTCCTAAAGACCTGCCCCCTTTAGTTACTGTTGCTATGTCCGACAAGCCATGGCGCTCTCACACCACACACATTTTCTCACGTAGAGAAAATACATTGCGGAGCAAAGAGGACACTGACAACATGCCGACAGACAGGACAGAGCACGTTTTGATATGTTTATAAGCTTTCGAATGATACCTATGATGATATGAAAAAAAGATAATAAAAAAATAAGAAATTATACTCTAAATGAAAAACTAAAACTGCCAGTAGGTTGTAAATGTCTAAATGAGTAAGTCATTAAAACATTCATTCATTCATTCATTCATTCATTCATTCATTCATTCATTCATTCGATTCCTTCAAACCAAGTGTGCCACACACGTCCTGAAAAGTGAAGCCAAAGCGTCTCGATCTCCCCCTGGTGGCTGGTCCTAGTATATGTCATAAACCATTGTATTCTAATGGGACATGTTAGTTCAAGTGTTCGTTCTTCAAATACGTTTGGTTTTAGTTAGTTATGTGATGCTACTCTCTAAAAAATGCTGGGTTAAAAATAACCCAAGTTGGGTTGAAAATGGATTAACCCAGTGATTTGGGTTGTTTTAACCCAGCAATTGGGTGGTTTTAAGCAAACATTTAACCCAACCGCTGGGTTAAAACAACCCAATTGCTGGGTTAAAACAACCCAATCGCTTGGTTAGTCCATTTTCAACCCAACTTGGGTTATTTTTAACCCAGCATTTTTTAGAGTGTATAGGAGTGTGATGTTATGATTGACAGCTAAGATTGACAGCTAAGATTCTCTGAGCGAAGTAGTCTCTGAGGCCCCAACTGACTTTTTTCAGGATTTTCAGAAGGTAATTGGAGCTTTAACTTTAATTTCTACTTTCATTTCCATATTTGTTTAATTCACACCAACATAATGAGTTGTTCTGCAGTAAAGTGTACTAACAGATACTGTGGGAGTGTGGGCGGGGCCTTGATATCACAGCTCTACTTCCTGCTTTCTACTGCGCAGACGCATGTCCCAAATCAGCGCCATATTCAGACATTGGAAGCTTTTCTACAATGGAAGAGAGTAAGGGGGCGTCGTCCATCTTTTTTACAGTCAATGGTTCAAACGGCTGATTCATTGAGTAAATGGCTGCATCTGAAATCACATCCTTCCCTTCTCTGAATTCACAGTACTCATAAAAGAGTATAGACAAAAAGTACCCAGATGACCTACAACTTCCGTTGAGATTCTGAAGTAATTCAATGAACACTGTACTATCCCTTCAGGCCACGGGAGAGGATTTATGAATGACAGTGAAGCAACGTAGCTGACGCTGGTCAGTCACATGATAATGACTTAATGTAGTCCCAGACAGCAACATAGTGTCGGCCCAGATCCGCGGCACATCTGGTACATGTGGGTTCAATGCGTACCAGATGTGGGCCGAATCTGGGCCTACACTATGTTGTTGTCTGGGGTACATTCATATTACACAAATTCATAGTACATAGAACGTACTTTATTAGTGGTCATGAAGTAATTACTTATTCAATATAAGTGCCTATTCAAGAGAGTATTCGATTTCAGACGCGGCCAATGACTCTCTTTATGAATGAGTCATTGAATCATGGGTTCATCCGATTGATTAGCTCAACGTGGATTCATTCAGAAACGAAATATCACTGTGTGTTGCTCAGAGATGCACAACAATTCTGCTCTCGCTGTATAGGTAATATTTTCATTGGGAAAATTTAACAAAAGCATGACAATATGGTGTCTAAAATATAACACAATATTAAAGGAACACTCTATTTTTGAAAATAGGCTCATTTTCCAACTCCCGTAGAGTTAAACAGTTAAGTTTTACCGTTTTTGAATCCATTCAGCCGATCTCTGAGTCTGGGGGTAGCACTTTTAGCATAGCTTAGCATAGTTCATTGAATCTGATTAGACCGTTAGCATCTCGCTCTAAAATGACCAAAGAGTTTTGATATTTTTCCTATTTAAAACTTTTTCAACTTTTCTGTAGTTACATTGGCCCTCATTTATCAATCTTATCAATCTTATCAAGCTGTGCGCACCTCTGAAATCCAGGCGTACGCAATACCTACCCTTGATAAATGCCCCAGCTAAAAACGATCGTCATTAGAATAACACGCCCCTATATATTCAAGTCTCTGCCTCCCCCACGCCCTCATTTTACGCCATGGACACACGGAAGACGGCAAAGAAGCGAAACTTCTCCGACGTGGAGATCGAGACCATCACCAGGGAAGTGGAAAAAAAACTAAATTGTTTTATTTGGGAGTTTAAAGAGTGGTATTAAAGGCGCCCACAAAAAGGTGTACGGTGGAAATCCAGTTTAAATAGCTGTTTGGATGAGAAATTACCTATCACAATTAATTATTTTACAGCATGTGTTTTGAAATAATTAGCATTTAATTTCGTATCACGTCACATGTATTGGGGTGTACAATAGTGATGATGATATGATGTGGAGTACCATTCATTCACATTAATATAATTGCATGACAATTTGTAAGATTCTTATTATTATTATTATGATTTGTATTATTAATGACGCTTATTGGATTTAGAAGAAGAATGTCGTTATTATTATTATTTATTTTATTATTATTTAAAAGAAGAAGAATGTCATTTTTATTATTTTGTCAGTCTGAATTATTTTCAGTCCCAGTCCGTGCCCAGCTGCCGGGCCTAATCTTGAACCGTCAGGTAAAGCGCACAGGCTCGCAACTGGAGGAATACATATCAAATGCTTTTGTAAAGTCACACAAATTAAACATTGAAGTCCATGTTGCACAAAAATAAACACTGAAGTTTATAATTACTTCCCTATTCGCACGGGATTAGTATATGTGGGGACCTCTGGTGATTTGTAATAATCGCAGAGAATGTCTGTGATCTTAATCCCGTGCGAATCGGCCATGTCTGTAATATGTAAAGTAAAAATTCCGCCGCAAATGACCTACCATATTTCGCCAAACACTGAGGTCCTGTGATTATATTAGTCCCGTGCGAATCGGCATCTATTTGGCCGGGATTAGACGGATCGTATATCATTTTTGCAAGGTTTTTGTGTCCTGTGCGCATTTCTATCTTTATCTTTCACGAAGAATGGAGCTAGGCTGCATATAATGCGCACCGTTATGAAGTCCCCGTGCGGCAGCGCGGATTATACTTTCACTTTAGAATGAGCACAATTTGGGAGTAAATTGCTTGAATGGTGTGTTTAATATTATTCTTAATGGAAAAACACAAAAACAGAACAGTACAATGACAACTCGCTTAAATGGGCACTTTTACATTTAGCTTTGAAACTGAATCTTCCGTCGTAGGCTATTGTTATTATTGCTCAGTTTTTTAATTGCGTCTGTTCTCTAACTGAACGAAATTATTTGTATTACTATAAAACAATCAAAATGATATCATTACGACTGTTTATAATTTCATGCAGCTATATAACGAAAAAACATTTTCAAGTAACATCATATCCGGAAGATAAGTCAGTAAATTCGAGTAAAATCACAGCTTATCCCGTGCGAATGCGCCACGCAAAATTCAGATGTGGGGGAGTCATTTCTAAATCACACGAGGTCCCCAGATAATAGCCTACTTATCCCGTGCGAATAGGGCTTTAGTTGTTGTTGCTGTTGTTTTACAGTGGGTCATAATATAGCATATCTTTGTCAGTGCGTTTTGTGGTGTTAGGAATTGTTTTTCTGTGCTGTTTCGCACTAACTCAAAACGTGCGTACACCACCTCCTGAGCTGGCGTAGGATTTGAGCGTGCCGTACGCCAACGTCCATATTGATAAATCTCAAAGTCACCGTGGTTTTGGGTGTACGCCAGGTGTACGCTGGAAATTTGGTGTACGCACTTTTGATAAATGAGGGCCATTGTGTACTAAGACCGACGGAAAATGAAAAGTTGCGATTTTCTAGGCAGATATGGCTAGGAACTATGATTATTACGCAGGAATGAGAGTATAGTTCCTAGCCATATCGGCCTAGAAAATCGCAACTCTTCATTTTCCGTCGGTCTTAGTAAACGATGTAACTACAGAAGAGTCGAGTTTTAAATAGGAAAAATATCGAAAGTCTTTGGTCATTTTGAGCGAGATGCTAACGGCCTAATCAGATTCAATAAACTATGCTAAGCTATGCTAAAAGTCCGGATCCGGAGATAGGCTGAATGGATTCGAAAGCGGTAAAACTCAATTGTTTAACTCTAGGGGAGTTGGAAAATGAGCCTATTTTCAAAAATACACTTCTTATTTATTGAACTGTTGAACACAATCAATATCACATTTGCCCTTATGCTATTCGAGACAATAGCACTTGTGTGATTTTACGCTTGTTACACGTGCAAAATTGCTTAACTATATCATGATATGATGAGACAAAAACTCATATGGGGTATTTTTGCCCTGATATCTGGAATTTTAGATTCATTCTATTTTATGAAATGTAAGATGAACTACATTCTACGTACATAGGCCTATGCCCAGTGTCGGCCCAGATCAGGCCCACATCTGGTGTGCGTGCAACACTATGTTGCTGTTTGGGGGGAACGTTATTATATTTGTATAAATCTACATCCCTATATATCTTTATATAAAATGTAATTAAAATGATTAAAATGTATGCTTATACTTCTGCTATATCATAAATATCTTCTGTATGTCTTTACTGTGATAGTAGTTTGTAACTCTGTCTTTACATATTTATACATGATCTCTCCCATTGCATATGTGGCAGTGCCAAATGCACTACTGCCCTGTTCGCCCCATCCTGCATAAATCCATTGCAAATAAAGATTAAATGCATCTATAATGCACTTAAATACAGTTAGCAAGATTACATCAAATCCAATTTTTCATGGAGACATTGAAAAGGCAATTGAGATGACACCATAATGGTGGGTTCTGGTGCCCGGCAGGATACGGGGCAGCCAACTGCTCCACTGATGGAGTCCCTGTTCTGCCGCCATAACATAACAGAAAACTCAATTACCCCCCCTCCCCTTCCAACAGAACGGCCTTGTTTACTAGAGATTGATTCTGGCCGGCCCGAGCCAGGGACCAGCTGTCTATCCTTCATAATGGCCTCCGAGGGACCCAGCGCTCGACATCCAGTTAGGCCAATTGTGTCAATATTCATGGCGCCAATGGCTTTATCAAATTAGCGATTTCAAAAAAATTGTAAATAGAAAATAGATTAATGTTCAAGTGGGATAATTATACATGCTCAACCACGCACCTTTACTTGTTATTTATTCTCTCCTGAACATTAATACATCTGCGATGAGATCGTTTTGGCAGTAATGGCTTTCATTCGTCTCATTGAAATTGATCATTAGACCGCCCTCATAAACCAACATCATAATCCTGTGTCAGACGGCCGTTATTTGCAACATAACATCCCTTTCTGCCTCATTTTCTACCGCCCACAGAAGTTTATCAGTCATTTCCCCCAATTAAAATCTCTTTACAGCTCCAAACATTTCAGAGCGCACCAAGATAGTTCCCATTTAATTTGAGGACATTAAGATACATTAGATTTTGATCAGGATAATACTTATCTCATGATACATGATTTCCTCTTGCAAACATAATCTGTTTGCCCACAGTCAAAACTCTTTTCAAATTTCTGTCGAACACCATAACAGTGTGATAAAATTTGTTGTTACTTCTTACGATAGTTAAAAAGGAACAGTTAAACATGTACGTCTTTATACACTTTATGCTTCTGATCCAAGTTTGTTTACAAAATTAAAAAACGACTCTACTCTGATTGGTCAGATGGCCTAGTCTGTTGTGATTGGTCTACTCTGCTCTGATTGGTCAGATGGCCTAGTCTGTTGTGATTGGTCTACTCTGCTCTGATTGGTCAGATGGCCCAGTCTGCTGTGATTGGTCTACTCTGCTCTGACTGGTCAGATGGCTCAGTCTGCTGTGATTGGTCTACTCTGCTCTGATTGGTCAGATGGCCCAATCTGTTGTGATTGGTCTACTCTGCTCTGATTGGTCAGATGGCCCAGTCTGTTGTGATTGGTCTACTCTGCTCTGACTGGTCAGATGGCCCAGTCTGTTGTGATTGGCCTGCTCTGCTCTGATTGGTCAGATAACTCAGTCTGTTGTGATTGGTCGGAATGTCGCACCCATAATAATTTCTGAGTTTCAGCTCTTCCCCAGTACCTACTTGATGCAGTTTTTGATGCAATTGCAGTTTTACCGTATCAGGTTTAGCATGAGTTCTCATTCCTTTGGAAATGCATCAAAGAGGACTTTGCTTTCACAGCGCAGAAAACAGTGTCTTCTTGTCATGTCAACAATACGAACCAAACTCTTCCAGTCTCAGCTACAACTACAGTGTTTGAAGGCGGGTCAAAACAGGTGTTGTTCTTGATCAGCCAATGAAGACCATGGACTGCCATTATGCAAATGTGTTACAGACCTACTCAGTACATCTTGAATGACTGATTACTCGTTTCAGGCTGTTCAGATGTATCGTTAACTTTGACTTTTGAAACTGTATTACACACTATATGAAAGGTAATATCTGAAGAAAAAACAAACATAATAAGGACACTTTAGCATTTAACAATATTTATTTGCAGACATGTATAGTTTTTTTTTTTTTTTCTGAGCATAACATGCTTCATATTATTATCTGTGTTCAAGTCATTCTGAAGTCTGGCAAGGCAACATAGTGAACTCGTTTTGCGACCAAAATAGTTTCACTCAACAGGACTGGATGCACTTCATTTACTGCTATCGGCTCTTTGATGTTCCGAAAGTTTAAACTGTCGGAAGTCTTTGCAATGTGGGGTTGACAGCCTAATTATCCAAGCAGAACACAACAGCTTATTGCAAAACATCTGAATCCACAAGCCTGACTGAACATGTTGCTATACTCAGGAGGTGTGGGGTGACCATATTTTACATTTTATGTTAACTTTCAAGTCTTGTGCATGTTTTCAAGACAAAAGAGAGAGGGGGGGGGGGGTGAGAGAGAGAACATTCTTCTGTAGTGCAATAGTAATAACAATAGAGTTCAATGTAACCCTTTTTGGTAGCCCACTGTTATGGAAACTGTTGCTTTCCCAGCGACAAGCTACTGAAAACATAAAGCAATTAAATTACAGCAATTATCAAGTAATTATATACACTATAATTAACCAGCAAAAAGCTGCTAACACCACTGAAGCTATTTAAGGGAATAATATCAAACTCTGAGCTAATGATAAATAAGAATGATATTTGGGGTGGGGGAGGGTAGTACTCTGCTCTGATTGGTCAGATGGCTCAGTCTGTTGTGATTGGTCTGTTCTGCTCTGATTGGGCAGTTGGCCCAGTCTGTTGTGATTGGTCTAATCTGCTCAGATTGGTCAGATGGTCCAGTCTCTTGTGATTGGTCTGCTCTGCTCTGCTGTGATTGGTCAGATGGCAGAGTCTGTTGTAATTGGTCTACTTTGCTCTGTTTGGTCAGATGATCCAGTCTGGTGTGATTGATATACGAATCTACCCATCTATTACATTCAATGACTCAAAAATGAGAAAAAATATGTATATAAAAAAAAATTAAATGCTAAAAAATAATCAATGCCCACCACTAAATATAATACATTCTTAACTTAAAGTTGCACTTAAAGGTGGTTGTACCATATGACATTTTACAAAGTTCAAATTATTTGATATTTGACAGTTTCATTACATAATTTCCTGTTTTATATTTTCTTTTGTCTTGTACATTTCTGCATGTTGGTTGCACGATATGACAGTTTTTTTAACTCACACAATTTACAAAGTATTTATTATGATATAAGAATAGTTGAACCACCCTGACACCTTGACTTATGCATAATTAACAATTTTATTTAAGGCATTTTAGAAATGGTGTATTCAAGTCCATATAAGTACTGTATAAATGGCCTATTTATTTTAATTAAATAAATAACTATGTCCAGACCCAACCTACAAATTGCCAACTTAGACAGAGGAAATAATGAAGATGCGAGATGTCGAGGACAGTTGGTGGAGGTCACTCGCTCTCACCTTGGGAGTTCTTGGCGGAAAATCTCTGACAGGTTTACACATATCCAGCCTCTCATGCACAAATAAACATGCAGACGTTGGACAGCTTGGGGGTTTGGACGCGCTCTGTGGGGAATTCCAGGCTAATGCTAATGCCAGTTCATCACTTTAGCAATAGACCAAACGGCCACGAATCTGCAGAGGCTGCATATGGTCCAAGGTTAAAGAGTTATTGGCCTGAGAATGCATATGAATTGACTCTGGCTGAGATTTCATGTTTGCTGTACATATTTGAGCACCATGGCAGTGACCTTAACAGTCAGGTGGACACATGCATGATACACACAGGTCAGAGATGATATATTTATCTTTACCGACAGATATTGTGTTGAGGTAGCAAACAACAGACATATGATCCCATATATTGTCCTTCAAAACTTTTATCATTTGGGCAGTGGAGAGGTGGTAAAATGAGCCTGTGAAACACGTGTCATTGTCTTTTCCGTATCCCAAGATTTGTTTTCATGCAGAGTAACATGAATAGTAATCAGGTTGGCTGTAAAGATGCACGATTTATTTACTGTCAAAAAAAGGTACGTTTTGCATTGCTAAGTGAAGCAAAAACATCCTGTATTCCAAGTCTTACAAATCATACGGTCATGCTAACTGAGTGAACACGGTTTAAGAAATTCCAGCACATATACCGTAATGAGCATGGATACCTTCTAAATGTTTAATAACTAGCATTTACAATGGTAAATGGACTGCATTTATATAGCGCTTTCAACAGACCCATGGCCATCCAAAGCGCTTTACATGTTGCCTCACATTCACCCATTCATACACCGACGGCGGTGTCAGCCATGCAAGGCGCCATCCAGCTCATTGGGAGCACATGTCTTGCTCATGAACACCTCAACACTTGGTCAGGTGGAATTGAACCACCAACCTTCCGCTTAGTAGACAACCTACATGAACCACTGAGCCACTGCCGCCCCTAAAAAAACTTTTTGTGTGTAATCATCTGTAGAATGAGCATAACTTGTGTCGAACACAGAATATTTCTTAAAATGCAATTAACATTTGGAGTCAAAACAAGCATTGTCCCTCGTCTTCACCACATTAAAAGCCAAGTGTAAATGCATCAATTACGATTGGATCAGTGAGGCTGTTTCCTGTCTGTTTGACAAAAGCTCTCCGTACCACATTGCTGGAGGATCTGGAACACTCTTGGCTTTAAGATGTAACGACAGGCAATAAGAATCTAATGAGTAAAGGTGATGAATAATTTACAAAACCACAGACTTACAAATGATATAATGTGACAGTTCGTTCAAATTCGTGTCAAGGCAAGCCTCTTCCTCTTAACCTCCAATCGGAAGAGAGCATCCCGCTTGTTGAAGGAGCAAAGGCTAAATGAAAGAACAAGAATACGAATGCTCAGCTATGCTACGCTAATGGCATTGAGCAGTGTGAACTTGAGATCGCTGGCAGATGTTTCCAGTACAGCAAGCGAGCTGAGAGACTGTCAAGGTAATGAGTATTGATTGGGATTTGTCACGGTGGAGCTCTGGGAGGCAAACGTGGGCTTGATCAGAGGAGTTAGCGGAACCGGGAAACGGTTGGACGACAGATTCTCATACCCATCTTAGCTCCTCTGAATAAATCTCTGCAATAAGTTTGTGTGTTCTGGATGTAAAACCCTGGCATGATTCAGCATTCCTGCCATCAGGCTAGTAAATGAAATGGATGGCATATAGCTCACACACACACACACACACACACACACACACACACACACACACACACACACACACACACACACACAAGTATTACCATATTTCCCTTACACATTACATACATCTTAATCAGTATCTTTTGAAATGCTTTTACATTTATTTGTCAATGTATTGTAAAGTTTTATGAAGTATTAATTTATAAATTCAATTTATTACAACATTTACATGACTTTGTGGTCAGTTATTCAAAGGTAATAAGCAGTGAGCAGTTTTTTTTTTGTTTTTTTTTTTCTCTCTAAGAAATAGATAATGCCATACTGGATTTTAAAGGAAATCAAAATTTTCCTTGAGCTTTTGACTATAAGAATATCCTGTAAGTTTCAGAACTGAAAACTTCCTTGTTAGTCTAAAAACAGCTTTTATTGTAACCAAGCTCAGAGAACGACTCGTTGTGGAATGAGCCTGTAATAGATGGTGAAAGACCGCCTCTGCAGTAGGAGGGGAAGAACGCCTACTTCATCATCATCGCAACTTTGGCCCCGCCCACTGGAGTGTTAGT
This sequence comes from Gobio gobio, assembly GCF_949357685.1. NCBI lineage: Eukaryota > Metazoa > Chordata > Actinopteri > Cypriniformes > Gobionidae > Gobio > Gobio gobio. The sequence goes on from NC_137120.1 coordinate 16,235,347, forward strand.
GAGATGACGAGGAGAGAAGAGCGATACAGGATCACTGGACTAAAAAAAACATTACCTTCCAAAGGATACTAATGCTAGGAATGTGCTTATTTATTTTCAACAATGTGAATGTCTCAGTTGAGCATTATTTATGTTTTATTCGCTACATTTAATTGTGAATTATTTTGAAAATCAGTAGCAATTTCAGTGCAGGCTTTGCAAACAGACTTTTACAATATGGACTCGACAGTAATGCCACAACAACATGTAGGTAACCGTGTTAATTCTAATGCCTGATCTGAGACCAGTGATTTATGATATGTAACGATTCATGTACTGTGATTAAATTATATATAAAAAGTGATCAAAGAACACTCCCTTTACAATCGCTGTAATGTCAAGCAAACAGTGCGAGTTTCTGGACTCTCACCAAAACTCCCGTAATAATCAACGAATCTCTTATTTACATTGTTTGAACTGTTAGTTATGATGAAAACATTTATGCGAGACTTTTCACGATTAGTTAAAGGGTTAGTTCACCCAAAAATGAAAATTCTGTCATTAATTACTTACCCTCATGTCGTTCGACACCCGTAAGACCTCCGTTCATCTTCAGAACACAAATGAAGATATTTTAGTTGAAATCTGATGGCTCTGAAAGGCCTCCATTGGCACAATGCACGTTTCACTCTCAAGACCCTTAAAAGGTACTAAAGACGTCGTTACAAAGTCCATCTCACTACAGTGGTTGAAATGACGATTTCAAAACAAGGCATCATGAAGCTTCGAAGCGTTATGAATCAGCGAGTCGAATCAGCAGTTTGGATCGCCAAATTTCAGCAGTTTGGCGGTTTGACACGCGATCCGAATCATGATTCGACTCACTGATTCATAACGCTTCGAAGCTTCATGATGGCGTGTTTTACAAATCATCATCACTGCACACCATCATATGACTAGTAAGTCAAAGTCCAAATCACTAGTAAGTCAAAGTCCAAATCACAGTATTTGCTGTCCTAACTTAATTGACATAAGTACCAATGTAGAACATTATATAGAAACTGTGTCTGAACATAACTGTGTAGAACATTATATAGAAACTGTGTCTATTCCTCGTTTAGTGAGGTCAAACATTACATCTACTGTAAGATCTAGGAAAAATCTAATTGTGATTAAACCAGAAAATCTCAATATTAGTGAACAAAACCAATTTTGTACTAACTTAATTGACATAAGTACCAATGTAGAACATTATATAGAAACTGTGTCTATTCCTCGTTTAGTGAGGTCAAACATTAAATCTACTGTAGGATCTAGGAAAAATCTAATTGTGATTAAACCAGAAAATCTCAATATTAGTGAACAAAAACAATTTCTAAAACTAGGTCTTCTAAACATTAGATCGCTCACACCTAAGGCGGTTATTGTAAATGAAATGGTCACAGATAATAGTTTCGATGTACTTTGCCTTACTGAAACCTGGCTTAAGCCAAATGATTATTTCGGTCTAAATGAGTCTACTCCGCCAGGATACTGTTATAAGCATGAGCCCCGTCTGATTGGTCGTGGCGGCGGTGTTGCAACAATATATAGAGATATTCTTAATGTTACCCAGAAAACAGGTCACAGGTTTAATTCATTTGAAGTACTAGTGCTAAATGTCACGCTATTAGATGTAAGAAAGAAATCTGTATTATCTCTAGCCTTAGCTACTGTATATAGACCTCCAGGGCCCTATGCTGCTTTCCTAAAAGAGTTTGCAGACTTTCTCTCAGATCTATTGGTCAACGTCGATAAAGCATTAATTGTTGGAGATTTTAACATACACGTAGATAACACAAATGACGCGTTAGGGGCTGCGTTTACAGATCTATTAAATTCCTTTGGGGTCAAGCAAAACGTCACTGGTCCCACTCATCGTCTTAATCACACACTAGATTTAATTATATCACATGGAACCAACCCAACCGATATAGATATTATACCACAAAGTGATGATGTCACTGACCATTACATGGTAACTTGCATACTGCGTACTGCTGAAATCTGTCATGTTGCGCCACGTTATCGACCAGGCAGAACAATCCTTCCAACCACTGTAGATAGATTCTCAAATACCTTACCTGATCTGGCTCAGCTGCTAAGTGAACCCAAACAAACAGATGAACTAGAGGAAATGACTAGCAGTATGAGCACCATTTTCTCTAGTACATTAGAAATTGTAGCACCAATTAGATTAAAAAAGGTTAGAGAGAAAACTAAAGCACCATGGTACAACAGTGCTACACATGTTATCAAGAGAGAAACTCGTAACTTAGAGCGTAAATGGAAACATACTAATTTAGAGGTCTTTAGAATCGCATGGAAAGAAAGTATGTCACGTTATAAAAAGGCCCTAAAAGCAGCCAGGGCTGAGCATCTCCGCAAACTAATAGAAAATAACCAAAATAACCCAAGGTTTTTATTTAACACTGTGGCTAGACTAACAAATAAACAAGCATCGCCTGAACAAAATATTCCGTTACAGTTTAGTAGTAATGATTTTATGAACTTCTTCGCTGACAAAATAGAAAGCATCAGAAACAAAATTGTAAATGTACAATCATTAATGATGTCTTATGATACAACCGCAATTATCGCCCCTCAAGAACTACTACACCGCTTTACAACCATAGGACAGGAAGAGCTAAATAAACTTATCATTGCATCTAAACCAACAACATGTTTATTAGATCCAATACCCACTAAACTACTGAAAGAGTTGTTACCTGTAGTGGAAGAGCCTCTTCTCAATATTATTAACTCGTCTTTATCTTTAGGTCATGTTCCAAGAATATTCAAGTTGGCAGTCATAAAGCCTCTCATTAAGAAGCCACAATTAGATCATAATAACCTAGCAAATTACAGACCAATATCAAATCTTCCATTCATGTCTAAAATACTAGAAAAAGTTGTGTCCGCTCAATTGTGCTCTTTCTTGCAAGAAAATTATATCTATGAAAAATTTCAATCAGGATTCAGGCAGCATCATAGCACAGAAACTGCACTCGTTAAAATCACAAATGATTTACTTCTAGCTTCTGACCAAGGCTGTATCTCAATACTAGTTCTACTTGATCTTAGTGCTGCGTTCGATACTATAGATCATAAAATACTATTAGATCGACTTCAAAATTACACTGGTGTTCAGGGACAGGCATTAAACTGGTTTAGATCGTATTTATCAGACCGCTACCATTTTGTCTGTCTAAATGGGGAAAAATCAAAGATGACATCAGTAGACTATGGGGTGCCGCAAGGATCCGTGCTAGGCCCTCTGCTATTCTCAATATATATGCTGCCACTTGGTAATATTATAAGAAAACATGGAATTAATTTCCACTGTTATGCTGATGACACTCAATTATATATTTCATCACGACCAGATGAAAACGCTAAATTATCTAAACTGACAGCGTGTGTTGATGATATTAAACACTGGATGACGTGTAATTTTCTGCTATTAAATTCAAATAAAACGGAGGTATTACTTATTGGTCCAAAAAATTGCCCACAAAACCTCTCACAATACAACTTTAACTTGGAAGGATGTCCTGTCGCTTTATCCACTACAGTAAGAGACCTGGGTGTTATATTAGACCGCAACTTATCTTTCGAAAGTCATATTTCATATGTTACAAAAACGGCATTTTTCCACCTTAGAAACATTGCCAAGCTACGTAACATGCTATCTATTTCTGATGCAGAAAAGTTAGTTCATGCATTCATGACCTCGAGATTAGATTACTGTAATGCTTTATTAGCTGGTTGTCCTGCATCATCGATAAACAAACTGCAGTTAGTCCAAAACGCAGCTGCTAGAGTGCTTACTAGGTCAAGAAAATATGATCATATAACACCAATTTTATCATCCCTACACTGGTTACCTATTAAGTTCCGCATCAATTACAAAGTATTGCTACTGACCTATAAAGCCCTAAATGGGTTAGCTCCAGTGTATTTAACTGATCTTTTATCGCCCTACAATCCATCGCGCTCTTTAAGATCACTAAACTCGAGGCTTCTGGTCATTCCTAGGATATCTAAGTCCACTAAAGGAGGGAGGGCTTTTTCACATTTAGCTCCTAAACTCTGGAATAGTCTTCCGGATATTGTTCGAGGTTCAGACACGCTGTCCCAGTTTAAAACTAGATTAAAGACGCATCTCTTTAGCCAAGCATTCACATTATAATTAAGTTTTATACTACAGTTAAATCGCACCAACAGCATTAATATTCTGAACAGCAGCTATGCTAATTATTTCCCATCTGCTTTTCTGTTGTTATCTCGGGACACTAGTCCCGAGGTAACTAGTTCGTCAGCTCCAGTTTGTATCCAGCCTCTGATGGAGACTTCAGATGCCCCGACACCTGTGATGAGACGACTCGACGCCTGTGAAGAGACGACTCAACGCCAGCGTTGTTATGGCCTAAAATAATACATGATTGATTAACTTATCCTAACATTTTTTCTTTAACATTCTCTTTTCTAACATTTTTTAATGTACATTTATGAAATGCACTTTCTGTGAAGCTGCTTTGAAACAATGTGTATTGTGAAAAGCGCTATACAAATAAATTTGAATTGAATTGAATTGAATCACTATATAAGTCGTTATTTAGGGTTTTTTTTGCGCACAAAAACTATTCTCGCCGATTCATAAAGTTATTTTAGAACCACTGTAGTGAGATGGACTTTGTAACGACGTCTTCAGGCCCGTCGCGACAAGGCAGGCAAACCAAGCAATTGCTTGGGGCCCCGAGCTGGCCTGGGGCCCCAAGACAACGACAGGTTAAGAATAAAATGAAACGACAAACTGTGTGAGCGCCCCATTGATAGTCAATGCAGTAAAGTGCAATGACACTGTTATCGGGATCCCCCTTAAGGGGCCCCTCTCAGTAGTCGCTGACAGCAGCCAGCCAACCACGCGATCTCTGCTGCCGGCAAAATACAAAATCGCTTCGGATTTGAAGCGGAATTTTATGCTTCAGGAAGCCAGAAAGGAAAAAAAGAGAAAGGAAGAGCAGGATAAGAAAAAAAACAAGATAGTGGTATGTGATAAATTACACTGGATAAAATAACTCTATTTGTCTTGTACAAAAATGGTGTAAGTTTGCAGCAGGTAGGCTAGCAAAAATATGTTTATGTTAGCTATAGTTACCTGCCTGACGGCAAATGCTGCTTGTAACGAACAGTTAGTGCAACTTTTTTTTCGAACAGACGGAATGACATAAGATTGCTATAGCTTTGTAATAGGTTTTGATGAAAGTGGCATGGCATGCTATACTAACTATTATTTATGCTATGCATAAATACGGTAACCTGGAGTTAATATAGCATGCTATATTAACAATTATTATAAACATTATTTAACCAGAAAGAGGCAGAGGAACATGATTTTTTTCATAGCTTATCTTAATGTGCTAGTGTCGGGATATATACGGCAGTGACAGAAATGCAAATATGACATTATTTGTATAGGTTACCAATGGATCTTGAACAGTTACTTTATTCTGTGTGGCAATTTTTACACTGTTACATTTTGAAGTACAGTATCAGGACAACCCACATGTTTTACAGGTACTGTTTACATGTTTTACTGGTACTGCCCACATGTTTTACTGGTACTGTTTACATGTTTTACTGGTACTGCCCACATGTTTTACTGTTACTGTTTATTAACTATTTAACAAGGTATTATAGTCATCTGTATTCTGCAACTTTATAATAACCATCCAGATAATGTTTATAGACAGTTTACAAACCAACTAGTAACCCTTAAGTATTCCCAAAGTGTTAGGAATATCTGGTCCGTCTATCTATGTAAATGTAATGTTTATAGATGTTTAAAAAATGGTTACTTAAAGGTTTACACTTTGTTTTTTTCAATGATACAGTACTGTATCTGTGGTGTTTTTTGCAAATGTTTTCAAATTTTATGCACAGTATATGCAACAACAGTATTTGCACTGTAAACCATTTTTTCATTTATATAAAGTGTGGGTGAACTTAAACTGTATGGCTATGCTGCGGTTCCTGTAGGCTTTGCGTGCGTGCGGGTGGGGTGGTATTGGGGGGGCCTCCATGTCCATTTTGCTTCGGGCCCCCAAATTTCTTCAAACGGCCCTGGACGTCTTTAGTACCTTTTAAGGGTCTTGAGAGTGAACCGTGCATTGTGCCAATGGAGGCCTTTCAGAGCCATCAGATTTCAACTAAAATATCTTCATTTCTGTTCCGAAGATGAACGGAGGTCTTACGGGTGTCGAACGACATGAGGGTAAGTAATTAATGACAGAATTTTCATTTTTGGGTGAACTAACCCTTTAACCTTGAGAGCTATAATAATAAAAACATGCTAAAAGATTTTGAGAGAGTTCCACATGTAATACTTAGCTATTTCATATGCAAAGATGTGAGCCAATCACAGCAGTGGGATTTTACACTGAAGTCTCACAGCAGCCAATCACAGCAGTGGGCATTTACCCTGAAGTTTCACAGCAGCCAACCACAGAAGTGGGCGTTTACACCAGACATTTAAATCAGAGGCTAAAATCAGGGTAGGAAAAATGCCTTTTATTTCTATATTATGACCATATTTTATGTAAACATATTTGAGTCTCACAGCAGCCAATCACAGTAGTGGCGTTTACCCTGAAGTCTCACAACAGCCAATCAGAGCAGTGGGCGTTTACACTGAAGTCTCAAAGAAGGCAATCACAGCTGTGGGCGTTTACAAGTCTTACAGTAGCTAATCACAGCAGTGGGTGTTTACACCAGACACACCCCTACAAACAGAGCATTTAAATCAGAGGCTAAAATCAGGTTAGGAAAAATGCCTTTTATTTCTATATTATGACTATATTTTATGTAAACATCATACTAACATTATGAGTGCACCACATGAAACATTATAAAACAATAAAACACTGCAGTTAATGACCCCTTTAATTAGAAATGTATTCTCCTACTGAGGCTTCTTTCTTAAGTACGATATCTAGTCACTTTTACCACCATTTTTTGTTTTTTACCTCTCTGAAATATTAAAACAAATTAAAATTCTGAAATGTTAAAACATGATCATCACAGGAGAGGTGTATTCATGTAACTGGACATATAATAGCATTTTAATGTATTTTTGAATTCACAAAGATAGTTTGTTCCTATCTAAGTGGGGGGCTCCTTTCCAGAATAAACTGATAGTGCTGATAGTCTGAAGTCTGGTTTGTGAGATAAACAGTGGGTTGGATTTTCATCAGTTTTGGTGGAGTATGCGGGCAGGCTAACTAGTAAACATGGGAGAGGAAGGTACATGCCTGAGAAATGGTTGGCCTGCCAGCTGGTTGGGTAATGACAAGAAATGTTGGCAAGCAAACAAGGTATTCCTCCCTGAGGGAGACAACAGATGTGTTTAATTCATCACCTGGATCGCCGAGATGCAAGTGATGTCAAGTGGAACCGCACCGGTTCCAGTTTGTATTAATAGGGACCAAAAAATAGGTGTGAATGACAAGAGGTAAATATAGGGAGATGGTCCGTTTTTTTTTCTATATAAAACTTTTTTGAGCAAGCTAAACTGTTGACAATTTTTAGCAAGGTTTGAGAACTGAAGGTCTTTACTGGCCTTACAGTATTTTAATGAAAATAGAAATATTCTATAAAATTTTCTATATGTGTTCCCTTAAAATAAGATTTAATTTAATATATAATATTGTATATTAGATTTTACACAAACAAATGAATATTTAATACAATAATTTTAAACATTAATGTAACTAAATAAATCATAACTTACCACTGAAGGTCAACGGTCTGCTTTAGGATATTAATATTCTGTTGAATAATAATAAGGTCAACTTTATTATGGCTACAAAGTTCACTTATACCTGATAATAAGAACCGATAGCTGATTGAGTGGAAAAATATGCACATAAGTTAAAAAAAAATAGTATCGTATTATATTTAAAAGCAATGTTACAAACTCAAACTCACAGGAATTGGGTTAGTAATATATAACCATACATTCCTTTATCTCAACAGACAATTTCAACAACTTCACAGCTCAAATCGAACCAGCTACAGTGTCTTTTGACATAACATGATGTTCACCACAAACCAAAGCTGTCTCCAGGCATGTCTTTTCTACAACTATCAACATTCATCTTGGATAACCCACAGTTTTGTTTGCAAGTAGCGTGCATAACCTGTTTATATGCAATTGTGCATTTCAACACGGTGTAATTAAGTAAGCTAAGGCATAAATATTTATGCTGTGCATTTCATTGTGATATTAAACTTGCATACACAAACAGGAATGCGCAGTCCAAACACGTGCAGAGGAAAGTGATAAGGCAACTAATACATCACTTAATAGGCAAACGTTTTTAAATGCTGTAGAAATGCTGTGGATGGCATGATTAATGTTCTCCATGGCTTTATCGCAAATATTTAGTGAACTCTCCATGCACAATGTCATATTGTATGTATAATAATACAATTATGTAAATTCCAGCATGTGAAAATACCTCTGTTAACATACAATAAGATTGGAAGATATAATGCAATTGTATTAAATCCTTTGTGCCATCCTTCAAAAAGTGATTCTTTTTTTTTCACACTAGATTTTGGCAGACCACCCATGGTGCTTTTTCAAAGAACAATGCAGTGATTTTGTGAGGAAAAAAAAAAAAGAAATCTATAAATAAATAAATAAATAAATACGCTTGCACTATTGGAACTTTTGTCTGGGTGGCTCTTTGAAGCGACTGTGAGAAACAAAGCCGAATGGGAAATTTGAGGCTGTCTTTCAGCCAACGGTCTTCTCTGAATTTTACCAAAGAGACAGAAAGACCCTGTTTGTGAACTCTGCTAAGTGTTTGTGAAAGCTGTTTGAGTTGCGGTTCTTGTTGTATTCTCTCTATTCTTCTTGTATTTTTTTTTATTTCACATAAAAACGCTATTATCTTCCTCAACTTCTTCTCTTGATCGAATGCGAGATTGATTATTCTTTCTACATCAGGGTCAAACTGGCTGGATGTGCGCGTTGTTTCTTATTTAGCAGCTCCAGCAGTGTGCCGCATTATCAAAACATTGCAAATCATTTTTCATGTTTATTTGTTAAAATAAATATTAATGGTGAGGGATCTACAACGGAAAATGTTTTTCCTAGGGCCATTTTTTGGAGCATTTAAATGCAAAAATGCAAGCACTTACATGAATTATTATTATTAATTCGTTAAACTTGTGTATTAATTGAGCTATAAAGTTGTTTATTTATTTTTATTTATTTTTTGACATTTCAAGTGAATTTTAATTGTACTTTAATTTTAATTTTTTTGGCCCGATTCACCTGCATTGAGTTTAACTTGAACCCGCAATATTCCTTTAAGGTGAGACATGTTCTATCTGACAAACTATTTTCAGATGCTTGTCTCAACAAACCCATAGGATTGGTAATAGCAGATTGGATTGTATCTATTCAGAAATTGATTTACATTTAGTTCTCAAGAAAATGAATGTATACTCTACAACAGTGCAAATGGTCCCTTTATAACCCTCATATTGTAACATTTTAAATCCTTTGACTCTACCAATAGCGAGTGTTAGCTTTTTCAACCTGGTATGCTAACATCCCAACAGCTCTTACAGATTTTCTTGCTTGTGAAATTACCCACATGCCAACAATGGCCGTGATTCATATAAATAGTGTCTAGGTGTCAAAACTGTTGTGCATCAGCCCACCTGAACCCCTCCATAACAGGAACATTTAAGAAATAGAATCATTTGAGGACAGTGACAAACATATTATTACGTAAATAAGCATATTGTGTTGTAGTGAGACCGGAAGTGCATGGAGTCCAAATATGAAAACATGATATTGGACTCAGACTCGGGACAGTCTTAAGTACTATAAAATTGCTTTATGTTACACATAAAACAAGGAAATAAATATTTAAATCCCCAAACTCAGTCACTTGTAAAGCACTGGGAAGTAAATAAGCTTTATGTCAGTGATGTAGTTGAGACCGGATCGTTTGAGTCCGAGTCAAGGCCAAGACTAGAGCAGCGTTTCCACCGCAGGAACTTTCCCCAGGAACTAGGGACTTGGGGTGGTACTCTGTGCGCAGAGATCAGGGTCTAAATGAAGTTCCCCCTCAGAAAGTCCCTGCTCGCATGGTAGTGCTTTATCAAAATTCAGGAACTTTCGGGGGTGGGACTTGGGCGCTGAACATGCTGATTGGTTGACTTCACGTAGCTTTTTATTTCAACCATCATTTTTAAAAGTCTGTTGCGACGTGTGCAGTAAGAGTTGTTTGCTATTCGAATCAACAATGGAGTTTAAAAAATATGACAGATGGACCGACAACGAGGTTCAGCCTTTATTAAGCTTATTTGCGGACGTCAAAATCCAGCAGGAACTGGAAAGTCTCGTGCAGTCCTACGTCACCAGACTGATAATCTTCACGGTACTTTAAACCGCGATGGAAGCGGAGACATCAACGGGTCTGGGGGAAAAAAGTTCCTGGGACAAATTGTTCCAGGTAATTTCAGTGGAAAAGCGGCTTATGTTGACTCCGAGTCAAGACCAAGTCTAAATGCTCCATGAAAACATGAGACCAACTCAAGTCTTGAGTACTGCAATGCTTTATGGAACACCTACAAAAACAAGGAAATTTAAATTAATATTAATAAACAAATCCCGAAACTCAGTCACTTGAATAGCATGAGGAAGTAAAAAGGCTTTATGTCAGTGATGAAGTTGATAATAGATCATTCGAGTTCGGGTGAAAGCCAAGACATGACTAGGGTGCTCCTGAGTCCATGAAAACAGGAGACCAAATCCGGTCCTGAGTACTACAACACTGCTTTATGTACCACCTACAACTTCGCAGCTTATAGATATATGACCCACACATCGATGTTGTTAACACCTGGTAATGAGATCAGTCTCAGGTGGTCAACTTGTCCTATTATATTAAGAGCAAATGTTAAAGGGGTCTTAATCGCTAATGCAGTTTGGTTGGCTTCATTTGTTGACACTAGCTCCAGACACTGGGAGTCTAAGCGTTGAGGAACACAAATATTAAATGTTCAGCGACAGGTGAGGATTTTTGATGTTTACTCTGGTATGGGAAACATGAATTAGCTGTATGTCTTTGCAGACAACCACCAAGCAGCAGACCACAGGCATTTTGAGCGATACTGTGAAGATTTCTTTCACGGCAAAGGACACGTAGGGTAAAACGCATTTGTAGCAAGTATAATAGCACATTGTATGAGGCTGAATTTGCCATCAGCTAGTATCTCCATACATAGGTAGACGGGCCTCTGGGCTTCAGGATTCAGGATCTTGTCAAAAGATTAGCCAGTGTCTGTGATCAATGAGAGTACAGGACATTTCCCTACCCAGAACCACCATACGTTGTATTTCTTTGTATTCATTTCATGCTCAAATAAATAACTCCAAATGTGGGGCAGTGCCCCACAATCCTTCCTCACTCATCCTCCCCACATCTTCTGTTTTCCGTCTCCGTGTGGATGAGCACAAGCACTGTCTTTTTTGGGGGTGGGGTGAGGGATTACGTTAAGCCTAAACTCGGAGAGACCAGCCCTTATCTTGCCGGCAGCAGCTCAGTGCACCAGAGAGGGTGAAAGATAGAGAGAGGGGGGCTTGGAAGAGACAGTTTCAGGCAAAAAGAAAAAGCCAGTAACCATGGCTAACGGGAATACACAATATATCCATTCACTTCACACTTCTCCCTTCGGCAGATTTGCTCATCTTTGTTCTACAGACGTAGTGCCTGTTTTCTTAGATAGTTGAGCAGTAGAATAGGTACTTCTTTTAATGGTATGGAGTTCACTTTGGGTAGACATCATATTTAATGTAATTAAAAAATGCTCTGTGTGACATGCAGTTAATTTCGTTGTCATAATTTTTGTCAACAACCTTTTTTCACTGACAAAAACTATGACGTAAATCTACTGTCATTTTCGCCAACAAATAAAAATTAGACAAAATTGTTAAGGAGGGACGATTAGGGAAGAGATCCAGTCAGAACTGATGTCCTGTGTAATAGATGCGCACATTTGAATAGTAACATGCTGATCTAACCGTGGGAAAATGCAGCGCTGTTGTCCGATCTACAAGCTCACGAAACAATGCTTCAGAGCGGTTCAATGAATAGCGCACATTTATGCCAGGTAATTGTTTATGAACTAATGCTGATGAATAATGGCAATGTTTACTTTACGATGTTTATATAGTAATATGTTTTAAACTCTTGTAACAATACATATTTTATCTCCCTTATCTGAACTTGATGAGCAGCAGCAACTGCAATTGTAAGGTGCAGACATTTCAAAAGAAGAGTCAATGTGTATTTCGAGCTTGTTTATAATTAAAAGTCACGCATACGTTTTTGGTTACACAATAAACTGTATTTAATTTCATTCCAATTTAATTCATAGTCAGGAGGAAAGACTAAGAACACTATTTGACACATATTATTCAATAAGGTATAACAGTTAACTAAAACAATTTAAAATATTAATTACTAGAAATTAAATAAATGTTAACTAAAATAAAAAAATAAACTTAAACTTATTTTAAGCTATAACTTAACCTGATATACTAAATAAAACAGAAGTACAAAATTTAAAAAAAAAACTATAAAGAACTACATGGAAGTGAATTGAGATCTCTTTCGTGTATTTTTGTGCTTGAACAGTCAAAAACACAATTATGTCAAAATGTCAGTATTCAAGTAACAGTCGGTTATGTAATGCTTAAATGCTCAATGAATGCATTAACATTTAACTAAACTCATTAGATTTTAGTCGACTAAAATCTTATGATATTTAGACGACTAAAATGAGACAAAAACTAAAAACAATTCAGGTAACTAAAATAGGATTAAAACTAAATGGCATTTTAGTCAAAAGACTATGACTAAAACTAAATCAAAATTAGCTGTCAAATGAACACTGGTGACATGTCTTTCAAAAGCAGTTAACACTAATAAAAAGACTTTCCTTTTCTTTAGCAAGGGCGTCATTGACCCTAACATTTTCCTGGAGACTCAATTCAAAAGAAGAAAAGCATGACATCATTATCACTGTCTAATACCAACAAAAGGTTCAATCAACCCTTTACCTGTGACATATGGCCACTGTGTCCTTCCTCCGATCGATTCTACCAATTGCCAAATCTTCTATTATGTCTACATTATTCATAATTGCGTCCCACCCTCTTCCTAACTATTTCCTGGTGAAAATCCTCCCAGTGGCTTGCCCAGACAATAGGCGGACAGCAGCAGGAACAAGGCCCCACTATATCAGGCTGCCACCCCATTCACCTGGCCTAATTACCTTGGCCCTTTGGGGCTGCAATCCTGAGAGAGGCCCGGGCCCCTGGGGTCCTCAAGGAACTCAGATTTCCACAATCCCATTACACAAGTAACTGCTTTTCGAGGAACTCCTAAAAACAGCACAGCGTACCCTAATGTACGTCTCAATGAATCCAACACAATCACTTTTGGGACTAGTTAGCCCCTAGCAAGTGGTCATGCATTTCTTACTATGTATAAGAGGACTTATCCAGTCCAGAAACAAGTGATTTATGATTTCATGAACTTGTTAAATATAACATCTCACAGGGAGGTCAGTTCAATGTGGCAGAGTGTACAGTTACAGGATTGTTAGTATTTGTTGTTAAGCCTCATTAACTTCAATGTTGCTTAAAGCTCAACTATGAACTCTATAAAATATGAGCCGTGATTTATGGGACACTAGCTGCGGCAAAAATAAGCCACAGTCATCAAACATTGGGAGGCTTATAAAGAGATTTTTTTTCAATGACTCGGCCGAACATGGGGGTTTGGAAGTATTAATCATAGAAGCTTTACACCGGGCTTTTTGTCTTGGAGAAGCAACAGTCTCCCAAAAAAACTAAAAAATGCTTACAAAATCCCAGACCCCTCTGTCAAACAATACAACTCCTCCAAAGAGCGAGGTACTCTGAGGAAAAATAAATAGGACAAGTTTTAACAGCTCATTTCTCAAATCTTTTTGCTGTACCAGGAAACGGCGAGTTCTAATCGAGTGTATCTACACTGTCCTGTGTGAAAGCTCACCTTCATCAAAAATTCCTAGTCCAACATGTCAGTTTGTGGAGTAACACAGTAAATCATCAAGGTAATAGGACATTTGAAGCGTTTCTTTAAAGACGCATTCAAGGTTCAATACAAGTTTGTTTCATTGTTTGTGGTATCAAGAATAAAAAAGTTATTTAGCAAAAGAAAGTCTATGATGAATAAATGATAGCAGAATTCCCATGTTCGGGTGAGCTATTGCTTTAAACCTTGGGTAAAACAGGGAGGTGGCATGAGTCCCATGAAAGATGGACAAGACAATGGCTCTTTCTTCAACTATCCTGATCCTATCAGTTCATTCCTGAGCGTACAGATGAAAGCATGTCCATAATTGGAGGCAGGAAGGGAGGGGGCTGGCGGACGTAATGAAAGCGAAGAAAAGAGAAAGTAAGCGAAGAAGTGGAACAGAAATGGCTTTAATTCCTTTAAATAAGGCAGATGAAAACAGTGGTTTGGCAAGCCGGACTCTCCCATCCATTCCCCCAAAGCATGACGTGACTGACATCAGTGACACTAGACTCCTACGCTAATAACCTCTCATTGTGTCGGGGGTCTTTGTCCCAATTATAATGTTTCTTTGGAGGAACTCTTCCTGGACGTAACCTTGAGACATCAGATCAGTCAATCACAGAAGAAGTAACCTTTTTCTTAGTCATTACAATCAAAGCGGTTGCTAGTCAATACCCTCTCCAGGCTGTAGAGGTTAGCAGGGCTGGATCATGGTCCAAAGGGGCCTATGGCTAGTGCAAACCCCTTATCTTGTGTTAAGAGACAAAGTCAATTTGGCCGAAGGCTGACATTAGATGATTTATCAAACAAATCTTAAAGGGTTAGTTCACCCAAAAATGAAAATTCTGTCATTAATTACTTACCCTCATGTCGTACGACACTCGTAAGACCTCCGTTCATTTTCGGAACAGAAATGAAGATATTTTTGTTGAAATCTGATGGCTCTGAAAGACCTCCATTGGCACAATGGCACTTTACACTCTCAAGACCCTTAAAAGGTACTAAAGACGTCGTTACAAAGTCCATCTCACTACAGTGGTTCTAAAATAACTTTATGAATCGGCGAGAATATTTTTTGTGTGCAAAAAAACCCTAAATAACGACTTACATAGTGATGACGATTTCAAAACAAGGCATCATGAAGCTTTGAAGCGGTATGAATCAGTGAGCCGAATCATGATTCGGATCGCGTGTCAAACCGCCAAACTGCTGAAATTTGGCGATTCAAACCGCTGATTCGACTCGCTGATTCATAACGCTTCGAAGCTTCATGATGCCTTGTTTTGAAATCTTCATCACTATGTAAGTCGTTATTTAGGTTTTTTTTGCGCACAAAAACTATTCTCGCCGATTCATAAAGTTATTTTAGAACCACTGTAGTGAGATGGACTTTGTAACGACGTCTTTAGTACCTTTTAAGGGTCTTGAGAGTGTAAAGTGCCATTATGCCAATGGAGGCCTTTCAGAGCCATCAGATTTCAACTAAAATATCTTCATTTCTGTTCCGAAGATGAACGGAGGTCTTACGGGTGTCGAACGACCTGAGGGTAAGTAATTAATGACAGAATTTTCATTTTTGGGTGAACTAACCCTTTAAGTATCCAAAAGAGGGATTGGATGCCGAGGTCCCTGTCGTTCACCTGGCTTTGGGAGTCCCTGACCAGTCTTACAAGTTTTAACAGATCCCTGGATGTCTGAGGCCCCAGTAAAATGGTACAATATATAATCCATACCATAATTCAACAATGCTCAAGTGCCTACTTGGCTATTGGGTAAAAGTAATAGTGTTGCACATCCTAGATGGGAAATTAATTTCAGAGATAGAGCAAGAACCAGTCCTATTCAACAAATAAATGGAAAAAAAGAAATGTGGACAAAACGATCAAGATATTTCATGTCGACTTTTTATTGCTAGAGAAATGTTTATTTTGTCAAAGAAGATTTTTATTCTTAAGAATCTTCAAGGAAGAACACAGCAGCAATTTAATATTTCATTTGTAAAACTACAGTCTCTCCATCTTGTAGCTTTTCCCCTCTTGCTCACGTCAAGCTCCTAACCCAGGATGCAATCTCTTTCAAGATCCAAACTCCGGCGGGAGAAGATGTACATATCTCCTATTTTCTTCCTCTGGAGTCCATAAAGGGAATGTCCTACATTATCCCCTGGAATTTCAAGGAGGAATACAAACAGTTATCTCCTCCTCTAATCTCCAAAACTCAGTTTCTTGTTTCCTTGTCCTAGTTTCATAAAACAGTGCAATAAAAGGGATTTTAACCCCAGTTCCAAGTGCTACACCTGGCTCTGACTGAGCTATAAATCTAAAAGAGACGGTGCATCAAAGAAGCCATGAGAATACGGCTAGCTTAAATGCCGCAAGAGCAAAGCGAGGGAGAGAGGGAGTTAAGGAAGGACTGCCAGGTTGAAAATGAAGGATCTTTTACACTGACATTCAGCTTGAGTGGTTGTGGACGTATCACATGTCTTGTCTTCAAATGTTACATTGTGCCCAGTAGAGAGATCGTCCTTGTCTTGCTACAAACATTTACTAGATAACAGGTGTGTCAGCTCTATCTCTATCTGTTTGCCTTTTTGAGCCTGTCTATTTTTGATAAACTTTGATAGTTTATTAAAAAATTATAGGGTCTTGCGGGTGTTTGCCGAGGTGTTGCTATGCCGTTACAAAGGTGTTCTTAATGTTTTCATTGCATTGCTATGCAGCTGCTAGAATTTTTGAATGGTTTCTTATGTGGGGTGTTGCTAAGGTGTTCTGGATGGTTGTTATTGAACTGTTATGTTGTTTCTATGTGGTTGCTAAGGCATTGCTATGCAGTAACTAGGGTGTATTAGTTGCTAGGGTTTTCTGTAAAGTTGCAAGGGCATTGCTAAAGCCTTCTTGATGGTTGTTCATAAACTTTGCTAGTTTATGAACAACCATTGTAAATAAACTTTGCTAGTTTATTGAAAATTGTAGGGTCTTTTAGGTGGTTGCCAAGGTGTTGGTATGCAATCACTTAGGAGTTCTTGATGTTTTTCTTGCTATGCAGCTGCTAGGGTATTTTGGATGGTTTTTAATGTGGGGTGTTGCTATGGTGTTTTGGGTGGTTGTTAGGGAAGTTGTTAGGGTTGCTAAGGCATTGCAATGCAGTTACTAGGGTGTTCTTGCTAGGGTTTTCTGTACAGTTGTGAGGGCATTGCTAAAGTTTTCTGGATATTTGTTTGGGAATTGTTAGGTGGTTGCTAAAGTGTTTGGCATGGTCTCTAGGATTTTGCTAGGTGGTTGCTAAGGTATTGCTATGTGAATGTCATGGCAATGGTATGCATTTGCTAAGATGTTCGGAGTGGTTTTTTTTTTGGTTGTTGTGGCACTACGGCTATGTGTTTTGGGCATTATTATGGTCTAGTTTTTAAGGCACCTAATAGTTACTAGGGTGTTGCTTAGCGACTGCTAGGTGGAAGGGCCATCAAGTCAATGAAATCTATCCGCAAATGATATTCTGTTCCTATAATAATGCATTTTCTCATGTTTTGTTGTCTGTCAGGAGAAATGTACAAGTCTGTTCACTTGAAAAGTAATAGCACACTTCAAAGTTTTACCCCATCCTTTGAGGAATCATTCATACTCATAGCAAAAGGGCAGTTTAAACGTAAATTTAGGGGTCACCAAACCACACAATAAGCATTAGCAATAGTAATACTTGCCTAATTAATAAAAGGAAAATCTCATGCAGTATAATGAAAGTGTGAATAGAAATACATCTAAATAAGGAATATGTCCAGTTCCTGTTATCTCCTATAATCAAATCCCATTGCATACATAGACATAATTTATTTCACAGCTACAGAATCCTTACAGCGTCAAAGCAAGACAGACTGTGATAATTATTCTGAGACTCCTTCACCTGTGACAGGCAGCTTAAGAGGGCCCCAGATATCCGCAAAGCAATCGCCTTGAATTGCTCACTGCCTCTCAGTTACCATAACGGCTGCCTCGCTACAATCTGCCCCCTAATCCCCAGCCCTGTTCGCTTCAGAGACCTCTGACAGTTGCAGCTGATGCCTTGGCAAGAGGCTTCATTTCCATCCCTGCAAATAACTAGCAAACACCCTCCATCCAAATGAACTCCTTTTTCATGGGTGTAGGAATCCAACCCGCCCCCTTCCACCCAAAAACGAATATTCCTTGTTCACTCAAGGGTGAAAATTAAACTCCTATTGTACACTACTTATTACAAATTGTATAAGCCCCTTCAATCTTCTGGGTAAGTCAGGTGCCAGTGACCACATTTGCATTTTCTCAAGCGATGGAGAATGGGGAGGCTTTTTGGGAAACTGTCAAAGGTCCATCAGGCTTTGGTAGAATGCATCCATTACCAATATGGCTCATTTTAAATGTTGGATATGCGAAGTACAACGATGATTTATGGCACCAAGTATCATATTTATGGGGGAATGTCTTGAAGGTGTCTCTCGAGGGTTGAGAAGTATCTTCTTTCAATGTCATGGTCTCCATTGAAACATTCAACAGTCCCAGTAAGTATAAGCCCTCCGGGACACATTCAGTGGTAGTGCAAGGTGCACTGGGATATGGATTTTTCCATCTAAATCCATACCTACACTGACAATCACTACAATCAAGCATATTGAGAGAAGTTCAAGTGAGCCCACAAGTTCAAGGACACCTGATCCTGATGTGTGGTGACGGTAGCCATGCTGATATACAACAGCGCCAAGTATATAATACTTCAGCCGGCGGTCAGTGCGGAAATATTAACCAGGACTCTCGCAGGCAGACAACAAGTGATTGAATGTCCACCGCGATCCAAGAGAACCTCCGAAAGTAGGACAGATGAAACCCAAACCCTGCCTAAAAGACAACGGCGCTTGTTAGTTTAGGAAAAAAATACGATCACATAAAATTAGAGCGCCACTGCTACTCCAAGTCATACTTTTTTCCCCTTGCTATTCTTGGAGAATGTTCCAGGAAGCAGTGAGCTTCATCCTGAACAAGCCCTTTTTTGTGTTCACGGTGCCCTGAATTCCAATAAAGGTCAATGGGAGAACGAGCAAGATATACCGGAGTCTAGCGCCTCTGTTTTTTTGCTTTTAACAGTCACAAAGAGGCTCTACGGTTTCAGACGGTGAATATGATTGGTTCACCGAGGCAGGATTCGAAATGATGTAAGCAGTGCTTGTTAATAAAACGTATTGTTTGGCTTCTATTGCTTTGGCCTCAACCCAGATTGATTATTTTATTGAATGCACACATATTCGGAGTTCTGATGGCATATAAATTACAGGAAATTTCTCCATAACTGAGCTAGTGGGCGTACTGTGAGTGCTTTATGTGTCTGCAAACCTAAGCCACCGTGAGTGTGGGCACATGAGCTCTAAAGGTGATGGACACTTCTTTTTACACTGGCCGAAAAGGCTCCTTAATGAACCTCCTGCATCCAACTGAAATTTCAAACAGCCTTGAACTGCACAAAAGGCTGCCTGGCAACCTCTCCTCCAGCCTACCGCCATGTGGCAGAGTGGAGACAAAACTCCCCTCTCCTTTTCTCTCCCACCAAACCTCGCCCACCCTCATGTAACATTGCCTTTCCGAGCCAAACAACACTGTTGCACTGAGAGCTTTGGTGTAGTGCACTTAATCCACTGTCTACTCTCCAGCTCGCCAACACATTCAGCTCTCTCTTTCTTTCACAGTAGATTCACCGAATGTGTGTGGTGTACTCAACAAAACTCGATCGCTCCCATTATATAATCAATGAGCCTGTCTACACTGCAAGCACAATACAATCAGCAGACACATGTCCTGTTTTGACACACCACACAGCTATTCCAGCAACTTTATTTTTATTGAGACTGAAAATCAATGATTTTGTTTGTAAATGTCATAACGTGTAATTGTGGTGAATTTTATTAATCATGCATTTAACTCCAAAATGCAAACATATCTCCAATTTTTTGCTTATCTATCTATCTATCTATCTATCTATCTATCTATCTATCTATCTATCTATCTATCTATCTATCTATCTATCTATCTATCTATCTATCTATCTATCTATCTATCTATCTATCTATCTATCTATCTATCTATCTATCTGTCTGTCTGTCTGTCCGTCTGAATATTGTCTGTCTGTCTGTCTATCTATCTATCTGTCTGTCCATCTGTCCGTCTGAATATTGTCTGTCTGTCTGTCTGTCTGTCTATCTATCTATCTATGTATCTATCTGTCTGTCTGTCCGTCCGTCTGAATATTGTTCGTCTGTCTGTCTGTCTGTTTGTCTCTCTGTCTGAATATCGTCTGTCTGTCTGAATACCATTTGTCTGTCTGTCTTTCTCTCTATCTACCTGTCCATCTGTCTATCTATCTATCTATCTATCTATCTATCTATCTATCTATCTATCTATCTATCTATCTATCTATCTATCTATCTATCTATCTATCTATCTATCTATCTATCTATCTATCTATCTATCTATCTATCTATCTATCTATCTATCTATCTGTCTGTCTGTCTGTCTGTCTGTCTGTCTGTCTGAATATTGTCCATCCATCTGTCTGTCTATCTGTAGGTCTGTCTGAATATCGTCTGTCTGTCAGTCTGTTTTTCTGTCTGAATATTGTTTTGTCCGTCTGTCTCTCTGAATATCGTCTGTATGTCCATCTATTTGTCTATCTGTACGTCTGTCTGAATATCATCTGTCCATCTGTCTGTCTATATGTCTGTTTGTCTGTCTGGATATTGTTCGTCTGTCTGCCAGTCCATATAACATTCAAACTTCAAAGGTTTTTACAACTTACTAATCTTTCAGACAAGGTTTTGTCTTGACAAACTTTCACTTTTTTTTTTACCTTTTATTGTGTTGTTGCTGGAGTCCTGTCTTGATCTCACAGTTTTTCCTAAGCTGTGACTAAGCATTCATAAGTGACATGTCGCCTCAACAATTTAGTCTTAGATGGCCTCAAGCGACGCAGTGCCGGGTGCTCTCTATTCGTTTATACTGCTTCCAAGCAGGTATATAAATCAAGTCTGTCTGGCTCCATTATTCGCCAGCTCTCCATCTAACCCTTTTTACCAATTTGATATTATAACATTGGCATGCAGAAATAGCTTGTTTCCTCCGCTCATCTGTACGCCCTAACAATTCAATTACAATTATATTCACCATATTAGCAGATTAGCATACAAGCTGACCCCTGGAGTTTGGCCAAAACAGAGCCAGCCGCTTGCCTGTTTCCTTTCGCAGTCGCCAAGGCAGGTGTTCTTCCACTGGTTCACACACACCCGGGCTGCGTAAAGTGTACCCAGTGATTAATAACACAGGCCCCATCAACCAGCACCATCCATATTTAATTTTGATTTACTGCAAATGAGAAAATATTTCAAAGATCTTGCTGAGAAATGAGCACAAGCAGAGACGGTACATTTCATCCAGCTGTAGCGGCAGTGATATGTGTGGGAGGAGTGTGTGTGAGTGTGTGTAATTGTGCGCCAGGCAGATTACTCCATACGCTAGAGAGAGGTCTGGTTTATGTCCTGATGTCTTTTATCTCTTTCAAGCTCTGCTTTCTCTACATACTGTATGAATATGTGCATTTTTCCCTCAGGTCATCTATCAGGCTGCTGTGAATATGTGAGAACAGAGATGATGTTGAACATGACACATGAGCGTGCCAGTTCGCTTAAGAGTTGGAAATGTGCAAGATATGAAACATGAAGTATAAATAGTTGGTTGATAGTCCAGCCAAAGGATAAACATTATCGAGTCATAGATTAAATGCATTTTTATGAGCTGATCAAACAAATAGAATTCTCTAGTTTGTTAGAACACAATCCTCAGCCTACAATACATTCAGTGTTGTGGCACTTTTTTGCAGCTATTAGTAAAAAAATAAAAAATAAATCTGTGTATAAAATACATTAAAAGTGTATTTTATGCATAAAATAACTGACATATATTCTATAATAATATTTTTTAATTTCTGAATTAAAATAAATTGTTTGTAGATTTAATTATTGGCTGTCAAAGAATGTGTGTGTGTGTGTATTCACAGTGTTTCGTTTTTTCCACATTTTGTTACAGCCTTATTACAAAATGGATTCAATTCATTATTCCTCATTATTCCTCAAAATTCTACAAACAAAACCCCATAATGACAACATGAAAGAAGTTTGTTTGAAATATTTGCAAATTTATTAAAAATAAAAAAATCACATGTGCATAAGTATTCCCAGCCTTTGCTTAATATTTTATGAAGCACCTTTGGCACCAATTACAGTCTCAAGTCTTTTTGAGTATGATGCTACAAGCTTGGCACACCTATTTTTGGGCAGTTTCTCCCATCCTTCTTTGCAGGACTCTCAAGCTCCATGAGGTTGGATGGGAAGCGTCGGTGCACAGCCATTTTTTAGATCTCTCCAGAGATGTTCAATCAGGTTCAAGTCTGGGCTCTAGCTGGGCCACTCAAGGACATTCACAGAGTTGTCCCGTAGCCACTCTTTTGTTATCTTGGCTGTGTGCTTAGGGTCGTTGTCCTGATGAACCTTCGCCCCAGTCTGAGGTCCAGAGGGCTCTAAAGCAGGTTTTCCTCAAGGATGTCTCTGTACATTGCTGCATTCATATTTCCCTCAATCCTGACTAGTCTCCCAGTTCCTGCTGCTGAAAAACATCCCCACAGCATGATGCTGCCACCACCGTGCTTCACTGTAGGGATGGTATTTGCCAGGTGATGAGCGGTGCCTGGTTTCCTCCAGACATGACGCTTGCCATTCAGGCCAAAGAGTTCAATCTTTGTTTCATCAAGACCAGAGAATTTTATTTCTCATTTCTTTTCTTTTCATTTCTTTCATTTCTTTCTTTTATTTCTTCCGTTCTACCATACAGGCCTGATTGCTGCAGAGATGGTTGTTCTTCTGGAAGGTTCTCCTCTCTCCACAGAGAAATGCTGAAGTTCTGTCTGAGTGACCATCGGGTTCTTGGTCATCCTCTGACTAAGGCCCTTCTACCCCGATCGCTCAGTTCAGGCGGGCAGCCAGCAAACCGTCTTCCATTTACGGATGATGAACGCCACTGTGCTCATTGGGACCTTCAAAGCTGCAGAATTTTTTCTGTGCCTTTCCCTAGATCTGTGCCTCATTACAATCCTGTCTCTGAGGTCTACAGACAATTCTTTGGACTTCATGGCTTGGTTTGTGCTCTGACATGCACTGTTAACTGTGGGACCTTATATAGACAGGTGTATGATTTGCCTTTCCAAATCATGTCCTATCAACTGAATTTACCACAGGTGGACTCCAATCAAGTTGTTGAAACACCTCAAGGATGATCAGTGGAAAAAGGATGCAGGAGTGTCATGGCAAAGGCTGTCAATACTTATGTACATGTGATTTTTTTTTTTTAATTCGATTTAAAAAAAATTTTTTTTAAAAGATTTCAAACAAACTTCTTTCACGTTATCATTATGGGGTATTGTTTGTAGAATTTTTAGGAAAATAATGAATTTAATCCATTTTGAAATAAGGCTGTAACATAAAATGTTATGTTTGTTTTTCCACAAAATGTGGAAAAAGTTAAGCGCTGTGAATATTTTCTGGATGCACTGTATGTATGAATGTACTGTATATATGTATGCATGTGTGTGAATGAATGTACTGCATGCATGTATGTATGTAAGTGTATGTGTGTGTATGAATGTGTGTGTGTGGGTGTGTATGTGTGTATGTATGTGTCTATGTATGTATGTATGTATGTGTGTATGTATGTGTGTGTGTGTGAGTGTATGTGTGTGTGTGTGTGTACTGTATGTTTGTTTGTATGTATGTATCTATTTTGAAATGTATTTGTTGAAAGTTTAGGGAAGCTGCATTAAAGGCTGGGTCATAGATGTATACATAGAAAACTCATTAGTGCCTGCGTGGATCATGGCGTGGATTGCTCGAATGAGGTATCTATGTATATATCTATGACCCGGCCAGAATTTTGACCTCACACACGGGAAGTGATGGCAGTCTGCAGAGCTGAAGCGTCAAAATTCTGGCCGGGTCATAGATATATACATAGAAAACTAATTAGTGCCTGCGTGGATCATGGCGTGGAACGCTCGAATGACGTATCTATGTATATATCTATGACCCGGCCAGAATTTTGACCTCACACACGGGAAGTGATGGCAGTCTGCAGAGCTGAAGCGTTCGTCTGATATGAGGTGATATATTTGCATAAATACCGTTTGGTTTCTCTCAGAAACCGATCGTTTCGTGTCTTAAGATATTGATGTGTCGTCACGAGCCGCGGGGTTTAATTTGAATTCCATGTTTTTTTTACTCTAATAGAATTAGACCCCATTGACAAGCATTATATGAGTGACACACAGCAACGGTTGGAGTTAAAAATCTTCATTTGTGTTCTACTGAAGAAACGAAGACACCTACATCTTGGATGCCTTAGGGGTAAGCAGAAAAACATCACATTTTCGTTTTTGGGTGAACTATCCTTTTAAGTAGTTAAGGCATATTCTCCTACTCTCCTGCACCTAGACATGACCAACGAATCACTGAAATGTCTGCAGGGACCGTGTCAATTAGACCATATTTACCCTGTAAATGCCCCATCGACACAACATGAATATTCCGATCTAATATGACTTCTGATTTGTAATGTTGCCAGAATCATAATCATACACTGTTTGTTCGTTGGCCAGAGGAGAACTGGCACCCCGACTGAGCCTGGTTTCTCCCAAGGTTTTTTTCTCCATTATGTCACCTGATGGAGTTTTGGTTCCTTGCCACCGTCGCCTTTGGCTTTGGCTTGCTCAGTTGGGGACACTAAATATTCAACTATATTACTGATCCGCCCGCATTGACACTTATATGATAATTGAATGAGCTGGATGACATCACCTTTTTCTACAGAGCGTCTGTTCAGCCGAATCAAATTCTGTTGCATTATTTTCCTGTTTAATACTGTGAAGCTGCTTTGAAACAATTGGCATTGTAAAAAGCGCTATCTAAATAAAGGTGACGACTATTATTTCTGAAAAACAACATAAAACAGTAAATAAATGACTTCTGTGGACTCTAACAACTGTGTGGAAAGGTCAAAAATCATTATTATTAGCAGTAGAAACTTAGTTGTCAATCATTGCAATTTTTTGTCTGGTTTCATTCAGCCTGGTCCTGGTCACACTCGTATTTGATGTCTAAGGGACGGATGCACTAAACAGGACAAAGTACCGTGAGACCGCAAATGGTGATGGAAGTGGAAAGTCCTGCCGATCATCTGCTGACAATGTGCAAATTAAAGAAAACAGACGTTTATGGTATTTAATTTATGGTCACACTACTTGACATTTTTACTTGTTTTGCTTTTTAAAAAAATGCATAAAAAGCAGCTTGAACACAAAGATAACATTTCTATTTGTTCAAAGATTTTTCTTTTTATCATCGTGGACATCCTCTTCCCATTTGTCATTGACCCATACTCAACTAAAAAGTCTAACAACCCATGACATGATTTTTTTTTTTTTTTTTACCAAGACGAAGCTCAGACATGCGAATGTTTTCGCACAGAATCGTGCTTTCTGCCAGCAATCCGTCACTGATAACTGGCGTCAGATGTGTTTTAGCACAGCTCGAGTTATGGAATGTATTTGAGGGTCAGACAGAGTGGACGTTCGGGCTATCAGCATCTTTGAGTGTGGGGCCGTTTCCACCGAACCGCCGCTTTGTTAGTACAGTTTGTCAAAGGGTGTGAGACATTGTGTCTCTGAGAGAGAGCCAGCCGTCTGGCCACACTCAACCACACAACGATTTCTGAAGAGCACGGAGAAAGCGGGGCAGTGACCTTGTTATCTATCTAGGACGGACACTTCATTTATGGGCCCAGGAATTCACAGACCTTTCGAGTGGGTGTCATTGTCTGCCATTGAATGACTTGAAGTCAGTCAAGTAAAAAACTACCGTCCGCAATGGATGTGCACGTCCTTTGAAAACCTCGCCTCGCCGTTTGGTGCGGTTCAGATGCGGAGAATAAAACATGAAGCTCCTTATTTGCCTTTTCTCGTCTGTTTTCGTATTGAGCTGTAAATGACTGTAATTAAGCAATTAAGAAGTCTGAGATTAATTAGAAGACAGTCTATTTTCATTTTCCAAAGGAACTGTAGCACAATGTGCGGAGATTCCCAGAGTGCGCTCCTGATAAAACCTAATGAATGAGAGCAATTTATCGGAGGAGGAAACGGAAAATATGATTGTTTGAAAATGTTTCTCTTCTTCCAATCATATCCGTTGCATTTTCATTAACACATAATTAACCTGATTTTACTCATAACTAATGGTGTCGCTCATTTCACAATGGCAACAAAAAAATTCCAGCTTGCTCTTCAAAGTAGATATGTCATTCATAAATGCTGTTTAATATTGTGTGTGTGTGTGTGTGTGTGTGTGTGTGTTTGTATACTCACTTTGTTTATTCAAGTTTTTAGTTAATGCATTACAAAATGATTCCATTGGAGTTTGTGTTATTTCAGTCTGCCGCCCTGCGTTTCACTCGTAGCCTGAAATATGTTGTGATTGACTCCATTACCTGTCCATAAACAATCTGTGTACAGTTCTGAGAACGATTGTTTGAAAACGCTTCTCTTCCTCCAGTCATACCCGTTGCATTTTCAATAAGACATAATTAACCTGATTTATATAAACCTCATTAGTTATGAGTAAAATCAGGTTAATTATGTCTTAATGAAAATGCAACAGAAATGATTGGAGGAAGAGAAGCGTTTTCAAACAATCTTCTTTTCTGAGAATATTTTAACATCATAAGTATTTATATTCTGTAGCTTTTTTAGTAAAATCATGACAAGGGCAAGGCATCACCGACGCGACACTCATTTAGGTGACTAACATCACGCCCCTGTTTGTTGCTTTGCATAAAATTAAACGATATACAGAACAATAAAGAATTTATAGATACAAAAATTTACACAAACCTGTACATTACAAAAGACATGCACCCAGGATCTGGGTAACACAAAAACTACCCAAACACTGGGTTGTTATATCTGACCCAGGATCTGGGTAACACAAAAACTGCCCAAACATTGGATTGTTACGTCTGACCCAGGATCTGGGTAACACAAAAACTACCCAAGCACTGGGTTGTTATGTCTGACCCAGGATCTGGGTAACACAAAAACTACCAAAGCACTGGGTTGTTACGTCTGACCCAGGAACTGAATAACACAAAAACTACCCAAGCACTGGGTTGTTACGTCTGACCCAGGATCTGGGTAACACAAAACGGCCCAAACACTGGGTTGTTATGTCTGACCCAGGATCTGGGTAACACAAAAACTTCCCAAACACTGGGTTGTTATATCTGACCCAGGATCTGGGTAACACAAAAACTGCCCAAACATTGGATTGTTACGTCTGACCCAGGATCTGGGTAACACAAAAACTACCCAAGCACTGGGTTGTTATGTCTGACCCAGGATCTGGGTAACACAAAAACTACCAAAGCACTGGGTTGTTACGTCTGACCCAGGAACTGAATAACACAAAAACTACCCAAGCACTGGGTTGTTACGTCTGACCCTGGATCTGGGTAACACAAAACGGCCCAAACACTGGGATGTTATGTCTGACCCAGGATCTGGGTAACACAAAAACTACCCAAGCACTGGGATGTTACGTCTGACCCAGGATCTGGGTAACACAAAAACTACCCAAGCACTGGGTTGTTACGTCTGACCCAGGAACTGAGTAACACAAAAACTACCCAAGCACTGCGTTGTTACGTCTGACCCAGGATCTGAGTAACACAAAAACTACCCAAACACTGGGTTGTTACGTCTGACCCAGGAACTGGGTAACACAAAAACTACCCAAACACTGGTTTGCTTCGCCTGACCCAGGAACTGAGTAACACAAAAACCACCCAAACACTGAAAAAATAACATAAAAAATGACCCAAAAGGCTCAACCCAGAATTTGTGTAGAATAAAAAAAAAACACGATTTTGTTCTCTAGATATGGCTCGTGTCCATCTTTTATTGTATGTCAATGGGGTGCCAAGTAAAAATTGCAAGTCTGATTGCTTGCAAAAGTAATAGCACATTTCTCCTCAACAAGCCGTGTGATTTGAGGTATGATTCATGTGTCGTAAACAAATGGTGCGGGACGAGTTTCATGCCTAAGTAAGAGCAATAGTAAGTGATGCTTGTCTTCACTCTTCACTCTCCTTCCTTACTGCAAAATAACAACAGGGTGAATAGTTTATGGTATAGTGATTTTTGTGACAATTGCAAATGCAATTTTTAGGGAAACCAAAAGCATGCATTCCAAATCAAATGTTTAGTTTTTTTGAGTATGAGGAGCAGGTTTTTCAATCTGTCTGGACTGTAAGTTATGTGGCTGCTTATGTAGTTTGAAGAAAATTGTCACAACTCTATCCTGCATCTGATATTATTCAATTCATAAATCATATTATAATTTTTCTCTCTGTATCTTCTCCAATCCCGTATATTCAAACACAAAACACAGCAGATCAATTAGAGGGGGAAAAAACACCATTTGTGGCAGGTTGTGATATCACCATATAGAAAGACTGAGTTCATGAATATTAATTTGATGGATGATGTCCAGCCAAGTTAGCTGATTAATATTCATGAGCCAAAGCTTCACCTCGGTACTGTTTATGAATAGATGATCTGTGCTTGATCTGCATGGCCTTCCAGACTTCTCATGGTGTTTTGAGTTTCATGGTTCAAAAATTGTATAAAAGTTACCTTTGAATAATTTATCATAAAAAAAACAAGCCTGCATACCTGTAAGGTGTGGAAACTGAAACAATTTTAACATCAAAATCAGAGTTATTACATTTAACTCAAACTAAAACATTCAGCTAGTTGCCTAGGAAACATTCCTTATTTTCATTTACAATATGTGCTTTGTAAGTATTAATAAACAGCCAATGATATGCATGATAATAGCATATTAGATCATAAACTAAAGTGTTAACATTTCAACTGGCCCGCTGGTCATTTCTTTGGCCTGACAGGTTCAGACATGGTCTGGCTACTGAGCGCAGGCTCTTTGAATTTCCCTCAGCGTATAACCGGAGGGGTGGAAACTTCTGGAACAAAACTGAGGGCTGGCAGTAAAGATCTGGGCTTTGTCCAGCAGTCTATAGGAGAGGCCATGTTGGACTAGCCAAACTCCCAGGTGACAAGCAAGCATGACAAGCTCGCCGCGGTACGCTAATGAAAAGTCGGAGACATTTTGTTATTCTGTGCCCCGGGATGTGTGCATAGTGTAATTTGGAGACAGCGGAGGGGTCAGGACATTGTGTTTGAGTGTCAGCTCAAGTTAATGCGGCGTAATGATCGTTTGAACCGGGCGGCGTATCCCGCTGTTTCATTGAAAGACGTTTTGGAGTGGCATAGCTAATTATGCGGTGCGTATGAGTCATATGTTTGATTCGCATCCAGCTCGCGAAACCATCCTGTTGATATCACAACATCAAAACACCAGCGAGCCTCCCACGGTTTGCTGTCGGCCCCACCGGTTCAGTCATTGTATTGTAAGCAAGCTGAGCAAATATATAAAGTGGGCTTGGAGTTTCCAGCAGAGCTAACGAAGATCCCAACGGATTCCACGACTGAACCCGTGATTAAAACAGTGTTTCTCATAAGCTGTCGTCAACTTTCCCCTGTTGTGAACAGTGTGACCACCAATAACCAAGTGTACACTCTCGCAGCCGCTTCCAGTGGTTTAGTCTCCCCGAGCGACTTTCTTTAACGTCTTCCCAAGGCTATATTGAATTATGCGTCTGTCAGATCTATAAGCCACACCATATTTCCTTTTCACTGCGAGACCCCAGAGTTCGGTATCAGATTCCCTGCATGCTGGCATTTAATGCATCCTTTTGCCCTAGCCTGGTCCTGCATGTATTCCAACCATCCGAATTCCCTGGACTATGGACGACATAAATTGAGTGTCCGATGTTTTCACTTCCCCTCTTTGTTTTATCAACAGAGCATACTGATGTCCACACGGCAATCAATCAAGCAGTTAGTGCTGGGAAAGAAGCTTACAGCCATTCCTAAACACAGACACAAAACATCCCCTGGGGCGGACATACTGTATCTATCTATCTTTCTATCTATCTATCTATCTATCTATCTATCTATCTATCTATCTATCTATCTATCTATCTATCTATCTATCTATCTATCTATCTATCTATCTATCTATCTATCTATCTATCTATCTATCTATCTATCTATCTATCTATCTATCTATCTATCTATCTATCTATCTATCTATCTATCTATCTATCTATCTGTCTATCTATCTATCTATCTGTCTGTCTGTATATTTGTCTGTCTATATATCTAGCTAAATTTCTGTCTGTCTGTCTGTCTGTCTGTCTGTCTGTCTGTCTATCTATCTATCTGTCTGTCTGTTTGTCTGTCTGTCTGTCTGTCTATTTATTTATACTGTATATCTAGCTGTCTGTCTGTCTGTCTGTCTATCTATCTATCTATCTATCTATCCATTTGTCTGTATATTTGTCTGTCTATATATCTAGCTAAATGTCTGTCAGTCTGTCTGTCTGTCTGTCTGTCTGTCTGTCTGTCTGTCTGTCTGTCTGTCTGTCTATCTATCTATCTATCTGTCTGTCTGTCTGTCTGTCTGTCTATATATCTAGCTAAATGTCTGTCTGTCTGTTTATCTGTCTGTCTGTCTATTTATTTATACTGTCTGTCTGTCTGTCTGTCTGTCTGTCTGTCTGTCTGTCTGTCTGTCTGTCTGTCTGTCTGTCTGTCTGTCTGTCTATCTATCTATCTATCTATCTATATATCTATCTATCTATCTATCTATCTATCTATCTATCTATCTATCTATCTATCTATCTATCTATCTATCTATCTATCTATCTATCTATCTATCTGTCTGTCTGTCTGTCTGTCTGTCTGTCTGTCTGTCTGTCTGTATGTCTTTATGTTTGTCTGTCAATCTATCTGTATCTCTGTCTGTCTGTCTGTCTATCTATCTTTCTGTCTTTCTGTCTGTCTGTCTGTCTGTCTGTCTGTCTTTCTATATCTCTGTCTGTCTGTCTGTCTGTCTGTCTGTCTGTCTGTCTGTCTGTCATCTGTCTGTCTGAATGGGTTGAAACAAAAAATCAAAATCCATGTTATTTTACTAACTATATATCTAGCTTTATGTCTGTCTGTCTGTCTGTCTGTCTGTCTGTCTGTCTGTCTGTCTGTCTGTCTGTCTGTCTGTCTGTCTGTCTGTCTATCTATCTATCTATCTATCTATCTGTCTGTCTGTCTGTCTGTCTGTCTGTCTGTCTGTCTGTCTGTCTATCTATCTGTCTGTCTGTCTGTCTGTCTGTCTGTCTATCTATCTATTTATATATCTGTCTGTCTGTCTGTCTGTCTGTCTGTCTATCTATCTGTCTGTCTGTCTGTCTGTCTGTCTGTCTGTCTGTCTGTCTGTCTATCTATCTATCAGTCCCTCTGTTTGTCTGTCACCTGTCTGTCTGTTGTCTGTCTGTCTGTCTGTCTGTCTGTCTGTCTGTCTATCTATCTATCTTTCTATCTATCTATCTATCTATCTATCTATCTATCTATCTATCTATCTATCTATCTATCTATCTATCTATCTATCTATCTATCTATCTATCTATCTATCTATCTATCTATCTATCTATCTGTCTGTCTGTCTGTCTGTCTGTCTATATCTCTGTCTGTCTGTCGTCTGTCTATATATCTGTCTGTCGTCTGTCTGTCTGAATGGGTTGAAACAAAAAATCAAAATCCATGTTATTTTACTCTCATGTTACATGTCCATTAGACTGGAGGAGGTTCTCTCTTCAAAAGCTCAAATAAGTGGTGTGCATTTTCCCTCCATCACCCTAGCACGCCTCATAGATTTCTGTTTGAGTCATCAGCGCTTAAAGACCAGTGAAAATCGGGACTATTTTATAAATGAGGCAATTATAAGTGAGGCCTGAACTGAGATCAGACTCGGTATCGGCATGCCAATGATACTGAGGGAAACTAGATGAAAGAATGTCTCTGTGAATCACACGGTCGATTCTGTTTCCTACAGTTTCTCACATCGAACCTTGAACACTGGCCTCCTGTGGTAATTGATTAAGCATAGGAGCCAAGTTTGATTCTGATGAAACAAAACTCGCACCTCCCTTGATGCAAAATAATGATACAGAGGATGCCTATGTACAGTAAATAGTCTTAAACGGTTCCACAGCTTTTGACTTGTCCAAAGTGGAAGAATAAAGAAAATGTAATCAAACTGAGCTGCATATAATATTTGACAAAGTAAAGTTTTGTTTATATCTGTCATCTGGCTCATCCATCCAATGGTACTCTTGTTTGGATTGCATTTTTGCCCATATCGCAGAGATTGATGTCTAGAAATATGTATAAGAAACTCTGTCCTTGTTGGCAGGGAATAAACCATGGAAAACTCCGACCTCTTGATTTTGTCTTTAAAATTGCAGAAGGACATGTGCTCTTCTTTAGACTTCTGGGTATATTTTAAAGATGGCCTTGATAAATGCGAAGTCTATTGCCAACAAAACGTTTTTAATCAATGACTTTATTTCTTTTAATACTATTTTCTGGTATTTTCGGGTGTCCTGCAGAGTTAAAGGCCATTTGGGAATGGTTTACGTACTGTTAATCCCTTTACTGCCGGTCAGTTTGCAGATGCATATAATCTTACAGAGATACCAGCCATTTCTGGTTCTGCAGTGTCACGTCTTGTTGATATGAGTACTTAAGCAATGATTTCCTGGTTTAATACATGTACTAAAATCTTAAATCTGTGTGTGCAGTCAGATACCCGATATTGCCATGGCTTAATAAAACCTCAGGCCTTTAGACAAAAATGGAGAGGAGCAGAGAGGCAGTGGAAAAATATATACACTTCAAGGCCTTGTTCCACAGACATGTCTTAGATTAAGCCAGGATTAGGCCTTAGTTAAACGAAGGCATTTAAGTAGCTTTATTTGTCTTAGAAAAAAAAAAAAACATTTATGGTGTGCATCTTCAGACAAAACAATGGCACTGACATATTTTAAGATATATCAGTGCAAGTTGCTTTCAGTTAAAACAGCTCAAACATGCATTTTAGTCTGGAACTAGCTTAAGCTTTGACTGTGAAACAAGGGCCAAGTGGTTTATGAGATTGTTAAAGACTGTTTGATCAATAATCAACAGGCGGTTAATTCAGCTAAAATGCAATATTTTTCAGACTTCAGCATTTTCTTAATTTGAAAATTGTGTTTAGTTCAATTTCAAATTAAAGATACCAAAGCCACGTTTCTAGCATCTGTAAAACCGCATTCTTGCATCTTAAAAATATATCTAAATTACGGCATATGCTCTCAATGCAAAATGCAATGAACAGTTAGTTCCTGCGTTCATGACCTCAAGGCTGGATTATTGTAATGCTCAACACTCTTAAAAATAAAGGTTCTTAAATGGTTCTTTGGCGGGGTGTATGGTTCCATGAAGAACCTTTAATATCCAAAGAACCTTTCCATTGCACAAAAGGTTCTTTGTAGCGCAGAAAGGTTCTTTAGACTATAAAATAGTTAGAAAAAAGGGTTCTTTTAAGAACCTTTCACAAAACGGTTCTTCAGGGAACCAAAAATGGTTCTTCTGTGGCATCACTGTGAAAACCCCTTTTTGGTTCTTCATGGCACCTTTATTTTTAAGGGTGTACTGGGTGGTTGCCCTGCATGCTTCATAAACAAACTCCAGCTGGTCCAACAAGCAGCAGCTAGAGTTCTTGAACCAGGAAGTATGACCATATTAGCCCGGTTCTGTCAACACTGCATTGGCCCCCTATTAAACATTGCATACATTTTAAAATCTTGCTAATTACTTAATGGTTTAGCTCCCCAGTACTTGAGCGAGCTCTTAACGCATTACACTCCATCGCGTCTATTGCAATCGCAAAACTCTGGCCAGTTGATAATACCTAGAATATCAAAATCAACTGCAGATGGTCAATCCTTTTCCTATTTAGCACCTAAACTCTGGAACAGTCTTCCTAGCATTGTTCCGGAAGCAGACACACTCTGTCAGTTTAAATCTGGACTAATAATACATTTCTTTACTATGGCATACACATAGAACATTATCAATTTATTATTCAAAACAGTTAACACTGCATGAAAAGTGGGATTTTCGTCAGTATGTGGCACTGTAGATTGCCGTGGAACTTCAGGTTTACGACTGTGCACGGCAATTTGCAGGCAACACCGAAAACTGCCGTAAATTGTCTGAAATTAACGTGGGCCTTGCTTGGCAGTTGTCCCCCCATGGCCCCCCCCCCCTTAATTCTAGGGGAGGCTTTATCATGTAAATGAACATGCTGTGAGCTACACAAATGCTAATCAGAGTAGCAGCAGGGGGAGTTTTATCTAGGTTCTGAATTTTTTTAACTAAAACAAGTTTAAAGTTTAAGTTAAAATGTTAACTTAAATTTAAGTTAAATGTACTCGTTTTAGTTCACATTACTAAATTTTTAGGGCAACCAGTTTGCTCCAATTTTTTAAGTAGATTCAACTTGTCCGGGCTCACAGTGTAGATTAATTACTCTGTATGTCATTAGCAATAACCAATGTTATGTAAAAAAAAAAAAAATACAGGACAGCAGTTCATGTCTTCAACCTTTAGAGAGGTTATATGATGCAACAAGACAATGAACCAAAGCACACAAATAAATCAAGTAAAGCATACAGTTTACATACCAAAATTAATTTTTCCACCCTGCACTGTGAATGATTTTTTAAATGGCTATTAATCATAAATGTGAAAAGTACAAGTTTGTGTGTTTATAGTTAAGTCAGATTGTGTTTTTCTGTAATTGTCATTTAAATTGAGCTCACACCACATTTTATGAATTATCAATGCAGATTTTCAAGAGGTGGTTTCCTGGTTTATATTATGCCAAGAGTAGGCCTAATCTAGTAAATCGCGAGTTAAAAAATTGATGCCTGGAACAAAGATTAAGCACAGATTACTAACACCTGGACTATGAGTCCTGAACTAAAATAAACTGGATTCATTTACAGTTTTATCTAATTGCTTACACACAATTTCTGAATATACGGCTCCATTTCTTGTAACTCTACACACAAAACACACAACATGCAAAACATCAGACATCGCTTGCAAAAGCAACACTTTGTGCAAAACTATTTTAACTCTTCCAAAAATGTTGGTTTTGCATATATCTAACTACACACAAATATGCACAACTGAGTAATTTACAGTTGAACTGAAATCAGCTGAACTGAATCAACACTGAAGTCACTTGAGCTGAATATTGACACTATATTGGCTTGTTAGAGCCGGTTTACAGCAGAATTTGTTTTGAACTTGTTACTGAAGCTGCTATGAAACAATATATTTTGTTGTATGCATATTCTTTATTTCTCAAACCTTAGTTTTGATTTCTAAGTGATCAATTTATGTATAAGTGTTTCACACATGATCATTGGCTGTATGGGTCCTCAGTAAATTAATGTGGCATTTAAATGGCAAAAGTTATTCTTGTCTCTATAACTTATGGCTTCCTAAAAACACGTTTATGGGTAAATAAAATATTAATAATATAAATAAAATGTATATCAAAACATATTTTAAATATAATGAAGTCATTTTATTATAGCACTCATCAGATGTTCCTGGAAACAAAACAGAGACAGAACAGTATAAACAAACTATACAACAAACTAAACACCAAATTACAAAAACATTATTATGTGAAAGTAAATAAAGTTGTGTGTGTGTGTGTGTTTTCAGTTATAAATATGTGCTGTGTAAATTAGCCTATATATACTTTTAGAAATTATATATAGCCTAACTTTAAAAAACAAACAATAACCCATATAGATAAATTATAATAATTGTATAATATTAAGCACTTACTTAATATACATTGTAACATTAGGCTACTTTACTCTAGCACAGTAGTCAGTTAAGCAATTAATTAATATATTATATTAATATGTATGTAGCCTAGGCTACATCTAAAGGTAAGTCTGCTTTAAAAAATATATATATTACACTTCGACATGTACAGAATGTGCGCGTTAAGAAACACGTTCAAATGTGTCTTCTTAACATGTTAAAACTGTGCGTCGACTGTGCGTGTATGCCTGTTACACGACCAGAATGTGCGTGTCTACACATACAAAAGAAACACGTAAAAAATTGCAGCGTTGACGCGGAAAACAGTGCGTGTTGAAACCATAGACCGTAAAAAACAGTCATAAGTCACGCGTTTCGTATAAAGAGATTTGGCCCCGGGCGCGTTCCATAGTAGAGCCCTGAAGCTCTTTCTTTGAATAAACGGCACGGTGCGTATAATTTTCCCATATATTCCTTGATGGTATGAATACTTCATAGCACAATTACATTAATATAAAACAAATTATTACAACATAAATTATATATTTATTATTATTATTATTGGGGTTTACATTTATAATGAGCCAGGGGGACCAATAATGATTGGTTTGCAGTGATCTGCCAACCAATCACGAGGGATTTTTCTTTTTTAAATGTAGTGGCTTCAGCCAATATTGAGTGAGTAAATTCAAGTCTGGCCGTTGACTCTCTGGTTTCGCTGCTATTCATATGCAAATTAGAGGCGTCGCACCTCCGCTGGCTCTCTCAGCGGGGGGCTCTCCACCTACGTCATGGTTCGTTTACGACAATTTGTGGCACAGACGAACGCGACGTTCGCTGCCTCTAAAATGTTGAAAACTGCCGAAAATTAGGGAGATTTCCGGGAGTATACAGGCGTTTACGGGTCGAAAATCCCACTTTTCATGCAGTGTCAATGATTGTTAGGCCACATTAACTAGGTCTGCCGGAACTGGGAACACTTCCAATAACTCGTTTACATCATAAGAAGATTGGCATCTACGCTAATATTAGTCTTTTTGTTTATCCTGAGGTTTACTATTATAGTATATATTATTGAACTGCCTGCATTGACACCATTGTATGAGAATTGAACTGAGCTGGACAATGACATCTTCTTCAGAGCGTCTGTACAGCCGAAACAAATTTTGTTGCATTATTTTCTTGTTTTCACTGTATAGCTGCTTTGAAACAATTTGTATCGTAAAAAGCGCTAGCCTATATAAATAAAGGTGACTTGACAACAATACATTCAGCACTGAATCCTATAAAACATATTTTACCCACCTCCAACAGCTTGTGACAACTTTTTACATTTTTTTACTGGCAAGGTTAATTAGATCTAGTATCGATTCTACTGATCTTTACTCCTTGCTCTGCATATTTTTCTTATATTGAGCATCTCTCTCTCTCTTTCTCATCTTGTAGATATAGTTCAGCATTTGAGACATACTAATTGCTCATTAGATGTTATTCCCTTCGGGTCCTCTTCTCCAGGTTTTGGGTTTTGTAGGCCCGAGAATTGTATGCATCATAAATGGCAGTTTAGCAAATGATACAGTCCCATCTTGTCTAAAGCATGCTATAGTACAACCTCTTCTTTAAAAAAACCAAGACTTGATCCTTTAACTGAACATGAAATTCTTTAAGATTGTTTAAATCAGTGGGTGGGGATCCAGGGAAATGCCTAACATGGGTTTCTTCTTATTTAAAGGACCGAAGCTCAGAACTACATTTGGGAAATTATTTCTGCAGCCTGTGTTTGTGGGGTTCCCCAGGGCTCAATTCTGAGGCCTATATTGTTTTCTTTGTACATGCTACCACTCTGACTTATCTGTTGAAAATATAATGTTGCTTAGTGTTATGCTGATGATACTGAACTGTATCTTCCGTATAGGCAGATGATGGCTCTGCGTGATATACTCTGATGCAATGCTTAAGTGACATTAAACTATGAATGAAACTTAAACTTAATGAAGCCAAAAGAGAATGCCTAGTGTCCGCCTCCATTGAGTCACCCAGACATACTTGATCGCCTTAGCCCTCTTGTATCTAATGCACATAAGCAAGCAAAGCATCTGAGAGTTATCTAATACTCAGAGCTTAAATTTGATAAGCATGTGAACTCTGTGGTGAAGACTGTGGTTTCTTTCATTTAAGGCACATTGCAAAAATAAAACCCTAAATTTGAAGCAGGTTATCCAGGCTTTTATATTTTCAAGGTTGGGCTACTGTAATTCTTTGCATCGGGGGCCTCCTCTTGTTCTGTTCAACTGCGACTTTTACAAAATGCAGCAAATAGGCTTTTGACGGGGACCAAAAAACAGGTCTGTTTCCCCAATGGCATAATGCCCAGGCGAATGGATGAGTTAGCAGCTGATTGCAGCTTGTCTTTTACTGTGTTGTGTTTAATGTATTTTATGTTTTTGGTTCTTTGCTGTTGAAATGTTGGTTTATTGAAAAGCCATTTGGCCAACTTGAGTTGTTTTTAAATGTGCTTTACGAATACATAATACAACAAATCTTACATATATGATCAGAAGTGTTCCAATTAGGTGGTATTGAATATTCACAACATATTTGTGATTCAGTGAATCAATTAATAACTCAACAAATTTTGCTTGTGCACTCAGAAGAAAGAAAAAAAACTCATTGGACAAACTCAATTTAATTGAGGGCAGGATTTCCATCCGATAAATATGTGTAGCCCCAACTCATAAAAAACTAATTCAAGCAATTAAATGTAATTGAGATGGTCCAGCTCAATTTGATCAAATACAATGAAACTGATACATTTATATAATGACTTTTTATGCTTGTCAAACATTTCATTAGAAAATCAATTATAAGCGTTCATAATCATTCATCATTATACACAATGTATATAATGAACAAATAAGAAAAGTGGTGTCACTCCTGACATTAGCATAGATCACAGTCTAAACACAGGTGTTAGTCTTCTGCATAATGGCAACCACAAAATTCTAAAATATTACATAACTCCTCTAATACAGTCCTTTGCAAAGCATGCTGGGAACAACAGATCCACTGCCCAGTTAGTTATGCCAACAAAATGATTAATGTAGTTTTAACGCAAATTAATTAAGAAAACGTCAGTTGTAAATATATTAAGTTGATTAAACACAATTAAATTAAGTTGAGACAAAATATATATTTTTTTTAAATAATGTTACTTTAGCTCATTTTCTCCTCCATGGACTGCCACCTTAACGTGGTGGAGGGGTTTGAGTACCCGAATGACCCTAGGAGCTATGTTGTCCGGGGCTATATGCCCCTGGTAGGGTCTCCCAAGGCAAACAGGTCCTAGGTGACGGGTCAGACTAAGAGCAGTTCAAAAACCCCTCATGATGACAAAAAGACGGAGGACCGTGACGTCGCCCGGTATGGCGCAGCCGGGGCCCCACCCTGGAGCCAGGCCTGGGGTTGGGGCTCGTATGCGAGCGCCTGGTGGCCGGGCCTTCCCCCACGGGGTCCGGCCGGGCTCAGCCCGAAGGAGCGACGTGGGGACACCTTCCCGTGGGCCCACCACTCACGGGAGGGACCGTAAGGGGCCGGTGCAAAGCGAATCGGGCAGCAGTCGAAGGCGGGGGCCTAGACGACCCGATCCCTGGACACGGAAACTGGCTCTTGGGACATGGAATGTCACCTCGCTGGCGGGGAAAGAGCCTGAGCTTGTGCGTGAGGTTGAGAGGTTCCGACTAGAGATAGTCGGAATCACCTCCACGCATGGCTTGGGCTCTGGAACCACACTCCTCGAGAGGGGATGGACTCTTTACCACTCTGGAGTTGCCCATGGTGAGAGGCGGAGGGCTGGTGTGGGTTTGCTTATAGCCCCCCAGCTCTGCTGCCATGTGTTGGAGTTTACCCCGGTGAACGAGAGGGTCGTTTCCCTGCGGCTTCGGCTCGGGGATAGGTCTCTCACTGTTGTGTGTGCCTACGGGCCGAACGGCAGTGCAGAGTACCCGACCTTCTTGGGGTCTCTGGGAGGGGTGCTGGAGAGTGCTCCGACTGGGGACTCCGTCGTTCTACTGGGGGACTTCAACGCCCACGTGGGCAATGACAGTGAAACCTGGAGGGGCGTGATTGGGAGGAACGGCCCCCCTGATCTGAACCCGAGTGGTGTTCAGTTATTGGACTTCTGTGCTAGTTACAGTTTGTCCATAACGAACACCATGTTCAAGCATAAGGGTGTCCATCAGTGCACATGGCACCAGGACACCCTAGGTCGTAGGTCAATGATCGACTTTGTGGTCGTTTCATCTGATCTGCGGCCGTATGTCTTGGACACTCGGGTGAAGAGAGGGGCGGAGCTGTCAACTGATCACCACCTGGTGGTGAGTTGGATCCGATGGCGGGGGAGGAAGCTGGATAGACTCGGTAGACCCAAACGTACTGTGAGGGTCTGCTGGGAACGTTTGGCCGAGTCTCCTGTCAGAGCGATCTTCAACTCCTGCCTCCGGCAGAGCTTCGACCGGATCCCGAGGGAGGCTGGAGATATTGAGTCCGAGTGGACCATGTTCTCCACCTCCATTGTCAAAGCGGCTGCTCGGAGCTGTGGACGCAAGGTCTCCGGTGCCTGTCGAGGCGGCAATCCCCGAACCCGGTGGTGGACACCGGAAGTAAGGGATGCCGTCAAGCTGAAGAAGGAGTCCTATCGGGCCTGGCTGGCTTGTGGGACTCCTGAGGCAGCTGACAGGTACCGACAGGCTAAACGGACTGCAGCCCGGGTGGTCGTGGAGGCAAAAACTCGGGCCTGGGAGGAGTTCGGTGAGGCCATGGAAAAAGACTATCGGCTGGCCTCGAAGAGATTCTGGCAAATCGTCCGGCGCCTCAGGAGGGGGAAGCAGTGCCCTACCAACGCTGTTTACAGTGGCGATGGGCGGCTGTTGACCTCGACTGGGGATGTTGTCGGACGGTGGAAGGAATACTTCGAGGATCTCCTCAATCCCGCCGTCACGTCTTCCATTGAGGAAGCAGAGGCTGGGGGCTCAGAGGAGGACTCGTCCATCACCCGGGCTGAAGTCACCGAGGTGGTCAAGAAACTCCTCGGTGGCAAGGCACCGGGGGTGGATGAGATCCGCCCTGAGTACCTCAAGTCTCTGGATGTTGTGGGGCTGTCTTGGCTGACACGCCTCTGCAGCATCGCGTGGCGGTCGGGGACAGTGCCTCTGGGATGGCAGACCGGGGTGGTGGTCCCTCTTTTTAAGAAGGGGGACCGGAGGGTGTGTTCCAACTATAGGGGGATCACACTTCTCAGCCTCCCCGGGAAAGTCTATGCCAGGGTACTGGAGAGGAGAATCCGGCCGATAGTGGAACCTCGGATTCAGGAGGAACAGTGTGGTTTTCGTCCTGGTCGCGGAACACTGGACCAGCTCTATACCCTCTACAGGGTGCTGGAGGGTTCATGGGAGTTTGCCCAACCAGTCCACATTTGTTTTGTGGATTTGGAGAAGGCATTCGACTGTGTCCCTCGCGGCGTCCTGTGGAGGGTGCTGGGGGAATATGGGGTCCGGGGTCCTTTACTGAGGGCTGTCCGGTCCCTGTATGACCGAAGCAGGAGTTTGGTCCGCATTGCCGGCAGTAAGTCAGACTTGTTCCCGGTGCATGTTGGACTCCGGCAGGGCTGCCCTTTGTCGCCGGTTCTGTTCATAATTTTTATGGACAGAATTTCTAGGCGCAGCCAAGGGCCGGAGGGTGTCAGGTTTGGGGACCACACGGTTTCGTCTCTGCTCTTTGCGGATGACGTTGTCGTGTTGGCCCCTTCTAACCAGGACCTTCAGCATGCATTGGGGCGGTTTGCAGCCGAGTGTGAAGCGGCTGGGATGGGGATCAGCACCTCCAAATCCGAGGCCATGGTCCTCAGTCGGAAAAGGGTGGCTTGCCCACTCCAGGTTGGTGGAGAGTTCCTGCCCCAAGTGGAGGAGTTTAAGTATCTAGGGGTCTTGTTCACGAGTGAGGGGAGGATGGAACGGGAGATTGACAGACGGATCGGTGCAGCTTCTGCAGTAATGCGGTCGATGTACCGGTCTGTCGTGGTGAAGAAAGAGCTAAGCCGTAAGGCGAAGCTCTCGATTTACCGGTCAATCTACGTTCCTACTCTCACCTATGGTCATGAGCTTTGGGTCATGATCGAAAGGACAAGATCCCGGATACAGGCGGCCGAAATGAGCTTTCTCCGCAGGGTGGCTGGGCGCTCCCTTAGAGATAGGGTGAGAAGCTCAGTCACTCGGGAGGAACTCGGAGTAGAGCCGCTGCTCCTCCACATCGAGAGGGGACAGCTGAGGTGGCTCGGGCATCTGTTCCGGATGCCTCCTGAACGCCTTCCCGGGAAGGTGTTTCGGGCATGTCCAACCGGGAGGAGGCCCCGGGGAAGACCAAGGACACGCTGGAGGGACTATGTCTCCCGGCTGGCCTTGGAACGCCTCGGTGTCCCCCCGGAAGAGCTAGAGGAAGTGTCTAGGGAGAGGGAAGTCTGGGCATCTCTGCTTAGACTGCTGCCCCCGCGACCCGGCCCCGGATAAGCGGAAGAAGATGGATGGATGGATGGATAGCTCATTTTAATTTATTAAACTGAACAAGACTGTATAGTCTCAGTAAATGTATGCATGTAGTTAAATATTGTTTATTTCTATGTACTGTTATATTGGTGCATATAAATAAAAACTGCTTAAATGTCATTATTCCTTTCA
This sequence comes from Gobio gobio, assembly GCF_949357685.1. Lineage (NCBI taxonomy): Eukaryota > Metazoa > Chordata > Actinopteri > Cypriniformes > Gobionidae > Gobio > Gobio gobio. Next base: position 16,278,221 of record NC_137120.1, read on the forward strand.
TAAAATGAGATTTAGATTTTTAAACTGTGTTTTAGTTAAATTAAACATTGTGATTCTGCTGCTAGGGGGGAATCTTAACTTTCAAAGCAATTTAGCAAAAATCTTGCAGAAAAAAAGAGCAATTTTATTTTAGCCATTTATACTTTTTTAGTCATATAGTTGAATATCTAGAATCGGCTTTGTTATAAAAACATAAAGACTAATTGAGCTCAGAATGGTGAATTAAAGTGTTCTCCATATGAAAGCCTTCATTGACTTCCTCAGGTGGTTTAATTTATGACACAGGAGACATCAACACGATATAAATATTTATGTGACTGTTTATTTTAGGATTAAAGGCTATAAATTTAATATAGAAACGCTAAGGGTTTAGGGTTTAATTCCGGATTGGATCCATGATAAGAAGAATATGACGTTACTGACTTTCTTCCAATCCAATATTATTTATAAAGCACATAATAGTGTTCACCACATGCTGTACAATGCCAACAAATAAAACAAAAATGATTACAAAATTTAATAACCACTGATTTAAAACAGCAACACACACCATTCAAAAGGCTCATAAGATTCTTAAATTCATTCAATGATTGATTGTCTCAAAGACTGTTCTATAGCCTAAAACAAAGATTATGTATAGCTCTTTATAGCTGTTTCCCATCAAGACAAGATTGTGACAGAAATCAGGTTATAAAAAAACAGCCTTATATGGGTGGAAACTACCTTATTTATCCTCGCATAGAAGACAACTTAAGTAACAAGTGGCTCATCTTACCCCACTCTCCGCATGTGCAAAAATACATATTTAAAAGCCCACCAACCACCTGCGGTTTGGTTTTATGTGACACCACAAATGCATCACAACCTCTGTCAGCGTTACTAATGCAAGAAGAAAAAATGAAAAGACTTGAAAGTTGATACATGATTGAAAAGCTTTCTGGGAACTGTATTAAAAGTGTAGACATTCCAATCTATATTAAGTGCATGTTGCCATTTCCTGAACAATAAATCGCAATAAAAAGACCTAGCCGAGTAGTATAACATGGGTGATGGAAATGCTGTTATGGCCAAGTCAGTCTTGGCGATTGTGTCGGACGTATTAAGGAAGTTCAGTCTAGCTTCAGACCATTCCTCTTCATCCTCACAGCTCACCTTTCTTAGGCCCGCGGTGAAGCGCTCGCGTCTACGCTAAACGCTTCGGCAGCAAATAAATCTCCATTCCTTTGTCCTGGGGAGTCGTTTATTATCTGACTAGTGTGTTGCCGCTCTGTGGGAATTTTCAACAGCTCCTTGAGGCCAAAGGTCACAGCTTCACAGTGTAGCCGCTTCTACAGGACGTGCTAGCAATCCATTCCTAAAAGGAAAGCTGAAGTGTTGTACTTTCAAAGCAAACAACGTTTGTAACCTCCAACATTTACTCCATTGCATCTGAAATCGCATACAGAGGAACTACATTTGAATTTAAAATGAAAAAGTATGCTCTATATAGTAGGAATGTGAGTAGTATGAATGAAATTCGGACATACTACATTCACCATGCTGTTATTGATCCTGTCCCGTAGACTCATGGGATGATACAGTGTACATCTAATGTGCACTAATACTGTGAATTCAGACATACTCTGTTGGCGTACTGTTTTTCATAGTAGGGATGTATTCGATTTTGGACGCGTCACTATAGCTTTGCTGAATTACAAATAATTATGGGGCAATTATGGGGCAAACACAATAATGAGCTTTTGCATATTTAAGTTGACGCTACTCTGACTTACCCTCCTTTGTGAAAAAGAAGTGTGCATAATTGTACTGAATGGGCACTTGTAAGGTACTTAAAATCTTAAAAGTATATTTTTTTAACAAACTGTACCTACAGATAATATAATATAAATGAAATAAAAGGCAACTTAAAGGGTTACTTAAGCGATTTAGCAATAAACTTTGTATCAGTAGAAACCCGGTAGCATATTCGAATGACCGTGCTTCCCCCCCTCATATCCCCCTGAGATGAGATATTTATGTATTTTATGACTGGAAAAAAGCCTCCGATGATGCAAATATCGTCATTTTGCGTCATTGGAGGCTTTTTTGGCCAGAGGCTAGAGACTACAGCCAGTAGTAGAAGTTAGTTCCGCATGTTTTCAACCCGCCCACAGGTGTGGGATCTCACTCACAAAATGACACAGACGGCCACACGGACATTCATAACAGAGCGAAGCGGTGCGGTGCGGAGCAAAGCGAGTGTTCTCAATGAATTCCTATGAAAGTTAAGCTTCCATAGGCATGAACTGAAAACGTGCCAGACTGGACACGCACCGTGAATGACTGTGTGGCCGTGAGTGAATGACAATACGACAGTGAATGAATGCCAGTCGGCCGTGCTCATTTTAGTTTTGGCTTAAAATTAGCGCCAATTCGGGGGCGGGTTGCTTGAATTGTGGGTTACACAACAGCAAAACGGTATACAATGACAAACTCACTTAAATAGGCGCATTTCGCTTTGAAACCAAATCTTCCGCGATCATCTGGTCTGTCAGCTCCTCACTCTCTGATAAATGAAATCTGACTCCTGATGCAGTTGTGCTGCAGCACTCATTCGACTTGTACTGTATTGAGCAGACACGTTCAGTTTTTAATTGCAGTGTCTGTTCTCTAACTGAACTAAATTATTTTATTACTATAAAAATCTAAATAACGGTGGGGTGGTGTCGCAGTGGGCAAGAGAACTAGTAGGCGTGGCCTTTTAGGGCAGCGAAGCAAGTGCATTCTGGGAGTTGTTGTCTTTCATCCTAATTATGAATGAGTGTCCACGCGTGGCCTATTAATGATTGAAATTCATCTCACTTTGAAGAACATTACTGAATATAAAATGCAGTAAGCAGCAATATTAACTTCTCCATTGTTGTTCACTCGTTGTACGAGTAGTATGATTGGTCAGTGTAGTATTTGTGCCGCCCCTCCTCCACTGTGATTGGACGGCTGGGTAAAAAGTCACACTGACGAACACAACCGTTTTCTATGGAAATCTCATTCCTGCCACAGAATTAAACATTTTAAAAGATAATTGTGACTTTTTCATCTCACACTTGCGAGTTTACTTTTTTTTTCTCTTTTTTTTTTCTCAGAATTGCGAAATATAAACTCGCAATTGAGAGAAAAAAATCAAATTATATATATATATATAAATAATATATTTTAATTTAACTGCAATTAACATTAACTTAAGTGTTGAAAATTACATTCAGTTTGCACTTAAGTATATTTTTTTGACTATATTATTTTGGGAATGTGTTATATTTTAATGAATTAATATGAATAAATAAATAAATAAATGCTGGAAAAAATATGTATATTTTGGCCATGAATAAACAATGTGTAACCCCAACCTACTAATATCTCATGTTCCCTTGATTTAGTCCAATTAAATTAAATTTAGTCAAATCAAAATGAGGGAACAAATTAGTTCAAAGTGGCCATGGTGTACTAAAACAACGGAAGAAATTAATAAACTGTTGGAATTAATTCTTAATACGTGGCCACAATATATACATTTTTGGCCGTTTGTCATGTGCGGGCTCCATTCTTTTTAAAAGTATATGCTGCTAAGGTGTATTTTTTTCCCCACAAGGGCTAGGCATCCACATGAAGAGATAAACAAAAGGAACAATGAGCTGAAAGAAGTGTCAGTGATGGAATAAAACAGGCCTTTTTCATCCGGCATCTGAACATTGTGTTTAGGTTAGCGTTAGCTGATGATGCTTCTCTACAAATATTCCCTTCTGCGTGCCGTTCATCCAGCTTTCCCAGCAGAATGTTCTGCTTGAGTTTCTTCTTTAATGCAGCTGTAATGACTGATGCTACTTATTTCAGTGGAAAATTTGGAGTCAGTAATAATTTATTCTGTTGAACAGCACTTAAATCTTGCTCATCCAAGCACGACGATGCAACTTAAACAAGCTGAAGCGAGTCCACCTCGGGGAGGGGAGGGGACGGTATCGCTTATGGCAAGCCAGTCTTTGATATGGCCTTGGTGATGGTTTCGAGGCCTGGTGGAGGGCCGAGCTGACGGCACGCAGTGCTTTCTCACACCCCAGGGCCTCCGGGGGCCTCTCTGGCCCACAGCTCTTGGCAGGCACACTGGCTCCAGCGGTGGTGTCTCCTCGTGGTGCTGTCTGTAGTGCGTCCAGAGCTGGAGCTGTGCTCTGTCAGAGAGAAGAGCTGCTGCAGTTTGATGAGAGGCAGAGAACGGGGCGGCCGAGGTTGTGTGTGTGTGTGTGTGTGTGTGGGAGGCTGGGGATTCGCAGGCAGCAGGGACTCTCACACATATCAAACGTTTTTTTTTTTGTATACTGTGGCATAGGCATCCAAAAAGTAAAATTTTGGACAGTTAAGAAACACATACAAATGTCTGAATGTCTTTGCGTTACATAAACTCCACTTGGTTTGATATGTTGTTTTGTAAAAGTAACAGCACAGGCACATTTTCTCAAACAAAACATTTCACAGAAAAAAAGTTTGTTTGGTTTTAAATAAAACAATGATTCAAATGAGAAAAATATTGTGAATAAGACTGACAACCGAGGATTGTATTGAGAAATGTCTTATTAAAGAAAAAAATTGCAGTATGTTTACAAGAATACTACTTCAGTCTTTCTACTCCAAAATTCCACATTTAACTCAGTGTGTACTTGCCATTTCTTGTAATTATTTGTGAAATTTACTTTAAATTTATTTTAATTTACAAAATTTATTTCAGTGTATTAAGGTCACCATGAAATTAAAACTGGCAATTCTTGTTTTTTTTATGGAAAATTGCAGTATTTATTATAATGATTTATCCGTGCACATCTTTATTCATGTTCCTGGTCATCAGATTAACTTCCTCTCCCTCTTGATGATGAGGGCGGGGCAACCTGTCACTCACATGAGATCCACCAATAGCAAACCACAACCATCCAATCAATTCCCCACGGACAAAAATCAAAGCCCCGCCCTACATTTGTTCTTGTTCCAGAAGCTCACCCAGATAAACGGCGCAATAGGGAAGAAAAGACTAAAGCAAATTCGCTTTCATGCCGACTTAAAATTTGTATTGCCATTCTTTTGACAATGTGGATGGAGTACCGAAACACAATTTACAGCATTTACAGTGCGATACACTCAGCCCGACCAGTATACTCTAATTTCCTAATGAATGACTCTTATGAGGCAGTTATTTTAAGTGGATCAAAAATGCACAGCACAACCAGTGGACTTTACACTGATTTCTGAATGAATAGGTCTCATAAGCACATTCTTTTAGGGTATATTTACACGTCAACGATGTACTAAAAACTTAAAAGGTTTTACTTTGCGTTTGTCACGTACAGAAGACAACGCTGTCAAAACAAACCCCGTTCACACGGATCAGTGAAAACGACTAAACACGCTGTATTACTCATGTCAGGCCAGTAGATGGCGATGTCAGAAACACTACGCTTTTATAGACTGAACATGTGATACACATGCGCATGATGTCAACGTTTCCACAAATTCATGTTTTTGTAGTTTAGACGATAACGGTATCATTTACAAAAACTTGCACTTCGAAACACGTTTTCAAAAGTTTGGAAAAAACACTGTTGTCGTGTAAATGAACGGCCAAAATGTGTAAAAAGTTGTCCGTTAATATTTTTATGTAATTGAAATGAAGATTAATATACATAATATATATATACATATTTTACAGTAACGGTGGTCGATACGCGTTCTTCCGATCATTAATTAGAATGGCCAAGTCGCGTTTCAAATTGACAGAGGAATACGTGCTGGACATTCTCAGCCTCTGGCAAGTGGTGATAGCAGTATGAGTGAGGCATGTTCTAGTGACAATCATGACAGTAGCATTACAGGCTATAGTTTGATCAGTTTGACTAAGAAAAAAAAGGCTGAATCTTAGGGCCTGTCCACACGGAGACGCGCATCACTGTATACGTATACATTTTTTATCGTATTGGCGTTTCGTCCACACGGATCCGGCGTTTTGGGAGACTGAAACCGCTATTTTTTTTAAACCGGGTCCTAAAGTGGATAAATCTGAAAACGACACCCAGCCAATCCGTATATTTTGTGAAACGGTGATGTCATCACACCATGTCCTGCGCGGGGAAGACTTTAAGGGGATACAACTACGGGCACTGGGCATGCGCACATCAATACTGCGTTGTTTAATTACTGTATCTGCATTATTGTAAGGGTATGTTTAGGGTTGGGGTAGGTGTGTGCGTTAATAAAACACATCTGGTAAGTAGCAAATGTATTTATTGTTATTTTATTGTGAGATTTTACCTCACCCTTCGACTGTTGCCGTACCCCTTCTAGCACAACTCTTCTTCTCCGTTTTTAGTGTATTTCTGTGGCAGAATTACAGTGCCACATACTGGCCTGGCATGTATACTACATCGTTTTGAGCCGTTTTCATGCTCTCGTGTGTACGCAGATATTTCTTGAAACGAGGAAAAAAAAAAAAGATCGGATAGGGAAAGTTCTCGCTTCGTGTGGACATGGCCTTATTAATGAGACCGAGTTTATTTACATACTAGCAAGCAAACTAATCTGTGAAGAACTAGATTAGAACTAAACTGTGGAGAGCTTCAATGTCGTACTTTCGGCTATCCAGTGCTGAGCTTCGATGAAACTTCACGAGACCGGCGAGATGCTTCCACAGGGCGGGAGATACGCGGCGTGATTGACAGCTTTGACACCAAATGGATATACGTGAAAATCAGATGACATGATTTCACAACTTTTCATTGGCCATTTAGATATGTGAAGCATGCTGTATACGGAAATGAACCTGGACATTCAATCCATCTCAAAATCTCAAAATCGGCTAAATGGACTTACGTGTTTTTCATCGGACAGCGACGATATATATATATATATATGTGTGTGTGAGTGTGTGTGTGCGTGTGTGTGTGTGTGTGTTTACATAAAAATGTAAACTTAAAAGTTTGAAATGTTGGCTTTGCAACTAACTGAAATAAGTTGTCATAGTAAAATTACTAAAACTGAAACTAAAGTAAAAAATGAAAGCTATTACTTAATATAAAAAATATTAAAATGACAAAAGCACATAACAAAATTACTATAACTAAAATGTTATTGAAAAAAATGCTACAGTACACTACCAGTCACTCACAGTTTTTTTTTTTATGTTTTTGAAATAAATATATTTTTTAATTTTTAAGCTTTAAGATTTTTAAAGCTTTTAAAGCTGCAATTATTTAATCAAAAATACAATTTACAATTAAAATGTAAATGAATTCCTGTGATCAAAGCTGAATTTTCAGCATCATTACTCCAGTCGTCATATGATCTTTCAGAAATTGTAATTAAATTCAGAAATTTATCATTATCAATGCTGAAAAACAGAAATAAAGTCAAATCACACACACACAAAAAAAAATTCTACTCATACTATTCTTACTATTTTTGCACACAAGTCATTGTTGTATGGCATTCCCGATTGCGTTCTCTCTTTGCTTCCCTCACATGATAGCATCAAACATCAATGAATTTCCTAGTCACTCTTCGTTTATTCATTCCCTATCAATATGTGCTAGAATATCACAACAGTTCATCTCTAAACATACCAAACCAGCATTATTACACCCGTGTTCATCACCCATTTGTAAAGTGCTTTTTTGTTTCCGCCGGCTCTCACTGGAAGACTACATTACCCATAATATAAAATTTGTTTAGGTTTTTCAAAATTGCATTTAAATTGTGAAATTAAGTTTTGGCTAGTATACAGCAGAATGCATTAACATTATATTAGCTAAGCATTTAAATAATATCTGGACAGTCCTTTGCTGCCATTTTTGACTTTTTGATCCGTGCCGCTTGAGCTTTGCCCTTCTCATTTGTTTTTGCCAGCTTTCCGACCGTCCGCCCAGCATGTCTTCCACCTCTCCTGTCCGCTCTCATCTCCATTCCAAGCACACGCGGTGTGAGGCTGCAGCGCGTGAAGGCAAGGACAGAGACCGCGGCTGCATGAGGACTAACCTCACTCATTCATATTCACCCTCATCTGGCGGGGGCCGGCGGGGCCGCACACAGATTTTAATCAAGCCCCAGCCGTGTGTGAGAGGTGCTTTTAGTGCCACAGCCAAGCAGTGGGCAGAATTAGCATTTAAGAGTACATTAGCCATGCTGAATTTCCAACCTCATTACCGCGGGACTGGACACGTTCCTGCTTTCCTGCAATATGTGGAAATATTCCCACCGTCAACTAGGATAAGCTTGGGACACGTGCATATTCATCCCTGTACTTAATCTTAATACCAATTAGTGCTTCAACTCACTATCCGTTAAATGAAATAGATATCGGGCGTATAAGTAGTCTACATTAAATCGGACTGTGGTATAAGAGACATGGAAAGGGCAGTAATTATTCACTTAGACTGTCCTCTTCAAAAGTCTAACACACCTACATTTGCATTTCATACATAAATAAAAGTATCTGTTCCAATATTGCCAGTTACTGACGGAAGCTGTTTGAATAAAACATGAGTAACATTGAATTTTCGAACTCAGACTGAAAGTAGGCTAATACATATTTTGTCCCGAACATCTGCAAACCGTGAATTATTTCTTCTTAACTAGCTCAGCTACACTGTAAAAAACTTTTTTTTTTGTGCTAAAAATTTTTTTCCATTGCATTATAGAGTTACATTTTCATAGCGTTTCAGTAATGTTGTAATGATGTTGTTAACCCTCCTTTTGACGTTTAAACCATTAAATCGCATGCCTTGGGTCTTTAGCGACCAGGGGCATTAGATATCAAACTTGTTAGTATTCCTCAAGCTATACATTATAAACAATATAACAAGAAAACACACGCACACACACACACACACATGCACATAAACATACTATTCTAAATTCTATTCATTTTAATTTTCTACTTATTTTTTTGTGAAAAAAGTGTATAGGGTCACTAGCGACCCGAGGTATGTAATAGTGTAAGTATATATTTTTTTCTGCATAAATAATTGAATCTCTGATGACTCAATAAGTGAAACTCTTCTATATTCCTCAAGGTGGCAATGTCTGATACACAATGTTGATATGATGTTTCACTCATAATTACTGCGGGCATTAAACAAAAGAATACACAAATGTGAAAAATTGCTTATGCTAACTGGCTAGCTACCTATGTTATTTTTAAATTTAAAGTCCAAATAATTTTATTCAACCACCCAGTTAGATTACATTTGATGAAAAAAATAACTACAGTAATGATGATAGTGGGAAGCGGGGGATGTTTTACCCCACAGAGTAGGTTTGAAAAAAAAAAATAATGTCATTCTAAAAATATAATTATATTCTCCTTAAATAACATATACTCCCCAATTACAGGCCTTACTATTCTCATATCATATACAACTGTGATGTTCTCTTACTGCAGAAAATTAGATTACTTTTTTTTCTCGCAGGTACGTCGCCAGTTGAAGCTTTACGGTGAATACTTCTACATCACTTTTGTCATCTTAGTCCATTGCAACAACAAAAACACATGTTGACTCTAGTGGTTATTTTGGGAAAAACAGTAGGGGGCATTTTACCCCAAGGGGGCCGCCACTCTACCCTGCTTATAAATGGAAGAAACTGCAACGTTCAATATGGCGGAATAAAGTAAAAGTGCCACTCACTGATGTCATTTGGTGCGTCCTAAATCGCTTACTGTCTCATGGGACAGTAAAGTGTCCATCGAATGAGCACTTCAGAATCTCGCTGGAAGTAATAGGTCATCCGGAGACTTTTGCCCAATGTTTTTTGAATACGATGAATTCGGATATACTACTCTGTTGGCGTACTGTTTTACACACTGTATATTAGGTACGGAAGTTTTTTTTAATTCGGACGGAGAGATTGTGTCACTGCAGCTGCCGTTAGAAGCTCTGGTTCCCATAGAAACCTGAGATTTGCGTTTATGACTGCACATGGGCATTGGTTTGTCTAGCTTGAAAAACAAGCTCTTTAATGCTATTTGAACATAAGAAACAACATTTATGGGACAGAGCATGTCAGATAACCGTGAGATCAACAAGCAGTGAGTTCAGCAAGCAGTTTTTGACATTTTTTAAGGATTCCTCCATTCAAATAGATAGGACTTGGTCTTGGATGCCCGAAATAGCTGCCCAAAGGCGTTGAAAATATGGCCGCAGAGTGAACAAACTTACCTTGAAAGGGACTTTCAACTCTTGAGGGGGCTGGCTGGGTTCTGTTGAGGAGACTGGCTCCTCAGTGTTGTTCTCAGATCTCATGGCTCTCCTGGACGGCCTGGCCTCTCTTGGGAGATTCCCATCCGGTGGGACTGTCTGTCACAATCCGAGGGCTCAATATATCACCCCCAGCCAGAGAGATGGAAAATGTGCGTCTGGCCCATGAGGGGATCAGCTCTAGAATACCGCACTCTCAACCGAGTTTGTCGAGACCATTTTCATCTATAGAGCTCCCTCCACGAGGAAAATATATACCTTAAAGTGGAGAGTCTTCACTTTATGGTGCGGAGAGCATCAGTTGGATCCAGTCAACTGCCCGGTGGCTTCTGTGTAGGGAGTTCCTTCAGGACCACTTTTCTGCCGGTCCTTCCCCATCCACGCTTAAGGTTTACGTGGAGGCCATAGCTGCCTCCGATGAACCGTTGAGTGAGGGATGTTGGGGAGACACCATCTGGATGTGTTTCCTTCGTGGCACCTTTCATCCTCCTGATGTGTCGGCGGACCAAGAGAAGCTACATTTACTTGCCCTGTTAGGGCTCTCAAGACGGAGGTCCGTAGGACTGCTCAATGGTGGAAGCTGTCCCCATGGCTTTTGAGGTGTGCTGCATTTCCCAAAGAGTCATCATTACATGCAGCATGAGTTCCCTAAAAAGGGAACGTCTCAGGTTATGAATGTATCCATTATTCCTTAACACCGTGTTCACACCGGATGCAAGCAGCACAATGCGACACAACAAAAGACAATAGAACCAGTTATAATCAGTGATTATGTCTACACTGTATATGGCGCGACACAAGCGACATATCTCTGACAGTAAACTGATGCATCGTTCTATTTATGACGTACTGACACAAATGACAAATGCTTTGCAACAGGCACTTTGTCGCGTCCAGTGTAGACAGCTTTTAGCTGTTGCGACGCGAGTGACAACGGCCGCGTCCCTTGTAGACATGGTGTAAGAGGAGAATGAGATGCAGCGCCCCCTTGCCATACGTCCTGCATGGCTGGGAGCGGCTTGCTTCAGCCTATCAGAAGCTAATACTGCTGTCTTGCCAGCTTCCGTGGTACGTGTCACACGTCTCAGGTGACACAGCACCAATCAAGATTGGACTAGTTGCACATGTGCTTCAGATACCAGGCACGCAAAAGCGTTCCCTAAAGCGCCATCATTGGACGCAGTCTCATTCACCTCTCGAGGAACAATGGTTACATTGGTAACCTGAGACATTTTGAGAATATGGTTGAGATGGTGAATATGAGACAGATGCTGAATGTACTGGGGAAATGAGTTCTGATGATGACAGTGACAATGGTAAAATGCATATGCTCCAATTGATTTTGGTCTAGAGTTATTTTAGTTTTTAAACTGATGGTTTGTTTCTAATTCTTTTAAGGTATGGTTTCTAGAATGTTTCAATCATTTAGAGTGGTATAACCTAACTGAAACCTAGATGCAACGCTGTAAAAACACTTTGTTTTAAATCCCACTGAATTGTTTGGCTTATATTGCGGAGGTCCATCTGTGTGCACAGTGTGGGACTCTGGGAATATGTCACTTTAACAACAAGTGACAGAAACCCAATAGAAGTAAAAATTAATATATTTGAGCTGCTGTATTTTAAATTGTACCCTGTCGACTTTGAGAAGGGCGTCTCATGTTGCGGAGTGAGTGAAGCCATTTTGATGTACAGCCTTGATATCCAGCATTCTTCCAAAGTGACCCACACATTAGTCACAGCTATCCAAGCGGAAATGAGACCAATCTTTGGAAGTTGGCTGACGTTGAGAGCCCAAAGCCAAGGGTGACAGTTATGAGGGTGGGTGCCATCCATCTTTGGACTGAGGTTATGTCGGGCACTGGTGAAGGGGCTTGTGGGATCTGTCTCCTATGCGTCTGGGGGCGCTGCTGTTGGACCAGAGGGCAGCGGAACAGCCAGGTCCAGATGGCAGTCAGCCTTCACACCCACATGCTTTAGCCTGGCAACCCCAGCCCTGCATGCCATGACTGCGCCCTGTGAATGCCAGCTGTCAGGCCAGGCATGCCGTCTAGCTCTTAACTTCCTAGACCAGAAGCAGCTTATTGGCAGAACTGACCTATCCACCATGTATATAAAATACATACAAATATATATATATATATATATATATATATATATATATATATATATATATATATATATATATATATATATATATATATATATATATATATATGTATATATATGCAATGTAATGTAATGCTACACCTTTATAATGCCAACAACATCTAATTAGAGCTTTAATGAAATTATGATCTTTTTGCATGCACGGGCGTATGCAAAATCTGTGTGAAATATTATATTATAAATATGACATATATTTTGTTGATCCTGGAACAACATACCTGTCTGAAAATTTTGTCATAACCCTATCCCTGCCCCTAAACCTAACACTACCCATAAGTTCTCCCATTTCCTAGGGAAATTATGGTGGATAACACTGATGTAGAGGCACTTAACCCTGGTTGCAAACCTTGACATAAACTCTAAACTTGTCCCTCAAATCTGATTGGTTGATTGGAATATTTTTTCCAGGATCAACAAAGATGATGTTCCAGGAACATGTTAAACTCTTTTTTGTATATGAAGCGTATTGTATCTTCGTTCGGCTGTTGTTTGTACAACCCAAAGCTCATAATAGAACTGAGGGGTTTTGACACATAGAGAAGTGGTGTGAGTATGAAGGTGTCATGAGGGCAAGTGGTGACAAATGATGGCAAATTGGCGTGAAGGCTCCTGCTGTTTCTTCAGCATGCCCACATCTATCTATCTATCTATCTATCTATCTATCTATCTATCTATCTATCTATCTATCTATCTATCTATCTATCTATCTATCTATCTATCTATCTATCTATCTATCTATCTATCTATCTATCTATCTATCTATCTATCTATCTATCTATCTATCTATCTATCTATCTATCTATCTATCTATCTATCTATCTATCATCTGTCAAGCGAAATGTCTGTTATATAAAATGATGCACTGAATTAAACAACAAAAGGGAAAATGACAAAGATTTCATTGTGTACATCTGTGTATTTCAAATTTGTTTAACAACCACAGGCCGTCTGGCAAGACCACATACTTTGTTGAGGTTAAACAGTCAAAGTCCTTTTTATTCGTTTTTGTAAAATTAACTCTTTCCCTGCCAGCCCCCGACAACATTTTTTGATCATTTTCACAAAATGTTTTGATCAGGAGTTTCATGGCCCCCAGAATATTGTGTTGTATGAATATCTGAACATGCAAAAAATCACAAGAAAGAACAGAGACTCTTTTAAACAAAACAAAAACAAAAAAGTATTCTAGCTTCATGCATTCATTTTTATCAACATTTGAATGTGGGTAAGTTTCATAAAAAAGCAACATTTTGAGCAAGAGGGTGAGAAATTTGCGTTTTCATCAAAGACTACATCCAGATGGGATTCAGAACAATGATCAAAACACAGATGGAGTAGATGGAGTCCATCAATACCCCTGATGTTTACACAGTCCTTTATACCATGGCATGTCTGAATACTCGATTCTGATTGGCTGGAAGGTGTGCAATAAAACCGTTTTAATGCCCAGGTATAGTTCCAAGTCCGCGCACACAGAAACATTCCCTACATTATATTTCCCAGCAACGAAGGGGTTAAATCGCTTTTTTGACTGCACTTAAATTATTTTAATGTACTTTGTCGTGCATTAAAGGTTTCATGGTCGACATTTCATTCAGTAACATTAGGCAGTTTTGATTTATATGCTGTTTAATGTTGATGATGGCTTGATATTTGTGCTTCTATCGCTCATTTCTGCTTCTTTTTCGCCTGTGTTTTTATCAGGATATTCTGTACTCTTTCAGAAGATGTGTAATAGCGCCCCCTACCGTATTACAGTGAAAACATGGAAAGACATAAAATTCTCTCAATGGCGGGGAAAGAGTTAAAAAATGTGTACATTTCATCTGCACTGTAAAGTTGTGTAAGGACCACAGCACTACAAGAACCCAGAGGATAAATCATCCATCAGCAGCAAGGCATAGACTGATTAGTTGAAGGGAGACACTATCTTTCTACTACCGCCTGCAGGTGAACGGACTAGACAAAGACAAACCAGTCTATTCCTGTGTCCTAATGATGGGAGAGAAATCTAGTCACCCACCCCCTCTACTGCCTTTCCACACACACACTAACCACTAACACAGACAATGCAGGTAGTGTGTGCTGTTTTGTAATGCAAACTCATTTCCAAACAGGATTAGGAGCCCACCACACAAATTCAAACCCTGCACACACACACACATTTACACATAAACATCACACATAAACAATATGAATAGCCTTGCTTAGTGCTTGCAGAACCACTACAGAAGAGACAGACATTTGTCTTAACATCAATGAAAGGACAATGCTGTAGCGTAAATGTGGTGCACCGCAACTGGTGCTCCGCGCTGTTTTCTCTCAGAGTGATTGAGTGCTACGCCGCAAACACGGAGTTCTAGTGCCACGGTAATGGCTATAATGCACTCCAGTGGGCATTAAGGTTTGAGGTTTTTCCTCAGTACCACAGGCCGACTTTACCAGGTCCAGCTCCATTCACAAGTGACATCCGTAAACTCTTTCAGAGAACAGGGCAAATAGCATGACAGATTTAATAGCTTTTGGATCAATTCTTGCAGGGAACTAAACAAAGTGAACAGCTCAATGTCCACACGCTGAGAGTCAACCAATACACATCACACAAGCACAGCTAGAAATCAATGGCTGGAACCGAACAACACTTCATTGTGCAGTTTAGACCTCAGAGCTTTTGAAACTCTCAGTTAGAATGAAGTCATCCAACTAGTTTGAAATTCATTATGCAAGCCATTCATTTTTACTATTCTAACACCATGTCTACTATGGGTGTTCAGCCAAGCCATTATCAGAGGCAAAGCACTGAAGGTTTGTAGGCACCTATTGTATCCATTGGCGTTCCTATTATTATTATTCTTCCGTTTCTCCTCTGTTCTGGAAGTCTACGGCAGCCCATAGAACCGCTTGCGGGAAAGTTGTGAAATTTGGCACACCAATATTGGAGTCTCTAACTCAATCCCTCTAGTGCCACCAACTGTCTGAATTTGTGCTTAAGTTTATGCTAATAACATTTGAACCGCTAGAAACAAAATTATCTTTTCCTCTGATTCCATGGCTCAAGACAATTCAATTGCATTTCTCCACCACTCTGATTTTCACAAAAATGTAACCAGATCATCTTCAGACCATGTCAACAAAAACTTATGGAATTCAAGTTGATTCGCCAAACCGTTCTCGAATAATGCGCAAACGAATTTGACAAAGAATAAACCAAAATTATTGTGAAGCTATATCTCTGCAACGCTTTATCGTATTCTGACCAAACTTGGACTAAATCCGAAATCGCCCCCTAAACCCTCAATCACTATTCCCTACTTTAGTCCACTAATACAGTTCACTTGAAGGAGTGAATGAAAACAAGTGAGTGAATTCGGACAGCCGCTCTGTGTACATCGTTATGCACTCGTTTTTGCGGTGCAATGTGGGATTGAATGAGTGCACTCAATAACGTCCACTATGGTATCGGACACCACTACAAATGGCTGTCCCCTCAAATAGTGCCCTATTTTAGGGTATATGGGGCGATTTTGGATTCTGCCTTGGTGTGTGTTATGACAACCATGACCTAAGGGTACCTGCACAGTATCGGCACAGTGCCACTTAGTGGTCAGGAGTTTTTTTTGCTTATAACTTCAAAATGGTGTGTCCAAAAATCACAGAACTGGTGATTCAGTGCAGCATGCCGAGTCGAACAATATCCAATTTTCTCATATCAGCCATTTTTTATTTTGTCGTAAAATGCTATATTTTACGAACACATTGGCGTAACTTGGTATGTGTCTTTGGCACCATGCACATAAAAGTTTCAGCATAGTGCCATCTTGTGGTCAAAAGTTATAATGAAATATCAAAAAATTCTAATAACTTTTGATTAGCTTTGCCTATTATAATGCAACTGTTTTTATTAGATTCCTTGGGTCATGCGAGAAAATAGATACAAACATTGCCGTAATCGGATTAACTTCTTGTCCGCCATTTTGATTTTGAAGTCATCGTAGAGCATTTGTCTAGTTTCCACAAAAATCGAGTCAGATTATCTTCAGACTGTGTCAGCAAAAAACGTATGGATTTCGTGTCGATAGACAAATCCGTTTTTGTATAGCGCAGCAACAAAGTTAAGACATGATGCCAAAATGACTCTGAGGCTGTATATCTGCAATGCTTTGATATATTGACACCAAACGTTACATGTGTCATTTTCACCTCACTCTGACCACACCATATAAATTTGGTCACAGGGCCACCTATTGGTTGAAATTGATAAACTATTAAATCATATTTCTGGTGATTTTTTAAAAGATTTTCAGCCATGCTATATCTATAATTGGATGTTTTTGCAGTTGGTCTGATGCTCCCAGTCATGATGGTATGACTTACTGTGCCTTCTTTGTGCGTGGCCCCTTAATTGCTGCTTGCAGCTATATTCTTTATATGTATCAACTTGGGCTCGGGCTCAACAGAAAGCTGCTTGATCCATCTCTAGACACTTTTTGCCAGTGAAATTTCGCTAATGTGGTCGCACCTTGGGAATTGATTGGATGGTTGTGGCTTGCTATTGGTGGATCTCATGTGAGTGACAGGTAGACCCGTCCTCATCGTAAGAGAAGAGAAGAGATGTCGCTGCAAGAGGGAGGGGAAGATATTCTGATTCAGAATGGACACAAGAGGACACAAGAATGGAAAAAAAATTATGTGCACGGATAAATCATTTATAATAAATATTACATAAAAATAGTCCATTTTGATTTCATGGACACATTTTTTAAGTCTTTAGTCATGCCTTTCCAAATTATATTTTGCAAGACCCAACAAGACAACCTTATTGGTGCAAGAGTAAATAACACCATGGAGCCATGCAAGGTTTTTTCCAATTAATTTTGAGTTTCAAAATTATTCACAGCAATTTTAAACGTAGAATTAAATAGTTTCCCAATCATCTCGGTCTCTTTGAGTCCAAGCATGGCTTCGCATCCATAATGCATCAGAGAAGCCCCGCCTCCCTGACCAGAAGCCTCTTTGAAATCGAACTCGGCGCTCTCTCCCCACGGCTAATTCCTGCGAGACGCCGGACGGCATCGGCGCTTAATGAGAGATGGCATTTCAAAGGCATTAATTGAGAGCGCTGGTGGAGTGATCCGACAGCAACCTGCTTTCAGATTGTGTCGAGGCTTTGTGTTGATTCAGAGGGAGCCCATCTTTTGATTTAATGCCACCCTCGGGGCCGACGTTTCTCGTTGAGAAGATCTGGCACGTTTAATCACGGGAGGTCGTCCAAGTGTTATTTACTGTAGGATAAAAAAAACCTCAAACTCTGGAATTTGACACAACATAACTGTTTGATAGAATAGAAAATTAAAAGTATGCCATAATTTACTCATCCCCAGGTCAAATGTTTATTTCTTCCTTCTGTGGAATGCAAAAGCATGCATTTTGAATAATTACTGTTCGCACAGTTTTTCCATACAATCACATAAATGGGAGCTGAAGCTTCCAAGCTTCCAAAACAGTGCAAAACCATTTTTTCAGATGCAAATGTTGGTCTTTGTCTGAAACAAATCTGTCATATGGCTTCAGAAGACTTGTGATATAGCACAAATTTTGCATGAGCAAATTTTGTACACTTTTCTGGTGATTTTGCTTCCTTTTTAAACTTGAAAGCCGTTTTATTTTGCCTGAAAAAGAGCAACCAGAACATTCTTCAAGATATCTCCTTTTGGCTTCCGAAGAAGAAAGTGAGTTGTGCAGGTTTGTAATGACATGAGTGAACTATTACTTTAACTATTAAAGACAGAACTTTAAAAGTGAAGTTTGTATTCTTGTGTGAATCGTCCTATAGTGTGAACTAAATATTATTTGATGATGTAAATCATATTGTAAACTAGTGAAAATCTAAATTAAACTACTAAAAAAAAAATGCTTTATTTCATGAACTGAAATACTGTTAATATATCAAAAATCGAGAAAGCCAAATGAATCGAAGTTCAACACAAATAAGGTTAATACTAATAAATATGAAGGTGCACAGCATCATTCACACAAATACAAAATACCATCATGGTGACACACATGAAACTAAAATAATGCAATAAACATTTATTTAACAGCATAAGATGTAACATAAAACACTAACGTACATAACTGATAAGAAACAAAATAATAATAATAAGAAGAAGCAGTTATTTCAATGAAAAACCACTAAATGTAAGGCATGGAAATACTGGGAATATCAATTTACGTTTTACTTCCAAAAACTGTACATTTAAAATTACATCAAATGTTTCATTTTCTATTACGTTTTTTTTACCTTACTTTCCATTTGAACTTACCATTAACCAATTATCAGGTTTTTACCATAGCATTCAGTCTTTTATACCGTTCAAATCGTTTAGCATTAAATGCATTGAATAACCCCAGACTTCCTAGAAAGTGCACCTAAGGCAGAGATGAACTATAGTAGGGAAGGTCATTATGTAGATGGAATTGACCCCAAAGCCTCTCTCTGTGCTTTTTTCTCTTTTAACCAGTCGCACTGGGATCCCACACACTTCCTTTTAATAGGAATACCACTCTGAATTTGCCTTTAGGGTCCCGAGGTTATGAATAACCAAGAATGGATTATTTAAGCAGTATATCCTTTGTACTTCCCCTTGTAAAAACCCTCAGTAGAGTCAATGTTTCAGATCTAGTTATTGATTGCTGGCATTCAAATTAAAAGCATAATCATTTTATCAATCATTATGCTAGCGTTATTGCATTTTCATTTTGGGAGGTCAATAGGGGTCCTACCAGGGTTCACAATTTGTCTGGTTAGTATTACTATGAGACTCTGCTGCTATACTGTAACTACATAATTATGTAGACATACTGTTTAAAGGAGTTTTTAACCCTCTGGTGCTCTTCGTTTAGGGGTTGCATTGGTTGTCTTCCCGGCCATAAGTGACCGGACACCTAAAAATTAAACTTCCTCCACCCCAGTAAAACCAATGCAATTTATTTTTCTTCAATAATATTTTTTCTTTTTAATTTTGTATTTTGAGATGATTTGATGGTATTTTTTAATATTTATGCAATAAGCATGGTCTATTTTTGCCATTGAAAATTATACAAAACTTTTTGTTTAATTAAATTTTTTTTTTTTTCATTATTGCAGTATTTCAGGTTAAAAGAGAGAATCTAGGCCTTCAAAATAATTTTTTTAAAGGCAGATTAGCACCCTCTTTTGGAATTATTTGAGAAATCATGCAACCATGGGTGTAATCACTAGAGGTCTCTATGGAGAGGCTTGAGAATTCCATTGTTCTGTTTTGAACACATTTAATGATTTTTCTTTTGATGGATTTGAATATATATTTAAAAAATCTCAAAGACTATGTATTATAAAGTTTTGGATATTTTTTTGTTTGTTAGAAATATAGATTTTTTTTTCTGTGAATTTGAGTTTCACATGTGAATTTAAAGATTTCCCATTCATTTCCTATTGTGTCATTTTTGACCGAAGAGCACAAGTGGGAGTATTTTTTTTACGACCACTTAGCATGCTCGAATCATGCCCTCAATTTTTTTGTGTGTTACATACATAATGCTAGAAAAGTCACCAAGTTTCATATCATTCTGATGAAGCTGTGATTTAAAAAAATTAAAAATGTGGTTTATAGGTTCAGTTTTTCATAGGTGTGTGTGTGTATAAGTGTGCGTGTGTGTGTATGTGAGTGGATGTGTCAATATCACACTCTTGATGTTTTAGAGTGTCAACCCTTTACTGCTGTGTACTTTTTTTCAGCATTGTGGCCGATTTGTAGATTTTACACACGCAAATTCTGTGAATTTTTTTGTTTTTGCAGATTTCCCATTCATTTCCTATGGGGATCATTTTTGACCAAAGAGCACAAGTGGGAGTAATTTTGTACGACCACTTAGCATGCTCGAATCATGCCCTCAATTTATTTTTGTGTTAACATACCTAATGCTAGAAAAGTCACCAAGTTTCATATTTTTCAGATGAAGCTGTGATTTAAAAAAATAAAAAATGTGGTTCATAGGCTCAGTTTTTCCATAGGTGTGTGTGTGTGTGTGTGTGTGTGTGTAAATGTGCGTGTGTGTGTGTGAGTGGATGTGTCAATATCACACTCTTGATGTTTTAGAGTGTCACCCCTTTACTGCTGTGTACTTTTTTTCAGCATTGTGGCCGATTTGTAGATTTTACACACGCAAATTCTGTGAATTTTTTTGTTTTTGCAGATTTTCCATTCATTTCCTATGGGGATCATTTTTGACCAAAGAGCACAAGTGGGAGTAATTTTGTACGACCACTTAGCATGCTCGAATCATGCCCTCAATTTATTTTTGTGTTAACATACCTAATGCTAGAAAAGTCACCAAGTTTCATATTTTTCAGATGAAGCTGTGATTTAAAAAAATAAAAAATGTGGTTCATAGGCTCAGTTTTTCCATAGGTGTGTGTGTGTGTGTGTGTGTGTGTAAATGTGCGTGTGTGTGTGTGAGTGGATGTGTCAATATCACACTCTTGATGTTTTAGAGTGTCACCCCTTTACTGCTGTGTACTTTTTTTCAGCATTGTGGCCGATTTGTAGATTGTACAAACACATATTCAGAGATTGTTAGCATATTCAGTTAGCATGCTTGAATCATGACCCCAATTTGTTTGTGTGTTTAAATGCCTAATGCAAGAAAAGTCACCAAGTTTCATATCATTCCGATGAAGCTGTGATTTTTAACATTTCAAAACAGAAAATTTTCCGGTCAGAAATGGCGAAGAGCACCAGAGGGTTAAAGCAGATGCCATTGAAAACACAGTAGGTCTAACCCTTACAGCCTCACTTTCATACCTGTCATGGCGCTGATCTGAATAAGATCTATTGGCTACTATTTTGTAAATAAATAAGAAACAACAACGGGGTGTCTTTAAAAACCCTCTTTTGTGCAGAACTACTTCCTTCCGCCACGGATTCAAATCTCAAGTTAACAGTTTGACAGTCGAGCCCAAGCCTCTGTTACTAATTCTGAAACGCCACTTTAGAACTAGTAACGTTGAGTCGCTTCATTGAAGCTTATTGTATTATGTCGAGTATTATTATGAGAGAGAGATCGACTAAAATAGTGAATAACCTGCATCTAGATGATATTCTGGTCGATATTATAGTCATAATCACAAAATCAGTTTGAATGTCTGCTGAGGAAAGCGATGTCCTTTAAACAGTTAAGGGGATTTCCCATGACAGCACTAGCCAATGCATTTTATAAGTTGCATCTCATTGTTTACAACCTTGTTTCTGTCCCTTTCAATATAAAAGTATTTGCTGTGAACTCACTCATAAAGACAGTCTTTGCTGCCATATCAAATATGCACTATGTTTATATATAAGTTGCATATTTGAGGTCTAAATAACTACATTCTCACCTAAAAAAGTCTTAAAACTACATTCCGTGACACAATATTTGTAAAATTATGGTGTTTGCTCGTCCACCATGTGATACAAATGGTGAAACGGTTCCAGTGCTGATACTGGGGTAATATCGCACGGCTGGAAAAGATTCTAGAACTAGAAAGAACTGTTGTGTTGTATATAATATAATATAATATAATATAATATAATATAATATAATATAATATAATATAATATAATATAATATAATATAATATAATATAATATAATTAATATAATATAATATAATATAATGACATTAGACCTTGGTGGGACCTGCCATCTTACATCCTAACACAGAAAGCATTATTGAGCCTAATATGTCAGACAATCACTCAGCAATTGGAATGAATGTGTCATGAATGATCAGGTGTCCAAGAGCAAAGAAGTTTCTCTTTGACAGACAGCACATGCATTGGTTGCAACAGCCACTTACGCTACAAAAATAAGTGCTCAGTTTTGGCTAAAGCCAACGGAGGAGTCGATATGTTTGAGATCCGATTTCCTTTCAAGTTAAACCAGGCTTAAAAGTTTCCTTTCATGGTTGATATCCGCTTTGACCAAGAAAGAGATATGCGTGGAGGTATAGATGTATTTATTGTGACAGCTCATCTTGATGCTCAGTTTCAGCTCGCCAACACAAAATAGACCTGAGTGTCTGTTTTCAGAAGTCTATCAAACTCAAGACCTAAAAGCAGCGGTTGTTTCCTCGGGTCCTTAGCAATAGCAAGAGCTGTCACAATGACATGTTTTGATTTAGGCAGAATCACTCGAGCTCAAGTCTGACAATGCATCGGTACCTGTGGTAGACCGACGCTTGTGCACCTGGCACATGGTTGAGCGCACCTGCATCAGCTCCAGCTCAGAGAACATAGAGTGTGTTTGCACTGCTTTGGTGATAAGATCAAAACGTCTGCCCCATGTGGCCAGCAGGTGTGAGGTAGGCCTGATAAATGCCTTCGGAGACATCTTGAAGACAGGGGTTTTCATGGGTGATAGAGGATTACGGGCAGTTGGGATCTGATTTAGGAACCGTACACCTAGGCGCCGGCTGCTTTGGGTAAAGATCTGTTTTACATGCATGAAAGGACATTTAAACCATCTGTGAGTCTCATTACCGTCTTTCTTAAAAAATCCTACTTCACAAATGGCAGAAACGTGGTACAGTGGTAGAAACAAGTGGCAATGTTAAAACATTGTTTAAAAAATAAAAGTTGATATTGTGGCTTTATATTTGGTCAGACACTTGTACGCGTCATTATATAATTAACATTTTACGTCACGTTCAAATGGATCCAATAGAGGTTTAAGGGGCAATTTACGCTACACATTTTATGTGTTTTGGCTGTTCATTTACACGATGATGGCATTTTGGGGGCCTGAAACTTTTGAAAACGGATTTCAAAGGGTTAGTTCACCCAAAAATTAAAATTAACCTATGATTTACTCACCCTCAAGTCATCCTAGGTGTATATGACATTCTTCTTTCAGACGAATAAAATCGGATTTATATTAAAAAAGTCCTGGCTAATCCAGCATTATAATGGCAGTGAATTGTTGTCTCATTAATGAAGTCTGTAAGTCTGTCTGTATGAAGTGCATCTATCCATCATATAACTGCTCCATGTGGCTCCGGGGGGTTAATAAAGGCCTTCTGAAGCAAAGCGGCGTGTTTGTATAAGAAAAATATCCATATTTAAAACTTTATAGACTAAAATAACTAACTTCCGGCGAAAAGCCGTACGCAATTCGACTTATGGCAAAAGAGTAACCCCTGACGCGATGTATAGAAGCATCGCAAGCTTTGATGCCTCTCGAGGATAGGGCTGGGCAACAAACTCAAGCCCCTCTTCTCTTATATCCAAATCCATTATTCCCATTTCTCTTTAAAAAGTCTTTTTTTAAACTCTAATTAATGACCAGTGTTTTGTTTTGTTCTATCCTCTGTGCTTCTGCGTTCGTCAATGCACATGCGTCAAGGGTTCAAGGGTCAAGGGTTACTCTTTCGCCCTAAATCGATGTGTACGGCAATCCGCCGGAAGTTGTTGTAGTCTATAAAG
The DNA here is from genome assembly GCF_949357685.1 of Gobio gobio. Lineage (NCBI taxonomy): Eukaryota > Metazoa > Chordata > Actinopteri > Cypriniformes > Gobionidae > Gobio > Gobio gobio. Next base: position 16,302,152 of record NC_137120.1, read on the forward strand.
TTTTAAATATGGACATGTTTCTTACACAAACGTGCCACTTTGCTTCAAAAGGTCTTTATTAACCCCCCGGAGCTGTGTGGAGCAGTTATATGATGGATAGATGCACTTTTATGGACTTCATAAACGAGACAACAATTCACTGCCATTATAAAGCTTGGAAGAGCCAGGACTGATTTTTTTTGTCTGAAAGAAGAAGGTCATATACATCTAGGATGACTTGAGGGTGAGTGAGGGCAATTTCACACCTGAAAGTCCGCACCAAAGTCCAAACCGAAGTTCATGTTTTGATACATTTTATACATTTGTTTAGTTTTGGTTTGGTTTCACATTGCAATTATGTGAGCGCACTAAAGAACTTTACATGACGCACTTGCGTCCACTCGTCATCATCTATGTGGGCTGCATCTGGACATTGATTGGTTTGTAAACGGACTTGCGTCTGTCAGCGTCTTTGACAAGAATGAATGAACGGATGCATATCGTTGCCACTATTGAACAGTGCGCATTGCTTGACTATTTTTTATTCGTTACATTTAAAAGTGGACATTTCAAGCTTTTTGTACACACGTTTCTCATGTTTGTGAGACAAGTAGCCTGCTGAGTTTCGGTTTATTTGCTCCAGTTCATGCGCAAAGCATGTGATCGCTCCCGCGATTATTGTCTGCTATAGACTATTTGCTTCTTATTCATTAAATCCAGGCAATTATCTGATTAAACGTTGATTAAAATTAAGATACAATTTATACAAAATGAAATTCACATTAAAGAAAGGCTTTCTAAGCAAAAATCATGCAAAATTTCTTTCAAAATCATTTCTGACCTTCTGTCTTCAGACAGATTGCGCATTTTTTCACTTTTAGTAATCAATGTAGCCTAGATGAAATACAAAAATAACATTATAATATTTAAACATAACCAAGAACTTCCTGTTAATGGTCTGAAAGTCCGAACCATACAGAAAATGCTTTCAAACTAACCTTTGTTCAGTTTGATCCGGACCGAGACTACCTCTTTTCGTCTGACCAAATTTCGTCTGTTTGGTCCGGACCGTGGTACGGGGGAGGTTTCACACCGGTCATTTTGTTTTGGACCAAACTGAAAAGTCCAAAAATCCAAGGCCAAACAAGGTAGGTGTGAAAGCGCCCTAAATAATTTTTCATTTTTGGGTGAACTAACCCTTGAAATTGCAAGTTTTTTGAAAACGATACCATTATCGTCTCCGTGTAAACAACAAAAACATGAATCTGTGGAGACGTTGACGTAGTGAGTGTAGTGTTTCTTTACAGTGACATCGCCATCTACTGGCCTGACATGAATAATACAGTGATTTTAGTCGTTTTCGTGGATCTGTGTGAATGGGGATTGTTTTGAAAACGTTGTCTGTTTGCTAAACTTTTAAAAAATGCAAAGAAAAAAACTTTTCACTTTGTTTTTATTGGTTAAATATTCGCAAAACCTACAGTAGTAAAGGGTGAACAATAGTAATGATTTATGAATAATAATAATAAAAAAGACGAAATATGGACATACATGTAATGTACCATTTCTTTTAAGAAAACCTTTCTCTTAAGATGATTTTAATGAAAAAAGGCAATCATTCTTGTTTTAAAAGATGTTTAAGACAAGCTTTTAATGTGCTAATTGTGAATATTTAATTACTTTTTCAATTTTCAATTTTCATGAAAGACATTCTGAACTTTATCATCACAGGAACAAATTGAATTTTAAAATATATTCAAAGAGAAAACTTTATTTATTTTTTTTTTTTTAGATGTTGAATTCAGCAACAATCCATTTATTCTTACTTTGTATATCGTCCATATCTTTAGGTGTTATATCCTTTTCAATCACAGTAGACATGCCAACTATCTTGCTTGTATGAAATAGTTCAGATAAATCTGTCCAATCGCTGTACTACTGTCGTTTTATGGGACATTCCAGTGCGGCTCAGGGGAACTGTACTGTGACAAACAGAAACAAACAATACAAAGAGAAAGAATTGATTAAGAGAGAGCATTTAAATATTGCTAGAATATGATATGCATATGCACTGAACCATCAAAAGCACAGTCAATAGAGAATGTGGGGGTTGTGGACAGACACAGGTTTTATACATGATATATTAGGCGTCTGGGGAGGGGGGGGCGCTCATTTGGGGTTAACATTGCAACAATAAAAAAGCTTTCAAGATGTGGACGACAGTAAATCTTGAAAGGGTCTCAGAAAAAAGGGCAATAAACATAGCAAAGGACGAATATTTCTCTGTCCCAAACCCTGCATCTGTCCCATCGGCACATAAGAAGCACTGTAGCAGGCTATAAAAAACATACATGTAAAGAATGATTCCCAAAACGATACAAGTCTGCTCTGTCACAGTGGAATGATCATGTTTCCAATTGTTCTTCATTTTCAGTAGGTTTGTTTCATGTCTGTACATCTTTAAGTCATTTGACCTGTAGTTCTGACCTGACCTGGTAAATCTATTTATTTTTCTTTTTACTTTAGTCCATTTAATAGTGAGTTTCACATCCACAACTCCTTTAAATTGTATCACTGCACAGTTTTATTTATATGTTAACGATATACCATGCAGTCTGCTGATTCCATAGCTGAAGAATTCCAAACTTCCACTGCCATTAATATCAGCACAAAAACCTGTGCAGCGGGAGCTTCACGGAGTGGGATTTCATGGCCGAGCAGGTGCATGCCAGCCTCACATCACCAAGTACAATGGCAAGCGTCAGTTGGAGTGGTGTAAAGCTCGTCGCCACTGGACTCTGGAGCAGTGGACACGTGTTCTGTGGAGTGATAAATGGCAATCTGATGGTTGGTTTGGTGGACGCCAGGAGAACGCTACCTGCCGTACTGCATTGTGCCAACTGTAAACTCTGGTGGAGGAGGAATAATGTTATGATAATGCTTCAGCATACCAACACATTTTTGACAATGCAATGCTTACAACTTTGTGGTAAGAGTTTGGGGAGGCTCCAATGCAAGGTCCATATCAAAGTACCATGCTTGAGTTCACTGAGCTCTTCAGAACAACCCTTTTTTCACAAATGTTTGTTAATGCAGACTGCATATAATTACATTTATATTAATAATATTCATATCCTATATACTTTTAATAATATAAATGTATGTGATTATGGAGTCATCACTGGCCATTCATTATAATGTTGTGTTAAGAGCCTTGATATGTTTTCAGGCCAAGGCTACCAAAGACCACCCAGTGCGGTCCACAATGTAGCACTTTGAACTATGTTACACGAACACAAAGGGTCCTCTTAGGGGGAAACCTTTCCTCTCTGGTCTTTATGAAGTGTGAAGTGCTGTGCATGTTCAAGTCAATCAAGCTCTGGACAATGTCTCAGGGCCCTTTCTGCGGCTGTCGACCCTTTGTGGTCTGTATACTTATAGCACGCATGCATGAACTACTGGAGGGCCAAATGACTTCACAACCCTGATATTTGCTGTACAAATGACATAGGCATCACTACGGCATAAGCCAAGACAATGTGTGTGCATACAGGACACAGATAAAAAGGTCTTTCTATGGATCAAACTACACACTTGGTATTTTTGAGAGCGGATATCAAGCTGTTCTGTGAATATCAAGCTGGGAATAATGAACAAAGTTCAAAGCTCTGTTTGTCACATGCACATCTGGTATAATGGAGATTGATACCCTTCATGGTCTTCGCCAGAGTTTGTTGACAAAATGAGTCAAGTGGAAAAATTCCAAAACATGTAGTACAGATATTCAAATGAAAATCGTTTTTTTCAACCTCATGTTGTTCCAAATCTGTATGCTTTACTTTCTTATGTGGAACACACAAGAAGATATTTAACAAATAAATACAAAGCAAAACAAAACAGACAAAAGCAAAGCAATACAAATAAAAACAAAGCAAAACAAGACAAGACAAAACAAATTAAAGCAAATCAAAGCAAAGCAAAACAGACAAAAGCAAAGCAAATCAAAACAAAACAAAGCAAAGCAAAGCAAAGCAAAACAAACAAAAGCAAAACAAAACCAACAAAAGCAAAGAAATACAAATAAAAACTAAACAAAACAAATGAATGCAAAGCAAAGCAAAGTAAAACAAAACAGATAAAAGCGAAAGCAAAAAACAAAGCAAATAAAACAAAGCAAAACAAAACAAAACCAACAAAGCAAAGCAATACAAATAAAAAAAAAAAAAAACATATGAAATCAAAGCAAAGCAAAGCAAACAAAAACTAAACAGTTAAAAGCAAAGCAAAGCAAAACAAATAAAATCAAACCAAAAAATTTAAACAAAGTACATCAAATCAAATTAAAAACAAAACAAAAAACAAAAGTAAAGTAAAGCAAAGCAAAGCAAAGCAAAGCAAAGCAAAACTAAAATAGAATTCTTATTACAAGACAATTTTGTACTTTTGTCATTTTTGTCAACAATATTTGACATTTTACAGCATATCCGCTTATATGAAATATTATTATTATTATTATTATTATTATTATTATTATTATTATTATTATTATTATTATTATTATTATTATTATTATTATTGTCATATGCTTTTAAAATGCCTCTAAGAATATAGTAACACTTCAAATAAAGTTTTCCCAATTTTTTAAATATACATTTATTTTGGTTTTACTGCAATAACAACATAACATACAATTATTTGACGACTTCAATTTCAGTGAGTTTGTGTTTAGAAGACTTGGAATACGACACAAGTTGCATTTTTATCTTTTTTTTCTTTAGAGTCCCCGGTTACAATACGTTTTCAGTGGACATTTTGAAATACATACAGGTCAATTCTGCCAGTTTTAATAATTGATATTTTGAACATACACTTGGATTACTGACATCATGATGTGTTCAAAATCCAAACCAGACACACAAAAAACAAGTTCCATTCAGGACTCTAGCCAGGGTGTTTTGACAAAAGCCTCTGTGACTGCAAAGGATTGACCCCATGTTTTTCAGTCACAAGACTGGAGAGAGCTGCGGGCAAGAGTGAAAGTGCCTTTGGACTTCATGTATCAGCACACACATCTAGCCTTTGCTTCTGAGCTCCATTCCCGCCCTAAGACCACCGCCATCTTCCATTAACATCCCAAGAATTTTAATCTGAGTTTCCCTCTTACAGAGCAGGAGAGTCGTTTCGCCAAAGCCCGGGAGACGCGTCTGACGATGGGGATCATGGATAGATTCCTCTTTGTTTTCGCTTCACCCCTCCCTCCCTCGTTTCTTTCTCCAGTTCTCTACTCCTTCCTATGGTAATCCCAGCATCCCTCTCTTCATGTTACACCCTGCAGGAGTTTGGGGCGACGTATAAGCTATTGTAATCATCAGCTGTCATTATCTCGCCCATTGATGGATTGTTGGATTTATCTGCGATGAAAGTACGGCAATACTTTGGCTTCACTTTACCAGCTGCATGACGTCTACGCCGACAAATAATCTGAATTTCACTCCTATCGCAGAGGGATGGAAAGCAAATTTCTCTAGCAAAACTCTATCAGCAATTCTCAGGGGAGAAAATGGCACAAAATAAAAGTCCCCGAATAAACAAACACAGATGATCTCTGATTAATGAACTGATTTAAAGGAGAAGATTTGTGACTAATTTCTTTCATTTATTTTGACAGTAAATATAACAGGTTTTTATATTTATTTAAATATTTATTTAGATTATAATTGTTTTATTATTTTTATGATTTTGGTTTAAAATTGTATTTTTTTAAAGTCTTGGTTTAGGTTCTGGAAAAATGGTAAAACAATGGAATAGATACACAATGGAGGGGAAGATCCTTTAATGTGACCTATTTTTTTTTTTTACCTTCATATTGCTTGAAAAATGTATTTTCACCATTTCATTTACATTTCCCACCATTCTTAAGCACCTTTAATTCACTTAAACGGTCCTGTGGTTTGATAAATGATATTTTAAAAGTACTAGTATTCCATGTGGGCTCTCATTAATACAAGCTCATAAAATCTGCATGCATGATAATTATAAAATAATTAGCAAATTGCAGTTTAAATAGAGTATAGGACGTCAACTTAAGTATTTCACCTCAGCTACCAAAAATACAGTGGCAAGAAAAAGTATGTGAACCACTTGCAGTATCTGTGAAAATGTGAATAATGTTATATGCATATATAAAATATGCATGTTATTTTTTTATTTAGTACTGTCCTGAATAAGATATTTTACATACAAATGTTTACATATTTTCCACAAGACAAAAAAAAATGCTGAATTTATTAAAATAACCCCGTTCAAAAGTGAACCATTCATTCTCAATACTGTGTGTTGTTCCCTGGATGATCCACGGCTGTTTTTTTGTTTTGTTTTTATTTTGTAATGGTTGTTCTTGAGTCCCTTGTTTGTCCTGCGCAGTTAAACTGCCCAATGTTCTTCAGAAAAATCCTCCAGGTCCTGCACATTCTTCAGTTTTCTAGCATCTTTTGCATATTTGAACCCTCTCCAGCAGTGACTGTATGATTTTGAGATCCATCTTTTCACACTGAGGACAATTGAGGGACTCAAAAACAACTACTAAAAAATGTTAAAATATTCACTGATACTCCAGAAGGAAACACGATGCATTAAGAGCTGGGGGTGAAAACTTTTGAGCAGGATGAAGTTGTCCAAATGTTTCTTATTTTGTTTAAATATCTTCTGTTTTTCAGTTAGTCCTGCCCTTCAGAAGCAACAGAAGATACTTGCATGTTTCCCAGAAGACAAATTGAGTACAATTTACCTTGATCTTCAAATTCAATAAGTTTTCACCCCCCAACTCTCAATGCATCGTGTTTCCTTCTGGAGCATCAATGAATGTTTCAACCTTTTTTAATAGTTGTGTTTGAGTCCCTCAATTGTTCTCAGTGTGAAAAGATAGATAGTCCCTGCTGGAGAGGGTTCAAATATGCAAAATATGCTGGACAACTGAAGAATGTGCAGGACCTGGAGGATTTTTTTGAAGAATATTGGGCAGTTTAACTGCGCAGAACAAACAAGGGACTCATGAACAACCATCACAAAACAACAACAAAAAACAGCCGTAGATAATCCAAGGAATGACACACAGTATTGAGAATTAATGGTTCACAAACTTTTGAACGGGGTTATTTGAATAAATTCAGCTATTTTTTTGTCTTGTGGACTATATGTAAAAAAGAATTACGTAAAATATTGTATTCAGGACAGTACTAATTATAAAATAACAAGCATTTTGTATCATCTCTTTTATTTAGTTACAATTATTCACATTTTCACAGATTCTGCAAGTGATTCACATACTTTTTTTGCCACTATATGAATATATATATATATATATATATATATATATATATATATATATATATATATATATATATATATATATATATATATATATATATATATATATATATATATATATATATATATATATATATATATATATATATATATACTGTATATATATGTCCACTGAGTGAATGAACCATTATAAGACACTCTCCCAAGTTATAAACTCACAATGTAGATATATAGACAGGGACAGCTGCACAGAATCCGCAGTGGAACCATGGAAATATGTGTAAAAAGAGGACTGGATAAGACATGAACCTGAGAGATGTGAATATATTGACGTATAGCCCACATGGAACAGAACTTAATCAGACGGATGGGGAACTAGGTTTATGAATTAAGGGTGCTTATCCCAGAGGCATTTGGAAACTTTCTTCCAGTTCTTGTAGACTTTACAAAGCAGAAAGTTTGCACTGACAGCTTTTTAAAGATGTTTTTCTATTGTGCAACGTGCTAAGCACTTCGTCAAGCCTGGCTTAAACAAAATCCAAACGTGACGGAGAGGTTGTGCGGGATTAGACATGCTCTTTGGCCAAGGAGCGCCTGCACAGACCGACAGGCCATAAGCCTTATTGAGATTTTAATGGTGTGAATGCTGACAAAGACGAATGATGGCACATGGACGATTTACTCCATCTGTGTGTTTAATTTAGATTTAGAATCCATGCTTAATGAAAAACGTGCAATATGTTGTTAACTTAAACAGCAAATTCAAATGTTGATGGATGCTTGTACTATCCAAAACACCCACCAACTTACAGTAGATATCAGTAAACAGAACCTTGTGTTTCATTTAATTCACTGTTACACACTTCCAATCCATGTTTCTCAGTATAATCTATAACTCAAAATCAAACCTAAGGTTTTATGCGTTGATATATATATAGTGTCATGACTCACTGTAATGACTTTAACTCTTTCCCCGCCAGTATTTTAAAAAAAAAGTTATCAGTCACCTCTAGGGTTTTTGATCATTTTCAAAAAAAAAAATGTATGGGCCATAGAATATTTTGTTGTATAAATATCTGAGCATGCAATTTATCGACACTTAAATGTGGGTAAGTTTCATAAAAAATGCAAAATTTTTAACAAAAAGCTGAGAAAATCACGTTTTTGTCAAAGACTACATCCAGATCAGAATCAGAGTGATGATCAAACACAGATGGACCAGATGGAGTCCATCAACACCCCTAATACTTGCACAGTCCACTCGTCCTGGGTCGGCATTTAATTCAGTAACATTAGGCAGTTTTGATTTATATGCTGTTTAAAGTTGATGATCACGTTATTTTACATAATGCATCTGCTTACATACGATCGCTTTTTTTTTCGTCTTCTTCGCCTGTGTTTTGATCAGGAGATTCTGTACTCATTGCATACAGATGCATAATAGCGTCCCTATAGCGTATAACAGTGAAAACACGGAAACACAGAAAAATCTGTGTTTGACAGGGAATCGATTTCGCACGAATAACGGAAAAATCTGTGTTTGGTGGCGAAAGAGTAAAAAAAGAAACCCTCATTACAAGAAACAAAACAATGGTATACAGACATAACTAAGCACAGATGTAACTTTTTACAAAAGCACAGACATAAAAATGTAAGTTATCCTACATACAGAGAACAAAAAAGTAAACTCACCAACTTGAAAAGCTAAGTTCAAATCAACAGCATTTATGGCACAATGTTCATTTCCGCAAAAATAAGCATATGAATAAATGCCAAATTAAAAAGAATAAAGAATCAAAGCAAAATATAACTAAATATAAAATATACTAAATAAGGCCTGTTTTGTATGGAAGCTTGTCCGCTGAATAAAACAAAAAAGGAAATTTATAAAAGTAATTTTTATCTCGCAATTCTGACTTTTTTTCTCAAATTGCGTAATTTAAATTCGCAATTGCATGTTATAAAGTCAGAACTGTGAGCTATATAAAAATGTTCTGAGGAAAAAAGTCAGAACTGCGAGTTTATATAAAAAAAATTTCTCTGAATTTTCTCAGAATCTCGAATTTCTGTCAGATCTGCAATTTTATCTATATATATTTTTTTCTTTTTTCCTCTGAATTATCTTAGAATCTTGCAATTCCGAGAAAAAAATTCATAACTGCAGGCAGTGTTGGGGAAAGTTACTTTGAAAAGTAATGCATTACAATATTGCGTTACTCCCTTAAAAAGTAACTAATTGAGTTACTTAGTTACTTTTTAGGAAAAGTAATGTGTTACGTTACTTTTGCGTTACTTTTTCTCACCTGGGCTGGGCTTGTTTTTTTTTTTTTTTTATAACAAAAAAAGTTATATTTTTGTGCAAAGGTAAAGACCTCTTCATACCAAAATTGAAATAATAAGCCCCAGGCTGAGGTAAAAATGCAGATTCCGGCATGAACAGTAGAGGGCGCAGCTCTGCTGTCATTCTGGATAATGGTAGAATAGGATGCAGGAGAAAAAAGTTTTACCAATAAAAACAAAAAATCTAGTAATTTTCATCATCAAAGGTCAGCAGCAAGACATTGGTAAATTAAATATAAAGGTAGATTATGCATAAAAATAGTTGTTTTATTTAACATTTAATTATTGGAGGTTTGCATAGTATTCTGATTTTGCATTTGACTGATTTTATTCATTTTGAGGAGGACAGAATCTTTATTGTGCAAGTGAGATAAATAAATGCTCACATTTAGTCTAGAACTACAATAACCCTCATGTTACTTGTAATGCGTTACCCCCAACAATGACTGCAGGTTTATTTGTATTTTTTTCACAGAATTTTTGGAGAATCTTGCAAATCTGAGAGAAAAAATGTCATAACTGTGCGTTTATTTAAAAAAATAAAATTCTTCCTCAGAAAAAAATTTTTCCTCAGAATTTTCTCGGGAATTCTCAGAACTGCAAGTTTATATAAAATATTTAAAAAAATTGCAAAAAAAAATTCTCGGAATTTTTCAGAATCTTGCAATTTCCGAGAAAATGTCAGAACTGCAAGTTCCCTTTCAGTCGGTCACTGCGACGTACGTCGGTAATACCGACGAATTGGGATCACTTCAGAGAGCCCCTATCAGCTTCGAGAACTTAAGAACAGGCCAATGAACAATTGGCGTGCGAGATTTGCATCTCGCGCTCCGCCCCGCGCCGCGGGTATAAACAGGAAGCGAGAGCACCGCACTGACGTCATTCACTTCGGGGCCGAACCGGCGTTTGAAGTTTACAGACTGCTTCCTGTTTATTCAGCGAAGAGAATTCTACAAGCAAAAGAGAGAAGAGGATCGTGTGCTGGTGTGACGGCGCTTTCCAGCGGGACCGCGAACTCAAAGCTGCGAGGAACAACTGCTGTTATCACAGCAAGAGAGCTTGTTGGTATCGGTGGGCGTTCCTTCTGAGTGCAAACACAGGCTGCACTATCCCCTGTGTGTTGCCGCGGTTTCCCTGGGTGCTTCAGCACTCTCTTAAAAGAGCGTTTCCTCACAAAAAGAGCAACACGGGTGTGACACTGCGTCTTTTTCAAGATGTCATTCCACCCGTGCGTTTCTGGATGCGGTCGTTCCCTCTCGCCCGCTGACGGCCACACTCACTGCATCACGTGCCTGGGCTTACAGCACGCTGAGGCAGCGTTTGTGAATAGCTCGTGTTCTCACTGCGGGAACATGACTATTGCGGTGCTTAGGTCGAGACTCACCTACCTCCGGGAAGGCGGAGTCCCCCTCCCCATACCTCGATCTAGAGCTATCCCTAACCAGGATAGACCTACTTCGACGGATGGCCGGGGTGACCTGAGGATAACGTTCAGGACAAACCCGCCTAGTGTCCCTACGCAGGTCCCTGAACCCTCTCAAGCACCGCTGCCGGTGGCGCCACCGGAAGAGATCGCTGGTCCCGCCCACGGGCGCCCAGTCATCTCTTTCGGAGCGCCCGCGGACGAGCAGATGTCGATCGCAGCATCGGAGGGGGAGTTCCAGTCCTCAGAGGATGAGGATTCAGCTGTACTGCCTCCCTCTGGGAGAGTGGCAACGGCTGAGTCGGACCCTGAGTTGACGGCTATGCTTTCCCGGGCCGCCGAAAAGGTCGGGCTTGTGTGGAACCCTCCACCACGTCCCGAACCTTCTAGGTTGGATGATTGGTTCCTGGGGGGGGGTCGCGCTGGTTCTCAGCGTCCCGCCCCAGTGCCATTCTTCCCGGAGGTGCATGAGGAGCTTTCCAGGTCGTGGACGACACCCTTCAGTGCCAGAAACAGACCTGGAGGCTCCTCCCTCCTCACTACCCTTGACGGTGGACAGGCCAAGGGTTACGAGAGGATCCCGCCAGTCGAACGCGCCGTCGCGATGCAGCTGCGTCCGGCGACCGCCTCCGAGTGGCGTGGTGATCCTCGTCTCCCGTCCAAAGCCTGTAGGTTTTCGTCCAGTCTAACTGCGAAGGCCTACAGGTCCTGCGGACAGGCCGCGTCTGCCTTGCATGCCATGGCGTTGCTTCAGGTGCACCAAGCCCAGGCACTCATGGACATGCACGAGGGTAGGTCTGACCCAGAGCTCCTCCGGGAGCTCCGGGCGACGACGGACCTCGCCCTCCGGGCGACGAAAGTTACCGCCCGTTCCGTGGGTCAGGCGATGTCCACCTTAGTGGTCCAGGAACGGCATCTCTGGCTCAACCTGGCCGACATGAGGGAGACTGACAAGAACCGGTTCCTGGACTCCCCCATATCGTCGGCCGGGTTGTTCGGCGACGCGGTCGAGAATTTCGCCCAGCAATTCTCGGCCGCCCAGAAGCAGACGGAGGCTATCAAACACATCCTGCACCGGCGGCCCGCTGCTGCCTCCACCCAGCCGCCGGCTGCAGCACCTCCGCCTGCCCGTCGCCGAGGACGTCCTCCTGCGGCCGCCCCCGCTCCCGCCCCAGCCCAGCAGCAGCCTTCCACCGGCCGTGGGCGTGGAGCCGGTCGCGGGAAGAACGTCCAGCCCGCTCAGGCCGCTGCCAAGCCAGGTGGCAAGCGCCGTCGGAAGAGACCCTGAGACGGGCCGCCCAGAGATGGAGGAAACTGCTCTTCAGGAGATGGCTGCAGCACCACTCCTTCCCCCGGTGGAGGGCCGGGGAACCCCATTTTTCTTTCTGTTCCGCCACTGGCCCCAGTGCCAGTGGCACCCAAATTCTCAATAAAAGAGCAGTTTCTAACATCTCTGGGTGCCAAGAGAGGGCGTCTGGCGGTATGCGACGCTACCATGCCTCGTACCCCTCAGACACCTCTCTCCTCGCCAACAGGGGGCGTCGGTTGTGCGGACGCACACAAAGTGCCTCCCCACGCTCGCCCGTCCCCTCAGCGGATGCAGGTCGTGTGTCAGACCCAGACCCCTGCACGGACCACTCCCATGTCGTCCTGGGTCCCCTGCGTTCCGCTGCGCTGCCCCGCTCCGGGTACGTCCGTGGTGCCGATGATACCGCTTGCTCGGTCTCTGGGGGCCTGGCTAGCGCTCCCCAGCCCGTCTCGCTGGATCATCCGCACCATCAGACTCGGCTATGCGATTCAGTTCGCCCGGCGTCCCCCGAATTTCAGGGGTGTCCACTTCACTTCTATACCGAAGGAGGGCGCCCCCGTGCTTCAGGCGGAGATCGCTGTCCTATTGGCGAAGTACGCGATAGAGCCAGTCCCTCCAGCCGATATGAAGTCCGGGTTCTACAGCCCGTACTTCATTGTACCCAAGAAAGGTGGCGGGTTACGACCGATCCTGGACCTGCGTTACCTGAACCGCTCCCTCCACAGGATGCCGTTCCGAATGTTAACCCAGAAACGCATCTTCAGATGCATCCGTCCCCAGGATTGGTTTGCAGCGATCGACCTGAAGGACGCGTACTTTCATGTCTCGATTCTCCCTCGACACAGACCGTTTCTACGCTTTGCTTTCGACGGACGGGCATACCAGTACAAAGTCCTACCCTGCGGGTTGTCCCTGTCGCCCCGTGTCTTCACGAAAGTCGCGGAGGCGGCCATTGCTCCCATGAGAGAGCGTGGTGTTCGCATCCTCAACTATCTCGACGACTGGCTGATTCTTGCCCAGTCGCGGGAGCAGTTGTGCGAACACAGGGACATGGTGCTCCGGCACCTCAGCCTGTTGGGTCTTCGGGTCAACTGGGAAAAGAGCAAACTCTGTCCCGTACAGAGGATCTCTTTTCTCGGGATGGAGATCGACTCGGTCGCCATGACTGCGCGCCTCACAGAGGAGCGCGTCCAGTCGGTGCTGAGCTGCTTGAGTACGCTCAAACGCAGTACAGCGGTTCCACTGAAACATTTTCAGAGGCTCCTGCCCTAGCGGCGTTACTGCGGCTGCTGCTGCCATATGCCCGGCAGCAGCAGCCGCAGTAACGCCGCTAGGGCTGCTCCATATGAGACCGCTTCAGCACTGGCTACACGACCGAGTCCCGAGATGGGCGTGGCACAGCGGGTTCCTCCGTGTCCAAGTGACGCAGAGATGCCGCCAAAACCTTCAGCCCGTGGTCGGACCGTTCATTTCTACGGGCAGGAGTGCCTCTAGAACAAGTGTCCAGGCATTCTGTTGTCTCCACGGATGCCTCATCCACGGGCTGGGGTGCCACGTACAACGGGAGTTGCTGGCGGTTCGTCTTGCTCTCAGCCAACTCAAAGGGTCGCTCAAAGACAAGCACGTTCTGATCCGGACGGACAGCACTGCGGCCGTTGCGTACATCATCAAACAGAAAGGTGGTCTACGCTCCCGCCGCATGTCCCAACTCGCCCGCCATCTCCTTCTGTGGAGTCCGAAGCATCTGAGGTCCCTTCGTGCCATCCACATTCCGGGCCCGCTCAATCGTGCGGCCGACGAGCTGTCACGGTTGCCCGTGCTGCCCGGGGAGTGGAGACTCCACCCCCAGGTGGTCCAGCTGATTTGGAGTCGCTTGGGGCCGCACAGATCGATCTGTTTGCCGCCCCGACACGACCCACTGCCAGTGGTACTATTCCCTGCCCGGGGGAACCCTCGGCACGGATGCCCTGGCACACAGCTGGCCCCGGGGCCTACGCAAATATGCGTTCCCCCCCCAGTGAGCCTTCTTGCACAGACACGGTGCAAGGTCAGGGAGGACGAGGAGCAGCTCCTCTTGGTAGCTCCGTACTGGCCCAACAGGACTTGGTTCCCGGAACTAGTGCTCCTCGCGACAGCACCTCCTTGGCCCATTCCTCTGAGGAAGGACCTCCTGACTCAGAGACGCGGCACCCTGTGGCACCCGCGTCCAGACCTCTGGAAACTCCATGTCTGGTCCCTGGACGGGACGCGGAGGTTCTAGGTGACCTACCGCAAGCGGTAGTCGACACCATTGCTTCCGCCAGAGCCCCCTCTACGAGACGGCTTTATGCGTTGAAGTGGAACCTGTTCGTCGACTGGTGCTCTTCTCGCCGAGAAGACCCCCGGAAGTGTTCGATCGGATCTGTGCTATCTTTTCTTCAAGACGGGTTGGAGCGAAGGCTGTCTCCCTCCACCCTCAAGGTATATGTTGCCGCCATCGCCGCAAGCCATGACCTCATTAATGGTGAGTCCTTAGGCAAGCATGATCTGATCGTCAGGTTCCTAAGGGGAGCGAGGAGACTAAATCCTCCTCGCCCTTCTTCTATACCCTCTTGGGACTTGTCTCTGGTGCTGACCGCACTGCAGAGGGCGCCCTTCGAGCCTTTACAGTCAGTAGAGCTTAAGATCTTGTCTCTAAAGACAATACTCCTGATTGCATTGGCCTCAGTTAAGAGGGTAGGGGACCTGCAGGCATTTTCGGTCGACGAATCGTGCCTGGAATTCGGGCCGGGTGATTCTCAGGTGACCCTGAGACCCCGGCCTGGATATGTGCCCAAGGTTCCCACTACTCCCTTCCGGGACCAAGTGGTGAGCCTGCAAGCGCTGCCTTCGGAGGAGGCAGACCCAGCCCTAGCTTTGCTCTGTCCCGTCCGTGCTCTCCGGACTTACGTGGACAGAACGCAAAGCTTCAGGACCTCAGAGCAGCTCTTCGTCTGTTACGGAGGACAGCAGAAGGGAAAGGCTGTCTCCAAGCAGAGGATGGCCCACTGGATAGTGGATGCCATCGTCTTGGCGTATGAATCCCAAGACGTGCCCTGCCCGCTCGGGGTTAGAGCTCACTCCACCTGGGGTGTAGCTTCTTCCTGGGCGCTGGCTCGTGGCGCCTCGCTGACAGACATTGTAGAGCTGCGGGCTGGGCGACACCCAACACGTTCGCTAGGTTTTATAGCCTGCGTGTAGAGCCGGTGGCTTCTCGTGTGCTCGCTTCCCATAGTCAGCTTCACTGAAGTGCCCGTTCTAGTGTCGGCTTGCTGCGCCATTCCCTTCCCCTGGAACGGATACGTGCGCTTATTTTCTCCAGTCGAGTTCCCCAGGATTGGCGAACCCTGTTGAGTCCTCCGCACCCCTCGGCAGTCGGATGTTGCGGAGCGTCCGACGCCAGGTCTGGCACTCGTATGCATTGGTGGAACTTGTGTCAGGCTGGGTTCCGTATGTCGTGACTCCTACGGCGGTCCCATACGTGTATTCTCCAAGGTACAGCTCCCTACGGCGAGCTCGTGTCTTTCCCTTGGCAGAATTCCTCTGCCATCTCAGTACGGTGTTGTCCCCCGCCTGCATTAGGCCGGGGCCTCCCCTGGGACTTCGTATGTTGAGCTGCCCACGGCCAGCCCATACGTATTCTTTCCACATGGTAACTCCCTCTGGGCATGATGTGGCTCCCGCAGCGTCCTTCGGGCACGCTTTCCCAGCGTTATCCAATCAAGTCTGCTGAATGGGTCTTGCGGAACAGCAGTATGACTCTTCTGGCGTGAATCTTCCCGCCCGCTTCAGAACGGGGTCTGAGGGGCTCTCACTGGGCGCTGGAAGTGGTAGTAACTGTGGCGTTTTCCATAGGGATCCCAATTCGTCGGTATTACCGACGTACGTCGTAGTGACCGACTGAAAGGGAACGTCTCGGTTACGTATGGTAACCCTCGTTCCCTGAAGGAGGGAACGGAGACATACGTCCCGTCGCCACAGTTCCTTCCATCACTGCTTGGCCGGTCTCTGGTTTGGCTCCTCAGTGAAAAACGTCAGTGCGGTGCTCTCGCTTCCTGTTTATACCCGCGGCGCGGGGTGGAGCGCGAGATGCAAATCTCGCACGCCAATTGTTCATTGGCCTGTTCTTAAGTTCTCGAAGCTGATAGGGGCTCTCTGAAGTGATCCCAATTCGTCGGTATTACCGACGTACGTCTCCGTTCCCTCCTTCAGGGAACGAGGGTTACCATACGTAACCGAGACGTTTTTATATATATATATATATATATATATATATATATATATATATATATATATATATATATATATATATATATATATATATATATATATATATATATATATATATATATATATATATATATAATTATTTTTATTTTTTTCTTCTCAGAATTTTCTAAAGCACTTACAGTACAATTGATGTAAATTATGGCAAATATTCGGAGGATTTGGAGGAGAAATGTGAAGCGTATAATGTTATTAAAGCACTTACATTGATTGTTATGTTAAAACTTTTTATATTATCTGAGCTGAATTTAAAACAGAAGTTTTATTGCTGCTTCATGGTTTTAATAAGCATTTTGTTTCAAATTAAAATCAAGTTAACATGCATTTACTTCCATTGCAAGATTTTTCAAAATCCAATCTCATATTTCTTATAACATACGATATATGTGTGTGTGTGTGTGTGTGTGTGTATGTGTGTGTGTTTTATTTTGTGGTTACTGTTACTTTCTGATCCATCCTTCCTTTATTTGCGTATTTATTATTCTTTAATTATTTATTTTTTTATTTGAGAAGGGATTCCCTCTCTTGTCTCCTCAGAGAAAAGCATGTATTTCTAATATAATATTTGCCTCATTTGGGCCAGCATTAAAAGACTTGGCACACAGAAAGGCTCTACGTCCTATCGATTCCTTCAGTACAGCGACTATCAATAGAGAATTACATGTGCAGATCAATACATCTTTTAGGCATAATGCAGCATAAGATAAATGTAACTGCACTGTATCCATGCAGAGTGTTAAGAAACCTAAGTACCTATTTGAACAAATCCAGACATAATACGCTTTCACTAATCCTATCTTTCATATCACTGAATAAACTTTTTGCATGACAGCGTTTCTTCAGAATCCTCTCTATGCTATTCTGTTCCGCACTGCAAAATCCATATTTCCAGTTTTCCATTTTTCAGTTCTCGCACCAGTTGGCAGAGGAGGCTGTCTCAGTGATGGCAGGGTTAGCCGGCTCCAGATTACAACTCGCTCTTTTACTCGTTTAAGGTTCGTTGCTGGCTGACCTGTAGCTCTTTGAGAGGCAGTGAGGAGCGCTGCCAAACTTATCTATATCTGAGACCAAAAATAGAGCTTTCCTCTGGCACTGTGTTCACCTCGCAACAACACTCGAACAACACCCAGAGCGCTTTCAGTTTATCCTTTGAGAATCAGCAAACTCTCCACACAGACTTGGAGTTGCAGAGGACACCGAGGGCAGCTATACAGACTACTTCAAATCTATGGAAAAATATTGGAAAAATGTGCCTATGATGACATTTCTACAAAATGATATTACGTTGCTTCTTGCACATTTTGCGACACTTTTGAAGCGAAATGTCCGTTGAGTGGGGCTCACAAAATTGAAAATAACATTCCACCTACACTAAAACCTACACTAAACCTAACCGATAATGTTCACAAAAGTAAACATGAAATAAAAACACATTTGCTGAAGCAACTATATCATTTTAGCTTGTTTCTTTTTTTTCTGTGATTAATGCACCACTTATCAGAAGTGCACTGCTGTACCGGGTGAGCTTCAGAGCAAATGTACTATTTCAGAAAGCAATATACACTTAAAAAAAAAAAAAAAAAAAAGTACAAAATTGTACCTTTTAAGGTACAAGTGGCCGTCACTGGGGTGGTACCCGTAAGGGTACATTTTTGTACCTCTAAGGCAGGGGTAGGCAAATTCAGTTGAGATTCATATGCTGATTCTTGATATCTGTGTGACTCTAAACTTTTTCCCCCCTAGAATGTATTTAAAAATCAAAATTCAGAATGTCTGATCGGTGGCAAGAAAGTATTGTTGGTGATTATTATTCATTAACATTTTTAGTAAGTGATGAGTTCATTCAAACATTTTTCTTCATGACAATCTTTGTTTATGGCTTCTTTTGATTTAAACATGTTATATGTTTTGTTAACACTGTAACAAAAACCACAAACTCACATAAAAAGCCAAGAGTCAAACTGGCCAACTAAACGAAACACTGATCACCATAATGGCAACCAAACATTTTCAATAAAACATCAACATCTAAACCTTAATTCTCAATAAGAGCTTCTATAGATGTCTTTCAGGGTTGAACAATTGAACAATAATATTTAAATTAACAACAAAGCCATTATAAAAGTCAATTGGAAATACAATATAATACAACACAAAAGTACAAAAGCAGTGCTCTAGTACAGGATTCAAGTTAAATAAAGCCTAAATATAAAGTGTTGGAGCTCGCATCTACAAAAGCGTCCACATAAATTATCAAATAGGCGCTATGTTTATTTTTAAGAAGTAGGCTATATTTGAGGTCTGAATAAGTACATTCTCACCTAAAAACTCTTAAAACTACATTTTGTGACACAACAACAGTAGGATTTGTGGATTAGCTCGACCGAGAGGGATACAAACGGCGAAACGGTTCCAGTGCTGAAACTGGGGGAATATTGCATGGCAGGAAAAGGCTCTCAGCCAATCAGATTCCAGAACCAGAAAGAACTGTTGTGTATATATATATATAAAGCTTTTGTTAAACAATTATCTAACAACAAAACGATTACTGGACTGACAAAATGCATATGGAAATTCAGTAATAATGAATTATGCCCTCTTGTGTTGTGTGTTGTGTGTTGTTTTTGCACACAATTCACTAAAGAAACTATTCAAAATGGGTTCAGATCCAGCCGCATAACTGTTGCTTGATATGCAGCTGACGTACTGCACAATCATCATCAATAAAAGCAAATATTCATGAATTCTCTCTACTGTGATGCAACTGAAATGACTCTTTAACAGCGTCTATAAACTAAAGCGTTGAGAGTGCATGTGTGTGGCTTACTTGAACATGTTGAATATTAGACTTCAGAAGCTAAAATCCAAGGCAGGAAAATATAAATCATTGTTAGCAAATTCAGTTGTCGGCGTCTGTGACAAAACAATGAGAGGGATAGAAATGGAGGGGCATAGGCATGGAAATGACAAGGCCAATTTCACCCACAACTGATTGTCAAATGAGGAAGGCACCTTCACAATGATAATATAAAAAAAATTAGTGCAGTTCCCAGGCACTTGAGAGGGAAACTGGAGTGTTCAAGCATGAGACAGTTTCACGCTAAAGGCCTTTCCAGTCCAGCAAAGACACGCTGTGAGCCAGGAGAAAGAGAGAGAAACTCTGCATTAATAATCTGCTGACAACACACAGGGAAAAGTGTTTGTGTAATTGTCTGTGTAGTCTAAATAAAAGCCAATTTAAAAAGCTCACTATAGAGATGAGGTAAGATGTGAGGTAAACTGTCCCCCTCTCTCTTCTCTTCTCTGATGACCACCAATAGTAAAGTACACTCTAAAAAAAGGTTCTTCAGAGGTGCTATATAGCACCTTAGTCAAAGAACCGGTGAAGAACCACTGAAGCACCAAAATTGGTGCTATATAGCACAAAAAAAGGTTCCCCTATGATCACGAGCCAAGAACCATTTTTGGTTCCATATAGAACCTTTTTTTTAGAGTGTACAACCATCCAATCAATTCCTCATAGACAAAATCAAGCCCCGCCCTACATTTGTTCTTGTTCCAGAAGTGTTTCACTCACATCACAATAGGGGAGAAAAGACTATCGCAACTTTTGTTTCATGCCGACTTTAAAGAAATATTTCAGTTCAATCGACAGCACTTGATTACCAAAAATAGATAAATAAATAAATGATTTTGTCTTATCTGGGTAACAATGAGACACTTAGAATGGAGGTGAATGGTGTCAATTCTACATGTATAAATACTCACTTTTTCAATAGTAGCAATAATTAAACAATATGTGTGAAAAACATCTTACTTTAAATCTTACTCCATCTTACCTTTTCTCTGTAAATGTATATGCAATTTTACAACTTTAATGCCATGAAAAAGTTGTAAAAATGATGAAGTAATGCAGGTTTTAACAGAAAATTAAGTGCATTTATTAAATTATAAGCTTCACTTTTTTGTTTTAAATCCTTAAACAATTGGCCCCATTCACCTCTATCATAAGTGAAACATATCAACCTCAGTTCTTATTTTTTAAAATATAATTTGTATTTAGCTTTTTTAAGAAAAGGAGGGATGATAATTGTTTTGTGATAATAATAAAAATGTCACAAATGCTGTTAAATGAGTTATGTAATATGTTGTAATGATGCATTTTTGCACTGTAAAAACTGTTTTAACTTTTAAAAAAATAAGTTACCTGGTTGCCTTAAAATTTGGAGTTCATTGAAATAGGAATTGAAATTAGAGGTCGACCGATAGTGGATTTTACCGATATTGATAACTAGGTTGGACCGCACTCAATAACCGATTAATCGACCGGTAGTTTTTAAAATGGATACAGGATAAAAAAACATAAGTAAAACAGTACTGATCCATAAAAATTTGCTAAATTAAAAACATATAAATATGAATATTAAAATGAGAATTTCTAACAGAACAAATTCTTCAGAAAATAATTTAAACATTAAAATATTACAGGTCAAATTTGTTTCTTCACCTATAACCTAGAAACATGCATGTACATTTCATGCACGTACAAGTCCTTATGCAACAAGGATGTATTAGCTTACATGAACTATGCATTATGCATACATTTTTACAGCATGTATTAATATGAGCAAAACAATTGTACCTTGATCATTCATGTTCATAGTGCATTAACCAAGGTTAACAGATAAAAATAAAAATTCAAACTCAATTTAATGTTGAAATTAACATACTAACAATGAACAATACTTCCACAGCATTTATTAACCTTAGTTAATGTTACAAATGGAATCTTATTGTATAGTGTTACCATTTCATATGAATCTAAACAGTCTGCTTTTTTAGAAGGAGATTATCTAATAAAAATCGAATGCGCTTCTGCTTTGTTTATGTTTTTGTCGGCAGCATGACGATACAGTTTGCGTTCTCACATCACTAATTTTATATATGCAACATTTAGGTCTGACTTGCGTGTGTTTTTATTTTCTGTATTCATACCGTTTCGCTGTTGTGTTTTAAACACGCATCTGATTAGTCAGCGCTCTCTTCCACGCGCAGCCTCACGTATGAATGTAAACACAAGGCATCAGTGAGTTTTTATTTCGCCTCTAGAGGCCGCTCTCGTGCTATATAATGCCAGCAGAGCAGACCCTTCTCATAGTTCTTGTACTGTGTAATGACAGCGCACCCATCTCAGCCGCTCCAGCAACGGACGCAACACGGAAAAACGTCTCGTTACGTATGGTAACCCTCGTTCCCTGAAGGAGGGAACGGAGACGTACGTCGGACGTACCGACGAATTGGGATCACTTCTGGGAGCCCCTATCAGCTTCGAGCTATCTAGAACCGGCCAATGAACAATTGGCGTGCGAGATTTGCATCTCGCGCTCCGCCCCGCGCCGCGGGTATAAACAGGAAGCGAGAGCGAATGCACGCTGTTTTTCACTGAGGAGCCACACGTAGTGGCTCGACCTGCAGTGATGGTACAGCAACTGTGGCGACGGGACGTACGTCTCCGTTCCCTCCTTCAGGGAACGAGGGTTACCATACGTAACCGAGACGTTCCCATTCAGTCGGTCACGTCCGACGAATTGGGATCCCCTATGGAAAACGCCATAGTTACTACCACTTCCAGCGCCCAGCGATGAGCCCCACAGACCCCGATCTGATGCGGGCGGGTAGGTTCACGCAGGGAGAGTCAAAGCTGCTGTTCCGCAAGACCCACTCAGCTGACTGTATTGGATAATGCTGGGAAAGCGTGCCTGTGAAGGCAGCTGCGGAAGCCACATCATGCCCAGAGGGAGTTAACATGTGGAGAATACACGTATGGGCTGGCCGTGGGCAGCACAACATACGGAAGTCCCAGGGGTGGCCCCGGCCAATTAGGAGGGAGACAACACGTACCTGGGACGGCAGAGGAACTCTGCCGAGGGAAAGACACGGGCTCGCCGTAGGGAGCTGTACCGTGGAAGAATACACATATGGGACCGCCGTGGGGGTCACTACATACAGAACCCAGCCTAACACAAGTTCCACCAATGCATACGAGTGTTAGACCTGGCGTCGAACGCTCCGCCACGTCCGACTGCCGCGGGTTGCGGAGGACTCAACAGGGTTCGCCGATCCGGGGAACTCGACTGGAGCAGAATAAGCGCACGCATCCATCTACCATAGGGGAGGGAATGGCGCAGCAAGCCGACACTAGAACGGGCACTTCGGTGTTACTGACTATGGGAAGTGAGCACACAGGAAGAAACCGGCTCTACACGGAGGCTATAGAATCTAGCGAACGTGTTAGGTGTCGCCCAGCCCGCAGCTCTACAAATATCTGTGCGCCAAGCGCCACGAGCCAGCGCCCAGGAAGAGGCAACACCCCTAGTGGAGTGGGCTCTTAACCCGAGCGGGCAGGGCATGTCTTGGGACTGATAAGCCAAGACGATGGCATCCACTATCCAGTGGGCCATCCTCTGCTTGGAGACAGCCTTTCCCTTCTGCTGTCCTCCGTAACAGACGAAGAGCTGCTCTGAGGTCCTGAAGCTTTGCGTTCTGTCCACGTAAGTCCGGAGAGCACGGACGGGACAGAGAAAAGCTAGGGCTGGGTCTGCCTCCTCCGAAGGCAGCGCTTGCAGGCTCACCACTTGATCCCGGAAGGGAGTAGTGGGAACCTTGGGCACATATCCAGGCCGGGGTCTCATGATCACATGAGAGTTACCGGGCCCGAATTCCAGGCACGATTCGTCGACCGAAAATGCCTGCAGGTCCCCTACCCTCTTGATGGAGGCCAACGCAGTCAGGAGTATTGTCTTTAACAACAGAATTTTCAACTCAGCTGACTGCAGAGGCTCAAAAGGTTCTCTCTGTAGTGCAGTTAGCACCAGAGTTAAGTCCCAAGAGGGTATGGAGGGAGGACGAGGTGGATTTAATCTCCTCGCTCCCCTAAGGAACCTGACGATCAGATCGTGCTTACCTAGAGATTTTGCATCTACGAGCTCATGATTAGCGGCGATAGCGGCGACATAGACTTTGAGGGTGGAGGGAGACAGCCTTCGCTCCAACCCATCCTGTAGAAAGGTAAGCACAGATGCGACCGAACATCTTCGGGGGTCTTCTCGGCGAGAAGAGCACCAGTCGACGAACAGGTTCCACTTCAACGCATAGAGGCGCCTCGTAGAGGGGGCTCTAGCGGAAGTGATGGTGTCAACTACCGCTTGCGGCAGGTCACCTAGAACCTCCGCGTCCCGTCCAGGGACCAAACATGGAGTTTCCAGAGGTCCGGACGCGGGTGCCATAGGGTGCCCCGTCTCTGAGTCAGGAGGTCCTGTCTCAGAGGAATGGGCCAGGGAGGTGCTGTCGCAAGGAGCACTAGTTCCGGGAACCAAGTCCGGTTGGGCCAATACGGAGCGACCAACAGGACCTGCTCCTCGTCCTCCCTGACTTTGCACAGTGTCTGCGCAAGAAGGCTCACTGGGGGAAACGCATACTTGCGTTCTTCCCGGGGCCAGCTGTGGGCCAGGGCATCCGACCCGAGGGTCCCCTCGGTCAAGGAATAAAACCACTGACAGTGGGTCGTCTCTGGGGAGGCAAACAGGTCTACCTGTGCGGCCCCGAAACGACTCCAGATTAGCTGGACCGCCTGGGGATGGAGTCGCCATTCTCCCGGAAGTACCTGCTGACGTGACAGCTCGTCGGCCGCACGATTGAGCAGGCCCGGAATGTGAACGGCACGAAGCGACCTCAGATGCTTCTGACTCCATAAGAGGAGATGGCGGGCGAGTTGCGACATGCGACGGGAGCGTAGACCACCCTGTTTGTTGATGTACGCTACGGCCGCAGTGTTGTCCGTCCGGACCAGAACGTGCTTGCCTCTGAGCGGCAATCTGAAGCGGCTGAGTGCAAGACGAACTGCTAACAACTCGAGGCAATTGATATGCCATTGCAGTTGAGGCCCCGTCCACAGACCCGAAACTGCAAGCCCGTTGTACGTGGCACCCCAACCCGTGGATGAGGCATCCGTGGAGACAACGGAGTGCCTGGACACTTGCTCTAGGGGAACTCCCGCCCGGAGAAACAGAGGGTCCGACCACGGGCCGAAGGTTTGGCGGCGCCTCGGAGTCACTTGGACGCGGAGGGAACCGCTGTGCCACGCCCATCTCGGGACTCGATCGTGTAGCCAGCGTTGAAGCGGTCTCATATGAAGCAATCCGAGCGGCGTTACTGCGGCTGCGGATGCCATATGCCCCAGGAGCCTCTGAAAATGTTTCAGTGGAACCGCTGTCCTGCCTTTGAACGAATTCAGGCAGTTCAACACCGACTGGACGCGCTCCTCGGTGAGGCGCGCAGTCATGGCGACTGAGTCTATCTCCATACCGAGAAAAGAGATCCTCTGCGTGGGGCAGAGTTTGCTCTTCTCCCAGTTGACCCGAAGTCCCAACTGGCTGAGGTGACTGAGCACCTTGTCCATGTGTTCGCACAACTGCTCTCGCGACTGGGCAAGAATCAGCCAGTCGTCGAGGTAGTTGAGGATGCGAACACCATGCTCTCTCATGGGAGCAATGGCCGCCTCCGCAACCTTCGTAAAGACGCGGGGCGACAGGGACAGGCCGAAGGGTAAGACGCGGTACTGATATGCCCGTCCCTCGAACGCGAAGCGCAGAAAGGGCCGGTGTCGAGGGAGAATCGAGACATGAAAGTACGCGTCCTTCAGGTCGATCGCTGCAAACCAATCTCGGGGACGGATGCACCTGAAGATGCGCTTCTACGTTAACATCGTGAACGGCAGCCTGTGAAGGGACCGGTTCAGGAATCGCAGGTCCAAGATCGGTCGTAACCCGCCGCCTTTCTTGGGTACAAAGAAGTACGGGCTGTAGAACCTGGACCTCATATCGGCTTGAGGGACCGGCTCTATCGCGTCCTTCGCCAGTAGGACAGCGATCTCCGCCCTGAGCACGGGGGCGTTCGCCTCCACTACAGTCGTGAAGTGAACGCCCCTGAACTTGGGGGGACGCCGGGCGAACTGAATCGCATAGCCGAGTCTGATGGTACGGATGAGCCACGAGACGGACTGGGAAGCACTAGACAGGCTCCCAGACTCCGAGCAAGGGGGACCATCGGGACCACAGACGTACCCGCAGCGGGGCAGCGAGGCGGAACGCAGGGATCCGGCTCGGACGGCATGGGAGCGGCCCGTAGCGGGATCTGAGTGTGCTGTGCAACACTTACCTGCATCCGCGGAGGGGACGTGCGAGTGTGGGGAGGCCGCTTGTGTGCGTCCCGACAGCCGGCGTCCCCTGCTGGCGAAGGGAGAGGTACTTGAGGGTGGCGAGGCATGGGAGCGTCGACCACCGCCAAGCGCGCTCTCTTGGCACCCAGAGATATTGGAAACTGCTCTTTTATTGATGTTTTGGGTGCCGCTGGCACTGGGACCAGCGGCGGAACAGAAAAACAAAAGATTTTCCCCCGGCCCTCCTCCGGGGGAAGGAGTGGTGCTGCAGCCATCTCCCTCAGAGCAGTCTCCTCCATCTCTGGGCGGCCCGTCTCAGGGTCGCTTGCGACGACGCTTGCCACCTGGCTTGGCAGCGGCCTGAGCGGGCTGGACATCCTTCCCACGGCCGGCCCCACGCCGTCGGCTGGTGGAAGGCTGCTGCGGTGCCTTGGCGGGGGCGGAGGCGGCGGCGGGTGGACGTCCTCGGCGACGAGTAGTCGGAGGCGCTGCCGCCGGCGGCGGGGTGGAGGCAGCAGCGGGCGACTGTTGGGCGAAGCTCTCGACCACGTCGCCGAATAACCCAGCTGACGGGGGAGTCCAGGAACCGATATTTATCGGTCTCCCTCATGTCAGCCAGGTTCAGCCAGAGATGACGCTCCTGGACCACAAGCGTGGACATCGCCTGACCGATGGCACGGGCGGTGACTTTCGTCGCCCGGAGGGCGAGGTCCGTCGCCGTCCGGAGCTCCCGGAGGAGCTCTGGGTCAGGCCTACCCTCGTGCATGTCAAGGAGTGCTTGGGCCTGGTGGACCTGAAGCAACGCCATGCCATGCAAAGCGGACGCAGCCTGCCCGCAGGCCTTGTAAGCCCTCCCGGTCAGACCGGAAGAGAACTTACAGGCCCGGGACGGGAGACGTGGGTCACCGCGCCAGTTGGAGGCGGTCGCCGGACACAGTTGCATCGCGACTGCGCGCTCCACTGGCGGGAACCCCACGTAACCCTTGGCTGGCCCGCCGTCGAGGGTAGTGAGGGGGGAGGAGTCACTCGGCCGGTTTCTGGCAGAAAAAGGTGCCGTCCAGGACCTCGTGAGCTCCTCATGCACCTCCGGGAAGAAAGTTGTCGGGGTGGGACGCTGAGAACCAGCGCGACCCACCCCGAGGAACCAATCGTCCAACCTAGAGGGTTCGGGACACGGTGGAGGGTTCCACTCAAGCCCAACCCTTTCGGCGGCCCGGGCAAGCATAGCAGCCATCTCAGGGTCCGGGGCAGCCGTTGCCACTCTCCCAGAGGGAGGCAGTACAACTGACCCTTCATCCCCCGAGGACTGAAACTCCCCCTCCGATGCAGCGATCGACATCTGCTCGTCTGCTGGAGCTCCAAAAGTCACCACTGGTCTCCCGTGGGAGGGTCCAGCGGGTTCTCTCGGAGGCTCTACCGGCTGCGGAGCTGAGGGATTAGGGGCCTGCGGAGGGTCACTCGGCGGGTTTGCCCTAAACGTAATCCTCAGATCACCCTGGCCATCCAAAGAAGCAGGTCCGCCCGGGTTAGGGGCAGCCCTGGTTCGTGGGATGGGTAAGGGGACTCCCCCAGCCCGGAGGTAGGAGAGTCTCGATCTTAGCTCCGAGATAGTCATGTTCCCGCAGTGGGAACATGAACTATCCACAAACGCCGCCTCAGCGTGCTGTACGCCCAAACACGTGAGACAGTGATTGTGACCGTCAGCAGGGGACAGGGAACGACCGCATCCAGAAACGCACGAGTGGTAAGACATCCTGAAAAGGACGGCACGTCACCCGTGAACTCTTTTGTGAGGAAACGCTCTGTGCTGAAGCACTCAGGGGGTAACGCGACAGCACACGGGATTGTAGTGCAGCCCGTGCCTGTACTCAGCAGGAAAACGCTCACCCAGACCAACAGATATTTGCTGTTGCTGTGAAAACAGCAGTTTTTCTCTGCTAGCAGAGGCAGCCGATGAGTCAGCGCGGATCCCGCTGAAATGTGCCGTCTCTCCAACACGCGTCTCCTGGATTCTCCGGTTTTCTGTAGTTCTTGCTGATAGCAGCGATAAACTCATTAACTTGAATGAGAGTCCTCTTCATCTGCCGTGTGGCTCCGAAGTGAATGACAGCGTGCATTCGCTCTCGCTTCCTGTTTATACCCGTGGCGCGGGGCGGAGCGTGAGATGCAAATCTCGCACGCCAATTGTTCATTGGCCGGTTCTAGATAGCTCGAAGCTGATAGGGGCTCCCAGAAGTGATCCCAATTCGTCGGTACGTCCGACGTACGTCGAACGTGACCGACTGAATGGGAACAATCGGTGTGGATTTTTCCTGATAACCGATTGTTCCACCAATCAACTATCGGTGCCGGTCGACCTCTAATCTGAACCACATAAATTATTAAAGCTGAATTTGACAAAAGATAAAACGTTTTTACAGTGTGCCAATGAAAAAAAAGAATTGGGGTAAGTTGTGCCAACGGCTCTTGTAACTAATTATCAGGGTTGCATTTGGTCCGATTATTTTTTGCATTTTAACAGCACTTTTAACATGAACAATTATCACTTATTCATTTTGGGTTTCTGGCAGTAAAATGTGGCACATCTTACCCCACTGTTGTGGAATTTGCTTAAAAAAAAAAGTTTGTCCACATACCCCAAACCCCACTGAATCCATCAAATTACACTAGTCTGACTAGCTCAGTGCTCAACTAAGACCATCAAACCACCTTAGGCTACTTTAATCAGTTTTGTCAGCAGGGTATGAATCAGTAACATTAGTTTCATTTGCAATTCTCAACTCAACAGCAATCTGTTATCATATGCCCCAATACATTAACTCTGAAATTTGGATTCAAAATAACTTTCCCTATGCCTTCCCCTACGCCAGCCTGCCAAGAGATGCCCTCCAGAGGCAGACATGAATTTAGCAAATGTGAAATTAGCATTCGGCTACAAGGATGCAACCCATTAGCTGCATACATATTTGCTTTGGGTTGACTCTCTGTTTAACATGTCTGTCGGGGAAAGCCTTAAGTTGTTCACTCACCCCTGCATGTGTCCTCCCACGACACATCGGAACTGGCAGTGTAACAGTAATGAACTCGCTGGCCCGCGCAGATAATTAGGCAGCTACCTGTGGAGCCGCTAATGAAGATGGGAGTGGAGAGGTTGAGAACTGGCTGAGAAATTAGAGGTGATGCTAAACTCAACAAATAAATCTTTGAAGTCCAGGGACAATCCTGGTAAAAACAACCGACTTGCGAACCCGCTGAAAAGACTTGTTAGCGCAAAACACTTTCGAGTCATATTCACAGTTTCTTCACAGCTGCCATTTAGTTTTCTTTAATTAAAATGCATATTGGGAAATGCAGGTCTGTATTTGAGGGCAGTGAGTTGACAGCTGTTCAGTTCAGTTCAACATGTGACTGCTGTGCTACAACTTCAGTGACAGGATCTGTGTATCGAAAACGAAACCTGAAGGTACGCTTTGCTGATTATACAAGGTAACCCCGTGCCTACATCAGATGGGAGTGGCATGGTGTAAAACAAACAAATTCGAAGAGAACCTGTTATGATACTATATCTTGTGTAGGGGAGAGCAGGGCACAACCTAACGCTTTTTGACTTTCTCAGTTTGTGAAAATCCACTTGGGGTTCAGAGTATTTACTTTTTCCCACATAAATCGCACACGTGTCTAGTACAATTGTGTGGTTTTGTTTCATTAATACAGTTTATACTTTTTTCTTGATTTACCCCGAAAGAATGGATGTGAAATGTGACAACATGCCCCATAGGTGGGGTACATTGTAACATGTGGTGGGGCACAATGTAACATGACCAAATGACAGCTTAAAATGTTATCTGATATAATCAAAAAAATATCCAAGACAAACTAAAATATTTTGTCAACAAAACACAATAAAATAAAATAATGGCATTTTTGAATCATTAAAATTGAATCATTATAATTTTTGAGTTTGACAACAGACACATCGCTAAATACAGCTATACAGCATAGTTCAAAACATAATCATAATGAATAATTTCTGAACATTGACTCTCAGTCATTATTCACCCTTTTCTCATGGTTTCTCAAAAGAATTCATAAAAGTATAGAATATAATGGCATATTTCTAGGGGCTCATTGTAACGCAGTGTTACAACGCACCCCACCTGCACAACTGTGATTTAAATCGCGGCTCGTGTCTTCTGATGGTTGGATCAGCATTAAAGAACGATCTCAACTGTTAAATAACAGATATAAGATTAAAATAATATTGGATTTGTCTTATTTTAAAGGGTAACTAAACCCCTGCTCAGAGCTTAACTCCACCCACTGGCAATTTTAAAAAAATGCTGGAAAAGTGGGCAGAGCCCAGCGGAGACAGAGGGGACGAACCGAGGGCGGGGCTGAGCGGAGGGCGTGCACCTGAGACCCGCAGTGATTGATTGATTGACAGCTGTCTGACTCGCGAGTCGCAAAGATGGAGAATGACTGGAGTGACGCCAGCTTTGCAACAGAGCGGTCATTCTCCTACCTTCACCTGAAGTGGAGGGTGAATTGTCTGTAGACACAGACCCAGAGCGTTATCAATGCGAGCCGCTGGCTCAAACTGCGTTAACTCCCGATGCCAACGATGCTAGCGAAGCTGCAGCTCAAGAGAACTGACCTAATCTAATTCATACTGGAGTGAAGCCGTTCTCACCATGTGATTGGGGAAAACATTTCTGAGGGCGTGGTGAGCTCGTGCCAGGGGCGCGGATAGTGAGCCGTTGGAAGTACCATCCTACGTCACGATGTACCACAACGTCCAATAGGAAAATTCAACTGCAGTAGCCACCGTTCAACCTTAAGAGGGCAGCACTTTGGCGGTTTTACACCATATTTTATAGAATTAAAACACTTTATACTCAAATGTCAAAACATTTACTCGAATCAATGAACAGCATTAATAAAGCCCCAGTATTACAGATCATTAACTAAAAAAAGTTGGTTTAGGGTTTAGTTACCCTTTAAATAAACACAAAAAACAGAGATGAAAACTAAACTTAAGTAAGAAATTTACTTTTGCTATGGTTAAATAAATGCTCAGTAATATTTTCCAGAGATTTTTTCTCTAAATAATGTTGATTTGGCAACTAGTAAATACACTAAGTTTTGTCATTCTGGCATGTGTGGAAAGGGTTAAAACATGCGTGTTACAACTAACCCCGCGTTAGGTTGTGCCCCGCGCTCCCCTACTCTACGCGCTTGCGCTAATTCTGACAACAGGATAATTTGCTTTGGCACGTTCGATGTAGACAGACTCAATCTGTTGCGGCTGTAGCTATGCTGCAAACTCTGAAAAAAAATTAGCTAAATTACCCTTCATCCTACCCTCGCACTTTGTAATAAATCCTTCCCACAGGTCAAAATGATCCCAAGCCCTAAAATTATTCTTTTTTTGTTGTCCAGAAAACATATTTCCTTTCATTTTGATAATATTTTTTTTATTGTTTTTTAAAAGCATTTTATAATAAATAGCAATAAATAATAAATAAATAATAATTTAAGCACAATGTTCAACTTAAATTCAAAATAACTCACAATTTCATGTATAACCCTTCTAATTCAGCTCAGAATATCTTACATTCAGTGTGTTTGCTGACCTCTTGTGGAAAAATTATAATAACAGGACCCACGTTATATTAGGTGGCCTTAACTACTATGTACTAACATTTTAATTAATAATTTGATACAATGCACTTATTGTGTACATACATGCTTTTACATTGTACTTACATTTAAAAAAATACATGCATGTAATTATATCTGTTATTCATTTCTGTAGTTATTTATAATTAGCCTACACTGTTGACCCTTACACCTAACCCTACCCTTAAACTTACCCATACCACCACACCTGTTCCTAACTTTACCCGTATCCCACCTCAATATCAGCAAAAGTGTTTTGCAATACAATATGAACACAATAAATACATAATACTTATATTTTTATGTAAGTACATAGTAATTAAGGCCACATAATATAACATGATATTCCATGACTCTTGCCACTAGATGGCCTTATAGCTCAATTTGGAGCAAATGAGTTGTTCCGCTGGGTCCTAGGGCCCTATTTTAACGATCTGAACTCATGGTCTAAAGCACTTAGGGCCGAATCTACTTTTGCTAGTTTAACGACAGAAAAAATGGTCGGCGCACCAGGTGCATGGTCCAAAAGGGTTGTACCTAGTCTCTTAATAAGTCATGGGTGTGTTTAGGGCGTAACGTGCAATAAAAAATCAGAGTCTCATCTCCCATTCCCTTTAAAAGCCAGTTGCGTTTGCATGGCGGATTCGCTATTTATATTACAGCGGAAAGACTGAACGCTTCTTCAGAGAGGAATCCTTTTATTTTTAATATTTAAACATGTTTATGTGCTGCTGCTGCCCTGTATGTGTAATAATCAGAATGTACGAGCATTGTACACCACCTATAGATGCACATTACTAACACAACCTTTAAATAACACAAAAATACTGCAGTATTGACTTTACAGCAGGTTTGTGTTGGTCAATGGCACAGTCGTTTTCAGTTCCTCAAAATGCAACGCACCAACAACACACCTCGTTTTCAGTCCATGGGTGAAAAGATGGCGCCAGTGCATTTGGTATTTAAACAACGTGGAGCTGGACGTGAAAATGATATCTGCGTCAAGCTGAAAATAGCAAAAAACACTTGCGTTGTGTCTGGCATCGCATTGCGCCAGGTGTATGATCTATATGTTAGTATTTGTTTTTTCCTACTATGGAAGTCAATGGCAACCTGTCTGGTTACCAACATTCTTCAAAAATGAAACTCATGCAGGTTTGGAACAACTTGAGGGTGAGAAAGTGGAGAAAATTTTCATTTTTGGGTGAACTATCCTTTTAAATAGCATGTAAAGTCATTGTAAGAGAAATGCCAGACTACCAACACTAAAACCACCTTGGACATCTTATCAACTGTAGCATCAGAAGATGTACAAATCTAACTAACTATTAAGCATGCAGTGCAAGAGTCCTGAAGCAAAAGCAGCTGAGAACGACTGCTTTAGAAGGTTTCAGATCTCTGGGACCACATCTTACCCCTTGCTAAGCTGGACATGTACAGTTGCTGAGGCTCCCAGACCTCTGTAGGACACAAGGGGATTAGGCCTAAGTGCACCTCCACCTCTGGACCACGACTGCTGGGGTTTGTTGATCCCCTGATTAACATGTCACTCAGCCCCCAGTGTTCAAACCAGACTTTATGGCTCCTAAAGAGAAAAGGCCTTTTATGAATGGCTTAAGACCTTTGAGAGAGGTGCCCCCATGTTTTCGTACCTTCAGGTTGCTAGCAGGAACTTCTAATTTAAAATGGAATGCGCCATTACAGTACATTGGGCACTTGGGTGGAGGTGCATTCATGGGCTTCATTTGCGGTGCGGACATAATCTGATTAATATACACGAGCTAAGCATTCACCGTTTTGTGACATCACAACCAGAATGTCATATAAACTGGTCCACTGATGTCTGTGTTGGTCAGGCTGTTGAATAACGGGATACCCTGGTAATACCATATTATTCTTTGGAGCAGCACAGTACATGAATATGGGAGTGGTATCAAAATATTATGGTACTACCATCTGAAATGTCGGAAAAATTATTCCATGGTACTTTTTTGGACAGGTTGTCCTTAAAAGGTTTTGATGCTTTTATTCAATCTGGTGTGATTTCTCACTACACACTCTTGCTGTTCTACATACTTGTACGGTATCTCAACTTGAATTTGTTAAGAGAATATGTTAAGTTATAATATTGTTTTTTTTTAAATAGAATATAAAAACAAAGTTGTACAGAAACGCTGAGGCGATATATCCCAAAAGAATACACTGGATATTTGTATGCGCAATGCTATCATTCATCTTATGTTGTGTCATTTTTCTTCTGCTATGTTTGAAACAAACACTGATCTATTATTTATACAGTTCAATAGGACTATTTTTCCCGCTTGTATGGTACACAAATCTACTTCTTTGTAATATGAATTGGAGTTTATAAATAAATCATGAAGTTTAGTATACAGTATAAGAAAGCATTTCTATCGTAGGGATGAACATGTCTTTTACAAGCTGGCACATTCACATCTTCAAAGACTAAAACAGATAGTTGGGTGAATCTCATACAAACATATCCAGGTCACATTTCACCTTGAAAATAGAAAGACAGGAATTATATTATGCTTAAATTATTATTATTATTTTTTAGAAGGGAATATAGCTTAGAATTTTA
Organism: Gobio gobio; assembly: GCF_949357685.1. Classification (NCBI taxonomy): domain Eukaryota; kingdom Metazoa; phylum Chordata; class Actinopteri; order Cypriniformes; family Gobionidae; genus Gobio; species Gobio gobio. The sequence continues at coordinate 16,336,332 of NC_137120.1, forward strand.
TCCCTTTAAATTTCCGTTAACATTAAAAATTAATAATAATAATAAACTGTAATGAATTTTTTTTGTATTCATTGATTAGATCTATGTATGCATGCTTACAAATGTAATATTTAAATAATGTATTTTCTTTAATTAAAATATTAATGTAATAATGTATTTTTATTGTTTAAAATTCTTTAAATTAAAGCAAGTCCAAACATTTGTTATTATTTATCATTTTAATATTTTAATCATATTTAGTGATATATTATATATTATTTAGCTGTGATTCAGGGGACCTGTTACCATATCTTAAAGTCCTCATGAAATCAAAATCGATCTTATTTACTTTGTTAGCCCACATTACAGGTCTTAGGGTGAACAATTAATCTGTGCCAGTTAATACACATAAAAAAATTGTTTGTTGTGGTATTCTTTAATCAAAATCTGAAAAGTAACTTCCGGTCTTGAATGGCGTTCCCTTTCCGATGACGACTATGCGCCGGCTTGGGTTTGAATATCCTTAACCACTCCCATCCAACCATAGTCTGCTATGAGCGTGAGATGGAGAGGAGGAGCGCTGAAGTGAAACCCTGCCCTCTATTCAATATTCCGTTTCGCTTGGAAATACGTCACAGCACTGAAATAAAATCAGTTGCAACTTCCGGTTCACTGGGACTTTAAATAAATACATGGTTGCAAGTAAAAAAATGTTATAATAATTATTATTATTTATTAATTAACATTTATTATTTTAATTAAACCTTTCAAGTTGCAAACATTATTTTGTAGAGTTCTGTCAAATGTCATCAAATGTACGTTAATTGGCTTTTTTAAAATTAGGTTGTAGTAACTTAAAGCTGCAATATGTACATTTTTTGCAGTGAAATATCGAAAAACCACTAGGCCAGTGTTATATATTTTGTTCAGTTGAGTACTTACAACATCCCAAATGTTTCCAACTATTTGTAAATCGTGAGAAAATTGCTATTTTAACCAAGGACCCAGGACGTGTGAGGGAGTTGCCTGTCAATTGCGTCATATCTGCGTTACTCTCTGTTTCATCTGTTTTATTTTGCAGAAACGCTTTACTCTCACTGCAGTGTGCAACAAGTCTCATAACAGCCACCGAGCGAACACACAGAGTAACGTCATAACATAAATTTCAACACACTCAAATGTATCCAATATGATCAACAGAGCTGCGTTACCTCATACTCATGACCGGAAAAGCGGAAATGCCGCCGGCGACTGTCGCATAATAAAAGTCCCACTGCTAGCGAGGCATGTGTTGCGTTCATCTTATTAACAATCACTCCAGCGGCCTTGTTCAGCTCCCACAACACTCGGTCCTGCTCTGCTGCATACTACAGTAACGGTAATAATTTCATCCTTTAACATGATTTCTGCCCAAGTCCTATCCCGATTATTTTCAACCGGCTGTGAGGTGAAGACCACATGTTCCAAGATTCTGTGCTCAAACTTGGCATCATCAAGCTACGCCTTTGTTTTGAATAGGCAACTTCTAGCGGACAAGTTACATAGTGCACCTTTAATGAAATTAAATCTTGATAACTTTGGACATTGGGCAGTGGATTTCTAGTTCCCAGCATGCTTTGCATAGGACTGGATAAGGAGAATAAATGTTGAAATTAAGTGTTAATTGATTTGTTTTTAGTGAAGGGAAAGACCTGTTAGTGTTTAATGCTGTTATGTATGACCTTTAAAAGAGTTTCTGTAATGTAAAGTTTTTGTGGTTACCATTGTGCTGAAGAGTAGATACATGAAGGTAAACACTACATTGACTCTGTAAGCAATGACTGCGCTAATGCCAGTGACAAGTAATATCTTACTTGTTCATTAAATATACATGTTAAATAAGTTATGTTAGCATGTGCTATGAAAGCTGTTGATTTGAACTGAAATAGATAAGATTAATTGGTTCCAGGGCTACAACAATTTTTTTTAAGTAATCAACTTAAAAATGTGTGTTTATGCAACAAATTATTAAGTTCCTCTAACTCAATGCAGCTTGTTTGTTGAACGTAAATTCACTCAAAGTTGTCACAACTCAAAAACATTGATTGATTGTTTTTTTTTTCTTGAGCATCAAATCATCAAATAAAATTTTGTAATAATATTTCATAATATTACTATTTTACTGTATTTTTTTATCAAATTATAAAATTTTGACTTATTTGGCTCAATGGTCAAAAATGTCACAATGCAAAAAAAAAATATTAATAGTCCTAAAAATAATGTTAATATGTTTTGGAGGAAAATATGCCCCAGGCATGTTTGTTCATCAGTTTCCCACACAATAAACACCCACTATTGTATTGTCTCGAGAATAGAAGCCCGAGCTCCTCATGTTTCTGCAGGGCATCTGCGGTGCGCTCATGAACATGAACAAACAAGGTATAACGTAATTCTGTATTGATCTGTTGTTGACTTACTATGAAGCAGTTATCATCCAATAATCCACTCCCCATGTTCTCCTAATGAAATCAATGGACTTCTCTGAGCACTGTTCAAATAGTAGCCTTGGATTTCAGTGCTATTAAAAAAAAAAAAAAGTGCTGATGGATTTTTTTCCTTCCAATTTTGACACGGACACATAAAAGTTGCTGATTCGTTTTTCAGAATAATGAATGAAGCACTGCACCAAAGCTCTTTATAATTACACTGCAGCATTTCAAAAAGTTTGTGAATAATATGAATATTGGTCCTCATTGCAATCATAAGAGAAGAGTTTGTCATCATATAACGCCTTTTACAATGACTCTGTATTTGTGTGTACGTTATCACAAAAACACAAACCAAACAATGTGTGGAAAGTAGCATAATACACTTGGAAGGTAAATGCTGCTGAATTCATCACAAAAAAACATGGAAATATGAAGACAAATTGCAAGTGACTGCCTCCTTTACGCCTATATATATTCTTTATGGCGTTATTCACAGGCTCGCTCTCAAACTCAAGAAAAGTAAAAACCGGAATGCATCAATCCATGCACAAACACGCTCACATCTCAGTCCATGTTACTTTGTGAGATTGTCTATAGCCTGCAATAATAAAAATATATATCATACAATTTGATGATGTACATAAAAGCTGGATGAAAATCTTCAGAAACTTTTAATTTGCACCAGATGTTTACATCTAGCAATTTAATTTGGTTGGTTTCATACTCATATTCATATTGTACATCCTATAGCAAAATATACATTTATTTTTCATAACTCTAAGCATAAAACCTAAATCCCTATGTTATAGGTTTCATATATTTAGAATTTTATTAGTAATAAATAACTTACTTCTAAAAAAAAAAATATTAAAAAAGTATCTTAAAATACTATGCATTGTATATCAAACAGTTATGTTATTGTTAGATAAAACTAAAAAATATTACTAACTGAAATAAAATAAGTTGAAGTACTACAATTAATAATAAAAAAACGCAAATCACACATAAAAAGTTAATTTTAAATAAAAAAAACATCAAACTTGATTTGTGTCAAACCTGTTACATTCAAGGATCAGTGTTATAGGGTTGAAGGTCACAGCAGTCTAATCAATATCTAATAAAGTCTAATAAATATCAAATATTGTAACAACAGCATATTAATTACAATCTATTCCTTCCTTTGTGCTTATACTTTAAAGACTATACATTTTTCCCATAACAGAGTTGAATTACTGAGCATAAACATAACATATTAGTAATGGCTAAAACAAACTATCTGGTCAAAATATATATATATATTTTAAGGGAGAATATACAAAGCAAATGAAGAAAAACTAAATTTTAAATAAAATAATATAAATTTTCAAAAAAAAAAAATGCTGACAAGTTTGAATGAAGCTCAATGTCATTTAAGTGAGGAATGTACGATATATCGGCCACCATATTGGTATCTGCCGATATATGTTAATTTTAATGTTTTCGTTATCTGTCCGAAATGTAAATGTGGCCGATACATTAAAGCTGATAAATAATGAATTATTTCCTTCATCTGTTTGCCGCAGGGCTTAAAAACGGAAAAAAATATCAATCGGTTCACTCCGAGCAGAATCGATATTATAGCGTTTCCGTTTTTGCGTTCCTCAATAAACATTACTGTTCCGAAAAACGGTTTGATATGAAAAAATACCGGTTAATAACGTTATTTTAATTTAGCCTATACTTTAAACAAATATGTATAAATAGACTTATTTTCACTCAATAATAATATAACGCATGGTAATTAAACTTGAATATTTAATTCATAACATTTTTAAAACCAGAAATACATGCATTAGAATTACAAAGCATAAACAGCGGACCTGTTTTAATGGAGCGTTAGACAATCTAAAGTGGCCCTCTTATGGCGAATTATTTTCAGAAGAGTGATAACATTCTTTGTAGCCTACATAACTTTTTTTCAACACGACTTGTTTTAAAAATTGCATGAATAAAGAATAAATAAACTGGATAACCATTGCTCTTTTAATGCATCGTCAACTGCTAATTTCAAAGCAAACACTGCGCAACACGTCCTTGCATCACATAATCAAATTCAGTCAGCTAATAAAGCTTAATTTAATGCAATATAACATACCATTTAATACGAAGCATCAACCGTCTATATAGAAAACATTGACCTGTCCTGTATTGGCAATCTGAAAGACTATAGGAAAAATGTTTGATAGATGCTAGTAGCCTGGTTGGACAGGCTTAAACAAAATCCATAAACTAGCCTAAATCAGACTATGTGAGCTTAAAGTCCGTACTGCTTATTTAAACGTTCGAAAATAATGTTCTCCAATACCTGTGCTTTCATTGTAGACCTCAGCGGGGAAAGAAATGTACTTGAGGCATGAAAATGCGCGCTCTACACTGACTGACTGTGGATTCATAGATGACTGGTGCGCGGGCATTTCACTCACGCTTGATAAGTCAACGTCACATGCTGTACTACTCAATTCATGATTGGTCACTGCCAAATTAAAATATTAAAGAGAACGATAAAATAACGTTATTGACCGGTTAATGGTCATTTCAAATTAACGTTTCTGTTCAGAACGATTCAAATTGATTTTGATTCCGTTTCCGTATTTGTTCCTCTTAAAATTTCGTTCGTTTCCGGTTTTCGTTTTCGTTCCTTGAACCGGTTCAGAGCCCTGGTTTGCCGTGATGGGTTTGATTCGCTTGAAATATGATTGTGTGCCTCTGACATGGCTTCAATGGTGAGACTTCTGTTTTTTGTAATCAGGCTCTCAAAAATTATATACAAATGTGGATTTATCGGCCAATATATCGGTTATCGGCTTTCAAATATAAAGAATTATCAATTATCGTATCGGCCAAAATTATCATATCGGTGCATCCCTACATTTAATCATATTTAGTGCTGAGTTAAAAAAAAAGTTTCGATATTTTTCCTATTTAAAACTTGACTCTTCTGTAGTTACATCATGTACTAAGACCAACGGAAAATGAAAACTTGCGATTTTCTTGGATCAATGATGCAATGATACTACGCAGCGTTGGTTATGTGGACGGAAGGTAGCCTATTTTCAAGCGCTGTGTAAAATAGTTCTACAATCAAAGTTCCTTGATTATTATCCAGTATACTGTAGAGTATACTGTAGTTCCTAGCCATATTGGCCTAGAAAATCGCAACTTTTCTTTTTCCGTCAGTCTTAGTACATGATGTAACTACAGAAGGGTCAAGTCTTTGGTCATTTTTTTTTTGCGAGATGCTAACGGTCTAATCAGATTCAATGATCTATGCTAAGCTATGCTAAAGAGGCTACCATCAGACCCGGAGATCGGCTGAATGGATTCGAAAATGGTAAAACTCAACTGTTTAACTCTAGGGGAGTGGGAAAATTAGTTTTTTTTAAAGTGGCGTGTTCCTTTAAGAGGGATTGGGGGAAGGCTAAGAAGCAAAAAGTGTTGAATGTTGAATTTTGCATCTATATGGACAAATAAGTCTAACAAAGTATAAATCTTTAACATTTGGTGAACATGCTTGTTTTGAGAGCTTGTTTTGCAGCAAACGGAAAAGTAATCTAATGCACTCAGCCGAGAAACGGCATTACTTATACGGATATTTTACAATTCCAACACACAGAAAAGCTCTCCAGTCACCTTGGGCGTGTGGTTTGTGTGCATTGGAGGTAAATCACTAATCTCTGTTGATACAGGGTGAGAGGACACAAGGGGAATGTTCTTGAGGACAGAACAGATAAAACTCATCAACAACATAGAGTGGATACATTAGAGATTTTACCAACAGAGAGAGAGGGGAAAAAACGGGGCTAAAAAAGTAAACAACTGTGCAAAGAAAGAAAGAAAGACAATAAACAGAGAGAGAGAGAGAGAGGGCGACTGTTTATTTCCATACTGCTGGGATGGGATCAAACCGAGGCAGGCCAATCACAACGCTCCGTCCAAATTAAATTTAGTATGAAATCAACAGCCGCATTGTTGGACCAGCTGTCAAGGTGACTTTGTTCCCGAGCCATTGTGGACACAAGTACTTTCCGTGAAAAAAATACCCCCTTCCCAAATGCTCGCTGGCCTCCGACCAAGATATACACCGGCCAATTAAGCTTAAATTGAAAATGTGGAAGTTATACGATAAGTCTTCGCTTAAGTGAATTTCACTAAGCATGATTGATACAGAGACAGTGTGACTCTCAGATTCCAGTGTAAACACATCATGATATATATCGCTGAGGCATGCGTGTGCTGGGTTTCAAGCCGTATTGAAGTGGAACACAAAATAGCCTACGTGCAAGTTGACGAGAAAGAAGATTTCACTGACAGCCTGATGACAAGCAACTTATTATCAGATAAGGAAAGTCCCTCGTCCCGCCGGCTAACTCTGATCCCGACATACAGGCCCATGAAAGCGAGCTGGAGTCTTATGAAGGGGCCCTTTTAATACGAGGGGCCAGAAGATCACAGATGTTTTTCAGATGCAGTCCAACGTACAAAGTGTTTTATAACATCGAGTGGATATTTACAATATCTGTAAGCCGTGCGCAGGGGCGTCACCCATTTTAGGAGGGCTTTAGCCCTACTAAATTTCCATCCAGGATCCCTAAAAAATTGCGATGAACTCCATAATATGTACACTAATTTGTGACCGCCTCAGTACCCTTTAAATCTCATATGAGACCGGAGGCAGGCTTCGGTTCATCCCTGTATTTTAGTCTGCGTTATTCAGTGTGTTCTTCAATCCGTAGCAGTGCAACATCAGCGTCAAAAGCAGATGTTTGTGCATTTATTGATAGATTATGATATCTTTATCTGTGAAGTTTTTGTCACAAATGCAGTTTACATAATATGATGTGAGAGCAATTCAAGACATTTCCCATCCATTGTAAAAATCTGGGATTAAGTATTGCTATTTTTTTGCGAAATTCCTTTTATCTAAATGGCATTATACTTTGTGACTTTTCCTACTCTTGTTATACTTCATACTTCAGTGTAATAAAGCTGCTAAAAAATATATAATATTAATTTGATAAAAAAGCAAAAAGCTAAATATGCAAAAAGAACTATAAAAGGGAGTGGAAATGGCAAATGAGTGGTCCTCTGCTGCCATATACTGGTTGTAGGTGTAATTTCATGTCATTGTCGTGTTAAATGTGTGTTTGTTTTCCACTAGGTGACAGAAATCCTCCAATAAAATGTAGCATATTTTTTGTTATTTCCATGAATGAAAATGAGAAATATAGTTCTTTAAGGTTAATTTTACTGTTTGAATATAGAGTTTAAAAAAATAATAATAGTGTTTAAAACATTATAAAACATGTTTTAAAAAATATTTTATCCACATATTGCCAATCAATTACAGTAATATATGTCTGTATTCTTAATGGATAGTAATGTATATTAGCTGGTTGTTTAAAATCATTAGAAATTGATTCAATATCAGGGATTGGCTTGAAAGGTATAGAACCTACTGTATTGTTCATGCCCACTCTATAAAAACAATATATTAAATTATTATTATTATTATAAAAAAAAATCATACCCTCATTGGGGGCTGAGCCCCCCTAATGTTGAAATCCTAGAATCGACTCTGATCGTGCGTTTCTTTGAAATGTGTGTTAAAGTTTGGAAAGTCTGGTTCAAAACTGATGCAACTGTAGGAAGTACTGCAAGACCAGATATGACAAACATTGTCATGTCAGATCAGTATTTGTTGACATTGTTAACTTTGAAACCAATTTCCTAAATATATTGAGAAAGTACAGATATGGTTTTTGGGTCATGTGACTGGCAGCATCGTAATAAGTCTGTTCCCAATTAAGAGCAATTCCAGCATCATACATCTCACTCATAAACAAAAAACAAATATATTTCCCTCCTACTATGGGAGAATGCTGAGAGACTGCCATCTTTTGAGATTCTTCAGTAGCTTTTGGAAAGAAAGATAGAAGGCGAGATATTGAGCAGGGAAGAGGCAGAGAAAAGGGAAGGCAGAAAGTCTATAAAAGTGCATGTGTGAAAAATGAAAAGTAAACAGCGAGAAAACGACTGCATCGCTGATGAGTTCTCCTCAGACAACCGCTCTTCACATACAGAGAAAAGAAAGACGGAGAAAGCAGGATAGTGGGAGGCACCACAAGGAATCAATTTTTATCTATCTTTTTTTCCACCAACAAAAAGCAATTACGACACAGCACCGGCAAATTGGGCGACAGCCAGATATCTTGCGCTCACCAGAGAGAAACGGGGGGGAGATGAAGAACTAGACCCTTGGTACGATGGAGAGGAGGACAAGGAACCACATGTACTGTAGGAAAGAACAATAGAGCGAGAGGAATGCAGAGATAGACAATCCAAACTCACAGCCAGAAATCCACAAGCACAAAAACAGAACTACAAAACCATGTTGTATAACATGAGCTCTTTATCAAGGAAGATAAGCAATTTCATATTTCTTAATAAGTTGTATGTTTTTGAATTAATAAATATGAAATCGCCTCCTTGAAAAATAGTTAATAGCATAATTAAATTAGTACAATCTCAAGCATAAATTTTCGTACGATCTGCCTATGCGCCACTGACGGTTAGGATTAGGGGTGGACTTTCATGCTTATTGCTGTACCTTACTTTCTGAATTGTAAGTTTTTTAACAAATCCACACGTAATTGCCGCTTTGTCAAAAAGTTAATAGCATAAATAATTTAAATTCGTACAATCTCTATCGTATATTTTCGTACAATCTTCTTATGCACCACTGATGGTTAGGATTCAGGGTGGACCCTCATGCTTATTGCTGTACATTCTTTTCTGAATCGTACGTTTTTTAACAAATTCATATAAAATCGCCTCCATGAAAAATAGTTAATAGCATAATTCAATTTGTACGATCTCAAGCATAAATTTCCGTACAATCTGCTTATGCGCCACTGACGGCTAGGATCAGGGGTGGACGTTCATGCATATTGCAGTACGTTACTTTCTGAATTGTAAGTTTTTAACAAATTCACACGTAATTGCTGTTTTGTCAAAAAGTTCATAGCATAAATAATTTACATTTGTACAATCTCGATTGTATATTTTTGTATGATCTGCGTGTGCGCCACTGACGGTTAGGATTAGGAGGGGACCTTCATGCTTACTGCTGTACGTTACTTTCTGAATTGTACGTTTTTTAACAAATTCATATGAAATGCCTACTTGAAAAATAGTTAATACCATAATTCATTTAGATTCGTACGATCTCAAGTGTAAATTCTCGTATGATATGCTTATGCACCACTGACTGTTAGGATTAGGGTTGAATTTTCATGCTTATGCCTTATGTTACTTTCTGATTCGTAAGTTTTTGTGCAAATTCATATTAAATTGACACTTTGTAAAATATTTTATAGCATAATTCATTTAAAATAATTTGATCTTGATTATAAACTTTTGTACGATCTGCTTATGCTCCACTGGCTGTTAGGATTAGGTGTGGACCTTCATGCTTATTTTCCATACATTACTTTCTGAATCATATGTTGTTGTTTTGTGCAAATTCATACAAAATCATCATCACATAAAATTGTTGGGTTTCCTCATGAGATCTGCCGTTAACAATAAAGCGTTAAAGAGAGCATGATTGAAAGCTTTGTTTGGCATTGAGAGTCTCTTTATGGATCCACCCACACCACCCCCCTCACCAACGGCAGCCACCATCTTAACCCAGTAATCCACATCTCCTTCATTTACATTTACAAACACCAGCCCAGAAACAATCTACAGTTGCCAAATGTGTCCTTTTGAAACCGGTTTCGGCAGCGCATAAATCAACAAAACAAACAAAGGGCTGAGCAGCCAGCTAAAACTGAAGAGAAGGATTTTAGATGGAGCCTGGGCGATTTCACAAAGTGCGAATGCGGCATAAACTCCCTCTCATACGAATGTGCACTGGAGGAACAGGGAGAAATTACAGTCATCATCACTGTGTGTATTAGATAAAAATAGCTCTCATTTAACCAGGCTAGATGGTTGATAAAGCAGTTTTACTGCTTTTATAATGAGCTGTTCCGTGAACACAGGTCAGTGGAGATAATTACACATTCCATGGTTGGATTATTATTGTTTTTTATTGTCTCTTCTTTCTTTTTACAGTCATTGCGTGATCCGGCAATAAATGTTTTGTCAGGTAACCCAAAATGTTCATGGTTTGGTAATATCTAAATTAACTGGCTTTTATTAACTGGCTTTTATTGCTTCTCAGTCTGACTTTCAAGTGTAACATTTTGTTCAATATGTTCATCTTGGCTACAATAGGGTACATCAACGAGAGTCATTATTAAGATCATGTAAAAATATTGTGGCTTAAGGTAAAAAATGTAAATAAATTTGAAATGGTTAATGCTGTTAAATAGTCTATACATTTGCTTGTATACTACGACTACTGCTACTAGTTCATAACCCTGTCAACTTACTGATCATTATCACACACACACACACACACACACACACACACACACACACACACACACACACACACACACACACACACACACACACACACACACACACACACACACACACACACACACATACATATAATAGCAAGTTAATCGGACATCAAATTTGGCTAAGAAATTACTCCCAAAAGATAATTTTAAGTAATTACTGTGTAAAAAATCGAATAGACATTACAAAAAGAAGAACTATTTGTACGGTAAATTATACCTTTAATGTTTGTTTGTATTAATATGGAAATATGAAATTATACCCTAGATAAGAAACTGCCAGTAGGTGGCAGAAAATGTCTAATTGAGTCATTGAGTCATTCAATAATTTCATTCGTTCATTCAGGAGTGAAGTAAATTGTTCTCTTTATGAAAATGGTAAATGTACATGGTTCTCTTTATGGTCCACTGAATCATTGTTTCACCCGATTCGTTCAAAACGCGGATTCAGAAATTAAACGCCACTGCACTGTGTATTGCTCAGAGTCGAAGATGAACAGTTCTGCTTTGTCTTTATATTTCCGTTGTTAAAACTGAACTAAAACAAAACAATATTAACTTATTTATTTTTATTAAACTGTTGTATAAGATCAGTATTGCATTTGCACTCATGCTATTCTGGACAGACAAACAGAACTCATGAGATTGCTTTACATGATGTAAATGTGAGGGCCTTTTCACACTGGCAGTTTAGTTCGAAACAGGGCACGGTTCACATGAGAAATTGTTAATGTGAAAGCTGTCAGGCTGACCCGGATGAGCTGAGCTCAGGGGTACTGAATCCGAGACTGCCTGAAGGAGGTGGTCTGAGTTCGGTTGCGCAACCTGAGCTCGAACTGTGCCGCGAATCGATTCACGTGAATGTGAAAGCAACACGGACTCGGGTGCGCAAGAAAAGTTACCTGCCCATGCGTTTTATCAGATAACGATGTACTGTATTTAGTTCAATAAAACACATGTAAGGGATGATAGTGATTCTTTACCTTAGATACGAGCGAGAGTGAACCTGCAGTGTATTCGCGCATAGCACCGGCGGGAACAATCGCGCTCTGATGCGAACCACAACAAACGTACCCAGTGTAAAAACGGCTTATCCTTTAGTGAGGATAAAGCTCAAACAGGGGCATTTTTACCTCATATCTTGAATTTTAGGGACATTCAAACTGCATTCTATAGGCTTCATCACACAGTGAGTTGTTGCCCTGCTTCATATTCTTCATCAATCAACTATATGAAATGTTAGATGACCTAGGTCTGGGGCGGGGCAAGTGCGTTAAATGCCTTAATAATTAATTAACCTCATTAACGTGTTAAATCAACAGCTAATATATATATATATATATATATATATATATATATATATTAGCTGTCGAAATATAAGCTGGCAACAAACATGATAAGTGATAGGTGAAATGTATTATTTAAATTATGAATTATGCATTTTTTCCTGTATAATAAAAAAAAGAAAGCCATTCATTTAAAAAAAGGTTTTGTTACTTCACCAAAGTAGCCAAGCGCTCAAATATTTTGAGATCTGTCTTGATCGTGATTATTAATTTGTCATAACTGGATAACTAAAGTTTAAAAGCATCACTAAAAAAACTGTATTAAAAATGTTAATACTGGTTGACAGTGAGATAAACTACCTAATTATTTGTGATCTTGTTAGTTTTTTTTTTTTTTTATATAATATATTATAACTATTATAACTTTTACATCAATTATATTATGCATTAATAAGAATAAAGTTTAAAGTAATATAAGTTAAGAAATGTTTAAAAAAATGTAACATTCCTGCACAAAAGTACATTTCCAATTAGTATTTTCAAACTTCTAAAATATTCAGGTTCACTTGGCCTTACCCTTTCAGCAGTTTGGTGTTCAAAGAAAGAAAGTATTTAGCGTACATTCAGTCTGACATTAAATAAAGTCATTGATTCATGTTACAGGTGGGTGGAACTGTGTGTTTTGACTGTTTAAATGTATGTAACACTTGTCGAGTTGTGCAACGTTGAGTCGTTATCCTGCCGCATAGTGGCAAAGTAATTAATCACTATGTGGCTGATTTGCAGCAAATTCAGCTGTGTTGACTCTTTGCTTTCACCAGGTTTGTAATGAATTGAGCCATTGTTAGCATTGCGCTGTTGCATGTATATTATACATTTGAGAATTTGGTTGTTTCATTAATGCAAGACAGCATATAATTTATGTTTGGTCTGAAAAAGAATTACGCCTAAGGCTGATGTGCCCTCATGTACAATGTTTTAAATTAATTTGCAAAAACAATCAATAAAACCAACCCTTATCTCCAGCCTAACAAGTTTATTGACAGCCTTAAGTGTTCAGCAAGACCGACGTCCCAATGTGCGATACTACGAGTATTACTATGACTTTAGCTGACACCGGTGGTTGCCCAGACGTCATGCCTCAGTAGTGTGCACCTAACCTCAGGCGGTGTGGGGTCAAGGGTACAATAGACCCTTAGAAAGAGTCTTTTCTCCAGATGGCCACGCTCAGTGCGGAAGACAAAAGACACATAGCTAAAGCTCTTAATGTTTTCTTAAGGCTGACCTGACCTTCTTGGCCTCAAAATATCAGATGTGTCTTTGTCGCATGATTGACGGTCCATAAGTAATATATCATAGATAGTCTGTCGCAACCACTTTTAAGCCGAACTAAGAGTGGAGAATCTTTCTTTGAGGTTTTTCAGTCATAGACGAGGAGCATTCTGAATCCATGTACCCCAGGGCACCGAGAGCAGGGAAGAGAACAAGAATATGGGAATGTAATGTTAGGGCTCCTCTTATAGGCCAAAAGATTTACAACCACAACCAGAGGACTGCTACAGACCTCCTTCAGAAACTACAAGAAGTTTTATGCACTATGCTGGAGTTAACAGAGCTAAACAAAGCAAAGAAATAAGCTTTAGGCTTAGAAGTTGTCTTGGAAAATGAGTTATGGGAAGCATAGCTTTTAAAATAGATCAAATGTGGTGTTATTGATTTAAAACGACCCCTAAGTACCAAACTCTACAGTCGTTCAGTCATTCACTTTTTGTAAAAAAAATTTGCATGACAGATGAAAAATGAGTGAAAATATTACATAAACTTACATTTAAGGTAACCACACAGCAATCTCCAACCCAATCTCATAGCAAATAACTAATTTATGCTTTGGCAAATTCATATAAATTTGTACAATCTAATTTATATCATACAATCGTTTTACGGCCATACAAATCAATACAAATTCAAACAAATCAAATCTCACAAGTCCATACGAATTTGCCACCAATTCTAGAGTACTTAGGTTTTCAATCACAGTTCTCACTATTAACTAACCAACTATGCCTTATTAATGCTTATTAATAATTAGTAAGGTAGTTGTTAGTTTAGGTATTGGGTAGGATTATGGATGTAGAATAAGGTCGGGCAGAATCAGGCATTCATATGTGCTTTATAAGTACTAATAAACAGCCAATATCCTAGTAATATGCATGCTAATTAACAACTAGTTAATAGCGAGAATTAGACCCTACACTAAAGTGTTACCACGTTTTCTTATGAGATTGGACTGATCACACCCTAGAATCAACAAGAACAAAAAAACACCTACCCAGATATACGTATATATATATATTTTTGTAAATAGTCTAAGAGTCCAGATAACTCTGAACGAATGTTCTATTAACATTACTGTTTGCTCATAACAGAGAAAACCATGTCAGAACCTATGCCATAGTTCTTCCAGAACACAATAGTAACCCATTAGCAATGCTGTATAAACCACTCAGAACAATTTAGAGACTGCATAGTAATGCCCAAGTAATCACTATAACCCCCTAGCAAGAAACACTTAGAATACCTCAGCAATTAGCAATTGCAACGCTCTAGTAACCGCCCACAAACATCATGCCAGCAACTTCTGCACAGACTAGCACAACTCAGAAAATTCAGAACTGGGTTCCTTTTACGTGTTTCCATATCGGTCCAGATCAGGTGAAATCCCCACACACTTTCCTTTCGTAATTCATTGCTTATGACCATGGGAAACGGCTTCTGTGCTGTCTCAAACAAACACAACCCAACTACCTGACTAATGGTCCAAAGGGAGCTGACATTTGAACCTATGGAAGGTCAACCTTCAAGACCACAGTGTCTTTTTGTCCTGCACCAACTAATGCTCTTTCAAAACGTGTCTGTTGTCTGTCATGAAAAGGAGAATTCTGGGGGCAGTCCTATAAAACATGCTTGAATACTGAATATTTTGAGGGCATTCTAGGTTAAAGACAATGGATATTGCAGTTCATGCCTCAGCAAATCCAATGCAGGATGCTCACTCTGAATCATGAACCTGCATTATTCACTTCACAGTCATCAACAAATGCTAGGTGGATTTTCTACACGACATTCTGAGGAAGTATTTCATCTACACATACACAATATATAGGCAACAGCACAGTATGTACTGACACAGTGCGCTAGTATTCCATTCTGAACATATCTGGGAGCCGAGAGATGGGAAAGGTAGTATCTTAGGGGAAAGTTGAATTTACTGCTTTAAATGCTTTAGGAGTGCACTGCAGAATGCCGAATATAAATCAGGAAGTTGATCTGGCTGCTGTGCTGGGCGTCTTCAATGCCTTATCTGAGCTGGATACACTGAGCACTGGAGAGTCCGCAGTGATATAAATAATGCCTATTGATTTCAGCAAAGCCAGGACACTGGAGGCGCACAGACACAGTGTGTGATTATAAACTGTTCACCTCTTGCTTGAAATAAGCAGTATTTGCAACAACCATTTCTCTAAACGTGAACAGTAGCAGAGGATGTCCATCTTTCCGGCCTGTAAATGTCTAGGCTTGTTTTGTTCTTTTATTACTTTCAGCACTAGACGCAGGTTCTTGTACTAAAATATCACATACTGAAGTAGTGCAGCTTATTACCGTTGTGTTGGTGGTTGAAAATGAATAAGTTTAGAGTTGTGGCCAGTCCGTTGATCGTATTCTAGGAGGAGAGGGGGAGGTCCCCCTCGGTCCGTTCGCAAAAGTGTTCCGTGAGGGTGGGTGGATGTTGGACCCAATCCGTTCATGATTGCATTCCGAGAGGAGGGGGGGGGTCCCCCTCGGTCCATTCTAAATTGTGTTCCGGGAGGGGGGTGTGTGTTACCCCTCAGTCTGTTTGTGATCGCGTTCCATTCCCCCCCAGTCCGTTCATGATCGCATTCTGGGAGGGGGGTGGATGTTGGGCGGCCCATGGGGCCTCATAGTGGTTGTTGCTTAGCATATTGAGCTCCGGAGCTGAAATGGTGATGTGTGTTCAAATTCGGCTTGCAACATTAACTCCCTATTCACCGCATCATTTTATATCATCTCTCTACTGTCTATTCAATAAAGAAGCAAAGACAGAAAGAAAGAAAAACAATAAATAGGGCTAGTTCCTCCCTGGAGTTTGTGAGCGCTGTGCCAAGACTCTTACACGCAAAAGAACAGAGACAACCCATGCAGGAAAAGAGAGTTCCTTAAATTAATAGCATCCACTCTCCCTGTTGTGGCGTTAAGTGCTGATCATATATACCTGATAAGAGAGGCAGAGAGCGTTTGCAGCCAAGCCCATTCCTCCCTCTAACAGACAGAAAACTCTGAGCCAAAGCATCCTAATGTAACCCACAGGGCTGTTTTTACTTTGTACTGCTTGATAGCAGCGGTATCAACAATATCTCATTTTGCACTTTTGCCCATCTTCATCAAATGCTCCGTAATCCCATTATCGCATTGCTGGATCTTAATTAATTTTGTAATTTCATTGCCTCTGTCACACACTGGGGATTTTGGAGGGAATATGGAGTATACCCCTACGGTAATACTCTCTGTCATTGCAGTTTAAATGGCCGCTAAAATGGTGTCAAGCATGCTCATGAGATCCCAACAACACTGATTGGCTAATGGCACCACAAGAGCGTACACAGTCTCAAGGCATCCTCTAGTAACTATCTTGCAGGTATCTATAAAATAATAAAATAATTGTGATTTAAATGTTGCAAAAGTGCTTTTTTGTCAGCATAGTGTTGGTGTAGTTATGGAATCTATCAGCAATGGCTAACCAGACAATCCTTGACCCCTTAGTCCTGGAACAACAAACCACTACCTTCCCCTAAGATCAGAGATACATGATTGACCTCTTAGAATGTTGTTCAGGTCCCATTCCCCGTCCTTAGCATAAGCCTTACCCCAAATCTGACCTTGAAACCTGATTTGTTGATATGAACATTGTTACTAGGATGATGATGATTAAGACACATGGTGTTGGTGTTGGCTTCAACCAGCTCCACCTCTACTTGGACATGAGTTTAAATATGCCTACTTCCCTACTATATAGCTGTTGAAAAGCAGTACATTATGTGAATATTGTGGCCTAATTCGCTGGCTGAAAAGAGTAGACAAAAAGTACCCAGATGGCCTGCTATTTCCACCGAGATCCAATGGATTCTTATACAGTGAGGCCATCTGATGCTACAGGTCACACGATAATGGCAAAATGCTGGATGTAGTATGCCCGGTTTGCTTTTATACCACACACATGCATACTATATAGAACATTTTTAGTGGTTTAATGGTAAGCTCCTTATGTAGAACCTCTGACAATCCACATTTTCAGACACAGCAAAGTAATCCCGAAGACCTCAATTAGGTGGTTCAGGTATGTTTAATTAAGGTTGGCGCTAAACTCTGTACGAAGGTGAGCCCCCAGGGACTGGATTTAACACCCCTGAGTGCTTTAACGTACGGGTCTTAGGATTTATTGAAAATGAAATGTCAAAGTGAATATTTTCAACGTTTGACTCGAATGTCTTAGTATTGGATACAGTATTCCAATATGATTCAAAATGGTTCCTCTCAAGAGAGCTAGTTACACCTCCACTGTTTCTGTTACAGTCATCAGGAATGATTTTAAAGACAGTGGGACGTCATTGAAACAGATGGGTGAATTAGACACCGGCGAGTGATAACTGCGTGAGGCCAGTCCTCACCCAGAGCCACAATTTACTAAAGACCTGCTCTCGGCTTTCCTGTTCTTCTGCCGTATGGAGTAACCCTAACCCATTCCAGATGCTCCCAGACAGAGCAACTCAGGGAGTGAGTTGAGGAGAGGATGAGCTCATTTTTCACTCTTGTTGGTGATAAATAAAGAACATATGCTGACCATTCGTTTGATTTTCTCCCCTCGTCCACATGTCTATAAATCAGTTTGACGCATGAGTCCGATAGTACTCATCTGCATGCGAATGGAACAGGATTGAAGTAGCTGATCTCTGCTTAGGGGAAATTTCACAACTTGCACTGAAGGTGTGCCGCAGGCCCTCTGTGGGGAAATGAACAATCTCTTCCCCTTGTTGCAACAGATCTAAGGAAGCATCCAGCATCCAACAGCAGACATTATAGCTCTGGTGCGAGATACAAGAAGTGTGAAGCAAACATTAAAACAAATCAACCAGTATCAGTTGCAGACGCCACACCGGATATCTTGATGAATTTTCAATACTAACCATTAAACCATTAAATTGGAGATGCATTTAAAGATATGAATTTTGTTCAAGGCTCAATCCCAGCCTAACTCTTACCTTTAACCGGGGTTGTCCAGTCCTGCTCCCGGAGAGCCACTGTCAGCTAATCACAGTCTTTAGGATCTCTAGAAACTTATTAGAGCAGGTTGGAGCTAAACTTTGCAGGACATTTGCCCTCCAGGACACTCCTGTCCTAAACAATCAGATACCTTTCACCACCATATTTGTTGAAAAAGGACACACGCTAAGCATTCATTTGATTTTCTCCTCTTGTCAATAAATCACTGTGGCGTGTGAGTCCGATAGTTCTCATGAGCATGCAAGGATGTGAGTGGAACAGGATGGAGGCATCTAAGCTCTGCTTAGAGGAAATTTCACCACTTGCGCTGAAGTCGTGCCTCAGACCCTCTGCAGGGAAATGAACAATCCTTTCCCCTCGTTTCAGCCAGATCCCTGGAAGCATCCAACATTTCCTGTAGTGAACAAGACCAGAGTCATTATAGCACTGGCCCGGGATGCAGGCAGTCTGAAGCAAACATTCAAACAAAACAGTCAGCGTCGGTGCAGAGATTTACACAGCACGCTTGATTTAGGATGTCAGATTCCCATGGCTGTGAGGCTGAGATGAAGTGGATGGCCTGGGGCAATGTCAACATTAGGGCTTTGGCCCCTCTCAACCCACTCGTGCGAGAGGGAGAGACCGTGACCAAGTCCAGGAAACAGCTGCGGAAAAGAGTGTAATCCCAGGCTCGAAGGTAAACCTGAGCCGCACCCGAGGAAGCTTTGAGATTGCATTTTGTTTAGGTCTTCAATTTCCGGATTTGCCAAGGTAGGCCTCACTAGAATTTTCTGCTCAGTGATTTCTGCATAGCTTATTGGGTCATTTCTGCATTGAGGCTTGATAGTGAGCTGTCGTGCATGCTGCCGAGGAAAGGGCAAAGAAAACTGCGCAGAGCAGAAAGCAAAGCAGACATAATATAAATATTATGACAAGTTGAGTTGCGAGGCGCATTTGAAGTGGCATTTGAAAGGATGAGAACATCAGAAAAGCATGCATCAAACTCTACAATAGCATGCTCAGAGAGCATGTGTTACTTTTCCCAGATACAATGGACACCCTCCAGGTATTTATCTTTTTGCGGTAGAGAAGAAAAAAGGCAAGACGTTTTTAATATTTCACTAGCCCTCACAGGCTCATCCTGTGCAAACATGACTATTCATAGTATGAAAGAGACACGTAGAGAACATGAAGCTTAAATGTAATTAGCACAACAAAAAGCAGCTGCCAAGAAGACAAACACGCTTGTTTGTTGTGAACTAGATTCATTTCATACCTTTACTTTTAAAATAAGTTTCTCATTCCCTCTCATGACAGCCTATTGCGTGATTTTGATTATAGGGATATTGTCCATGTCAAGAGATGACCTAGTTATGGCTGGCTGTTGTTTTATTGTTGCAACCATAGATTACCCCAAAGCTAAACTGACACCTAGAGGCCTCATGAAAGCAGTTGAATGTTTGAGTTGAAATGGTTGGGAGGCATTTCTGAAATATAGAAACACTTTTGCTGGAGAAATTTAGATGTGAATTAAACATCTAAATGTTTCAAAATGTATCTTTTATCTCTTTCTTTCTTGACCTTCCAAGTCCCAACTTCATGATAAAAATCCATTCAGGATGGATTCCAATTCATGATTAAAATATTACTATTATATTTTTAAAACTATGACAGTCTAAACATAAATGAATGTGATAAACATAAATCATTTGATATTTATTGTGTGAAACTGATTTTGCAAAATTTGAGCATCATTTTCACCTCAACCGACCATTTCACCAAGCATTTTCCATACGTTTTTAGACTTGTTTACCACAGAGTCAACAGTGTCAATTAAGAGCAAGATTACTTTATCATTCAATTTCAAAGGAAATACACTGGTCACACTTATTATCAAGCATATTACTAGAATATTGGCTGTTTATTAGTCCTTATAAAGCACATATTGTAACACTTTACAATAAGGTTTCATTAGTTAACATTAGTTAATGTATTAACTAACATAAACTAGTCATGAGCAGTACATTTGTTACTGTATTTGTTAATTTTTGTTAATGGTAGTTAAAGGGTTAGTTCCCCCAAAAAAGAAAATTCCGTCATTAATTACTTACCCTCATGTCGTTCGACACCCGTAAGACCTTTTTTTCATATTCGGAACACAAATTACGATTTTTTTGTTGAAATCCGATGGCTCAGAAAGGCTCTACGTCATATTTTCATGCATGCGTCGTGGTGCTTCATGAGCCTCATTGTAAAGTGTTACCTCACATATTAATGCCTTATTCTACATCCCTTAATCCTACCCAATACCTTAATTTATACGCTACAAAAACTACCTTTGTAACTACTAATAAGCAGTAAATTAGGAGTTTATTGAGGCAAAATTAATAGTCAATAGTGAATATGTGTTCCCCGTACGAATAAGTGTTACCGGTAAAATTGGTGTTTGCATTTTGAAACAGTGAATTAATTCTACATTTACAATTAAAGTTACAATTACATATGCATATGGTTACGACGTGTTGTAAGAAGGCACAATGTGAAGTTTCCAGCATTGATCAACGAGTCTGTGCACAATAAAACAACCAAAACCAATTCACATTTGATATATCTCAAAAAAAGTATTTGATTTCAGACTGGAGTGGCATCCAGCATGTAAAAAAATGGCAATGAAGACACAAAGCAACTGACTCTTCCAGTACAGACTTTTTCATTGATTGTTATGGGTGTGATTTACTGTAGTTTTGGCGTGTCACAAGGCGCCACTCTTGTCCGGCGTAGGCAGTGTTAACAAAAACAAACGGATGGAAAATTCATCACATAGCAACTATGACAGGGTGGCCATCTAGAGAATGTTTTGTTTTCATTAAATTGTGAGTCACTCAATAGGAGGTCGCTGTCAGTTGGACGTTATTGCGGCGTTTGTTGACAACATGTGATTACTACTGCCCCAGCTGTGACTCAACTCTCAGAAACACAAGAGTGACAGCGTCTTTGACATAAAGAGACATTCCCGAAACAGGTCGGACCAACCTCTGCTTTGTCGTGCCTTCCGGCAGCAGACCTCTCAAGCACATCTCACCTAATACACATTCAAGCTGCCCTTCCTGTCATTGCACTACGATGATTGATGACTGCGCGTGAGGAACAGACAAGTTGGAGAAGAAAAAGAGATTACAATCTTAGATGCCAAGATATTACAATAACAAATGAAAAGACTTTGGGATGTAAAAAAAATATGCCGAAAGCTTTTTGGTCTAGTTTCGACTTGCGTCAAGTAAAAACTCTTTGTATTGCACTTTTTTACAACTTTTTATATGTTACAAATGTTGCACTGTCATGAAAATCCACTACACCAGAGCCCCAAGCATAATTCCAATGTTCTGAATATAGAGAACACTTATTAGAAACAAAGGTCCTGTCCTTTTCAATAACAAATTCAAGTGTCAACATGAAGGAATTCAGTGATAAGTCATCTCAAGGGATGTCTGTCCTTTTCACAGAAATGTTCTTTAATTTATGGACAATCAATCAATAACTAAAGACCAGTCAACTAGTTTTTCACTTAGAAATTGCTAGTAAACTTCACAAACAATTACTAAGAAATGGGAAGTGACACAGTAAACTAAACGTGACATTTTGAAGAAGAAAAACTGAAATAGTATTTTATTATTCATTTTTACAGTGTACTGAGTGTTATTAATACATTACTTACAGTTTTTCTCGATTGCTAAGACACATTTCTTGAAAGCTGCTCTCCTTTTTTCTAAACTGTGAACACAAAACCCAATTTTCAAGCTACATTCACAAAACCTCACACTCTTCTTGCAAAACCAAACTTTCACCTCAAAACAGTTCAATCTGTGCTCAAAACTGAACTATGTTGTCAAATCGTGCCCCGCGTCAATCAAAATAAAAAACACTACGGAACAGTCACTAAACACTACGTAGAAAAATAGAAAACGCAATGCTCAGGACATGAAGCTGGAGAAATAAATGTTTATTGTTCACTGTAGGCTAAATGCATGTTGCAAAACAAAAACAAAAAAACCTGTTCATTTAGCACTTGTACAAAAAGACAAAACAGAAATCTTATGCATTTGCCACTTGTATACAGTAAGCCCATGTGAAAATAAAGTACAAAAATATAAATGGAATACTTGGCCTACGAACAGTTAGACCAACCCTCCATTACAATACTACAGTATATGGTACAGTGATGTACTGAAACATATATTTACTTACAGTATACTGTGGTACAGTATATAGTATGTCATACAGTAATTGCTGTCAACATTTACATACTGTACTATAATGTCAAAAAAAGGTAATTACCTGTTCTCTTGGACACAGTGGACACAGTGAATCTACTGATGTTTGGTTGTACCCTTTGTCCAGCCTCCCTCATGCTCATACCATGGACAAGAACATGGTCAATTACAGTAGCTCTAATTTCATCAGGAATTACTGTTCTTTGTCTTCGCTGATCACCTCGACCACCTTGACCTCCTCTCACACAAACTCTTCCTCTCAGATTTCTATCCATTGTAGGGCCTCACAAACCAGTGCTCTCTGAACTGGCTTACTGTATATGTTCCCTCACATCATTAGCCACAAGTGTGATAAATTTTAAGTTGTTGTGTTCAAGTGGTGACATCTGTGCTTTAATTGTGTTTGACTTTTGTCACCTGTGCTCACCATTTTGTAGCACGGGTGCATCACAATGAAAATGTGTTGGCAAGTTGTGTCTAAACAGGTGAAAAGTGCTTATGGTTTTGCCAAAAGAGTGATTGATTCAATCAGTGGGTTCAGGCAACTGAGCATTTGGTTCAGACAATAGGGTTTAGTGCTTTAGCAATTGAGAAAAACAGTAATAATATTCATTTAAGTGTGTAGTGCTTTTTTGTTCCTGTTGTTTATTAAAAGTTATTTAATCTGGATTGATTGGATTAACTACAGCTCTCCGTAACAGAACACCGTACTCCGTAACAGGCGAAATCTTAATATGGATTTACCTGCTGTGTGTCTCATTTTGCTGAAGCAGGGAGATCGTTCCTCAAGGACCACACAAAGGACTTTCTAGATCTGCCACACCCACTACCTGGTCCAAGGCACATCTGCCGGTGGAAGGCCCTCGAATGAATTTCACAGCTTAAATGGAGCCAAAGGAAATGAGGAAGTGGTTATTTACCAAAGTCTCCTTTGTTAATGATGGTCCAATTCAGCTTCCCTCTCCCACCTCCCCTGCCTAAGCCAAACAGTTCCTTGGCCCCACCTCTGCTGGCTCCATTCAGTTACTCGGCCCCTCTTCTGGTGGCTCCGCTCTGCTGCTCTGATCACCATCGGGCCTTCTGGTCTGCAGCTCCGCCCTGGATCATGGATCCCCTGGCTCCACCTGGGACCGTCGTCCTTACGGCTTCATCAGGCTGCTTTGTTTCTCCAACTCTGCCTTGGTCAGTTGTTACTATGCCTACGCCACAGACTTCTGGGCCTTCAGCAGTGTCTCATCCCTCCACCCCTTCAGCTCTGACGGGCTCCTCCTTCCCTCCGGCTCTACATTGGTCCTCAGTCCCACCGGCTCTGTCTCAGTCCTCCTTCACCCTAGCTCTGACTTGGCCTCTAGGTCCTATGGTGTCGCCTGGTCCCATCGTCTCCTCTGCTCTGCCTGGGTCTCCAGCTCTCCTGGCTCCACCATTGTCAGTCAGGTTCCTGGTTCCATCCTGGCTCCTTACTCCATCATTTCCGCCATGGGCCTTCATCCTGGCTGTACTCTGGGTCTTTATTTGGCTCCTCCTTTCATCATGTCCTCCCTAGCTCCTTCCTCCATCAACTCAGCTATCTCTGCCAGCTCCTCCCAGCTCCCTTCAGTCTCCAGCTCTGCAACCACCTCCAGACCCTTCACTTTCCCTCCTCTGTTGGACTTTGTTTAGTTTTACGGCATAAAAGAATGCCTTTCGGTAGGGGGTGTAATGTAAGGGTTGTATTTAACTTCATTGTGTTTTAGTTTGGCTTTCCCTGTTCCTGTTTACCTGAGTTCTCGTTCCTTGCTTGTTTCCATGGTTCCTATTTGGGTTACAGACCTGTTCCATTAGATATAATAACCCCTTAGTGTTCCTCAGTTCTCTATAATGTGTCAATGTTATGCTACTATGTAGTGCTTTGTTGCTCCTGTTGTTTATTAAAAGTTGTTTGATTAGTTTACATTAAAATAAAGAAATATTATGTTTTAACGTGTTGAATTAAACCCTTCAGTTAAAATGTAGTTGACTCTTTTATCAACTTAGTGTGGTTTTATTGTGTTCAGCTATCGGAATATCTTCAGTTATATTTTAATTTTAAATTCACAATATATTATTATTATTATGTGTTTGAACACATACAAAACCACTGTTACAGAAAACATACATTTGTCTATTTGATATTTCGACTCATAATTGTATAATTACTGAGATATAGACCTTGTCATAACTTACTTATATGTAACTCATAAACCCTGTATTAAACATGGTAATGTCTACATCTTCATCCAAGTATGTTTTTGGCTTGATGTTCTGTCTTTTAATTGGGAAAATGTTGATGCAATGCCCACAAATCAGCTTCGGTATAATTTCTCTGTACAAGTCTCATTCCAAAAGCTCAGTTTTAAGACCTCCTGCCCTTTTGGTCTCTGCTTTGTTTCAAACTTCAGGTTGTTTGATTCATACCATAAGCATAAGTTAAGCACTTCCAATGATTTCTCTTTATTTTTCCCCTGCCACAGATTTCTTTAATCAAAAAAATCTTACGAAATGACTGTAGAAGTGAATACTCAACTCCCTTTTTCTCGCACAAGGCAAATTGCCAGTTCATTCCATTTGGAATGAAGCAGTTTTTATGCAAGTGGTGTGGAGACAATCACACACACACGCGCTTCTACGAGCCGACAGACTCGCACATGAAGACACTCAACCAAAAATGGCCTGGAAAATATGGAAAATGCTCAAGCGGTGACCATAACTAGTGTACTCAAATCAGTTTTGGTTTGTACAGAAGGGTAAATGGAATGCCTGTTTGTGGTAACAATACACCACTTTTCTTTGAAAGCCCTTTCATTGCTCATGTAATCACATTGACGACAGCAATTAGTTATAATTGACTACATGTAGGGATTTATTTTGGGTCCTTGTAGCTTGTTGAGGAGAGGTGGGTTATCGCTTTGCTAAGAAATCACACTTACAATTTAATTTGACAGGCAATAAAATGGGAACACAAAAAAATTGCACATTTACATTGGAGGACGGACCACAGGCAAATCTACCTTTATAAAAAAAGTTAGAGATCCATACTTATTATTTATTACTTAAAAATACACTTAATAATATACTTAACTGCAAAATGTAATATTTTGTTTGAATGTTAATTAAATGAAAATGCATTAAAGTTTACATTTATATTAAATGCAATTAGTTGAACTTAAGAGTGTTTTTTTGACCCGCTTAAGTAGAACTTAAGTACATCTTTATATGTCATTTAATAATTAATTATATTTTCCTTAAAATATGGTTAATCCTGAATGTACTGAGAAGCATGGTAAACTAAAATATACTTTTAAAATGATATGTCATGTATTTAAATATATTTGTAATTACACACACATTTTTATATTTTGAAACGTATAATATAGTACTTTAAATGTTATCAAATAACACAATACAGTTAAAATTATAGTCAAATACAAGTGTATTTATTTAAAGCATGACAAAAAATCCTTAAAAAACATTACTGTTAAAACTGTTACATTTACATAACAAAGTACACTTTTTAAATCTACTTACATGTAAGTGTGTTTAGGAATGCTCATGAAAGTGTAGGCCTACTTCCTTTAAATACACTTAAGTGGCTGTTTATTTAATTAACATCATATTATGTACAAGCAGTTTTTGTAAATATACTTTTAATATAAGACTTGACACATTCCCAGTGTCCATTCAATACAATTAAGCACACTTAATTTTTAATTTTTATAATTAAAAAAATTTAAAAAAACTTTTAAATTGGGCCAGTAAGAAACCAACTACAGAGCAAAATGCTAAAATCCACTCAGAACCATTAGTATCCGCATAGCAACACCCTAGCAACCATCCACAACACCCTATCTTCGTTTGCACTGGCAACAACACTTGTATTTTCTTCATAAAATGTTGAAATCTGGTCGGGGGAAAAAAAGTCTATGATCGCTTTGATGCATCATATCTAATTTTGTTCAAAGCGGAAGTTCTGTCCTCCCAGTTCCGCTGGCTCATGTGAAGGTCACTGAATAACAATGTTACAGCTTCAATCCAAACACAAAGCCTTACATCAGTGGGCAAGAGCAGAACCAATTCAATTTGATGTCATTAGCTGACCAAGATGAGAGAAGGAAATTTACCTTTAACAAGATTAATGGGCAATTACAGGGACATCCCATTAATTTCAGATAGTTCACTGATTTACAGTGGCAGAGCATATTGACCTGAAATAGCATCAAAGATTCTGGCAAGATTCTATTGGTTTATGGTCCTAACAGATGCGTTCTCACTGTTAACCTGTCATGTGCAAGCATGATGGTGCAGCCAATCACAATGGTACAGGTACAAAGCCTCTTCAAACAATGTAAAATTTAGAATATACTGGTATCAGAATCATATTTATATGGCTTACGGTATAAATCAAAACCTGCCGTTCAATAAGTTCTACATATCCCCCTCAGCTTGTATGTTAACTTAATATTTTTGCTAATAAAATAGCTACCGATAACAGTCTAGTTCTCTTAGCTTTGTTTAAAATTTCAAATCCAATTATAAGTACTTGCAGAAAGTATAACACTGAAATAAAAGGTCACTTAAAGGTCCTTAAAGAGAGCACTGTCTCTTAAAGGGACAGTTCACCCAAAAATGAAAATTACCCCATGATTTACTCACCCTCAAGTCATCCTAGGTGTATATGACATTCTTCTTTCAGACGAATACAATATATATATATATATATATATATATATATATATATATATATATATATATATAATTAAATTAAATGTCAGGACATTAAATGTCCTGGCTCTTCCAAGCTTTATAATGGCAGTGAATGGGAAAATCTGTTTTGAAGTCCATGAAAGTGCATCTATCCATTATAAAAGTATAAAAATATCCTTATTTAAAACTTTATAAACTAAAATATCTGGCCTCCGGTAGACGGCCTACGCAAGTTGACTAATTTGTCGTGCTTTGAAGTACACTTATTTTGATGTGTTGACTAACATACTAAAGCATATGTAAAGTACTTGATTACAACTTTAGCGTTAATAATTTAAATGCACTAAATTGAAACTTCATCTTTACAAATGACAAACATTTTAAAATACATGACATACAAATACAAATAGAATAGGAATGCATTTTTGTATACAATTAGTTTATCATGAATGCTTGTCAGTACATTCGGCAACACTTTAACCTTTCAAAGAAAATAGAAGCATTTAATTATATAATATATAGTTTGTACTCAAGTGGGTCCAAAGAGCACTCGTATGTTCAACTAATTGCATTTGATATACATTTAAACTAGAGTAAATCTTCATTTAATTGTAAATTACATGCAATTGTGCGTTTAATTGTCAAAAAAACCACACAAAAAAACACATGCAGTGTCTGAAAATATATTCAGTTCACACTTAAGTATATTATTTTAAAGGATATTAATTCTGTAATAAGTACTCTTTGCTAAAAAATTACTTTTTTTATCTGGTGCAAAAACGTCTCGGTTACGTATGGTAACCCTCGTTCCCTGAAGGAGGGAACGGAGACGTACGTCGGACGTACCGACGAATTGGGATCACTTCTGGGAGCCCCTATCAGCTTCGAGCTATCTAGAACCGGCCAATGGACAATTGGCGTGCGAGATTTGCATCTCGCGCCCCGCCCCGCGCCGCGGGTATAAACAGGAAGCGAGAGCGAATGCACGCTGTTTTTCACTGAGGAGCCACACGTAGTGGCTCGACCTGCAGTGATGGTACAGCAACTGTGGCGACGGGACGTACGTCTCCGTTCCCTCCTTCAGGGAACGAGGGTTACCATACGTAACCGAGACGTTCCCATTCAGTCGGTCACGTTCGACGTACGTCGGACGTACCGACGAATTGGGATCCCCTATGGAAAACGCCATAGTTACTACCACTTCCAGCGCCCAGCGATGAGCCCCACAGACCCCGATCTGATGCGGGCGGGTAGGTTCACGCAGGGAGAGTCAAAGCTGCTGTTCCGCAAGACCCACTCAGCTGACTGTATTGGATAACGCTGGGAAGCGTGCCTGTGAAGGCAGCTGCGGAAGCCACATCATGCCCAGAGGGAGTAAACATGTGGAGAATACACGTATGGGCTGGCCGTGGGCAGCACAACATACGGAAGTCTCAGGGGTGGCCCCGGTCAATTAGGAGGGAGACAACACGAACCTGAGACGGCAGAGGAGCTCTGCCGAGGGAAAGACACGGGCTCGCCGTAGGGAGCCGCCGTGGAAGAATACACATATGGGACCGCCGTGGGGGTCACTACATACGGAACCCAGCCTAACACAAGTTCCACCAATGCATACGAGTGTTAGACCTGGCGTCGAACGCTCCGCCACGTCCGACTGCCGCGGGTTGCGGAGGACTCAACAGGGTTCGCCGTTCCGGGGAACTCGACTGGAGCAGAAAGAGCGCACGCATCCGTCTACCATAGGGGAGGGAATGGCGCAGCAAGCCGACACTGGAACGGGTACTTCGGTGTTACTGACTATGGGAAGTGAGCACACAGGAAGAGACCGGCTCTACACGGAGGCTATAGAATCTAGCGAACGTGTTAGGTGTCGCCCAGCCCGCAGCTCTACAAATATCTGTCAGCGAGGCGCCACGAGCCAGCGCCCAGGAAGAGGCAACACCCCTAGTGGAGTGGGCTCTTAACCCGAGCGGGCAGGGCACGTCTTGGGACTGATAAGCCAAGACGATGGCGTCCACTATCCAGTGGGCCATCCTCTGCTTGGAGACAGCCTTTCCCTTCTGCTGTCCTCCGTAACAGACGAAGAGCTGCTCTGAGGTCCTGAAGCTTTGCGTTCTGTCCACGTAAGTCCGGAGAGCACGGACGGGACAGAGAAAAGCTAGGGCTGGGTCTGCCTCCTCCGAAGGCAGCGCTTGCAGGCTCACCACTTGGTCCCGGAAGGGAGTAGTGGGAACCTTGGGCACGTATCCAGGCCGGGGTCTCATGATCACATGAGAGTTACCGGGCCCGAACACCAGGCACGATTCGTCGACCGAAAATGCCTGCAGGTCCCCTACCCTCTTGATGGAGGCCAACGCAATCAGGAGTATAGTCTTTAACGACAGGATTTTCAACTCGGCTGACTGCAGAGGCTCAAAGGGTTCTCTCTGTAGTGCAGTAAGCACCAGAGCTAAGTCCCAAGAGGGTATAGAGGGAGGACGAGGAGGATTTAATCTCCTCGCTCCCCTAAGGAACCTGACGATCAGATCGTGCTTACCTAGAGATTTTCCATCTACGAACTCATGATTAGCGGCGATAGCGGCGACATAGACCTTGAGGGTGGAGGGAGACAGCCTTCGCTCCAACCCATCTTGTAGAAAGGTAAGCACAGAAGCGATCGAACATCTTCGGGGGTCTTCTTGGCGGGAAGAGCACCAATCGACGAACAGGTTCCACTTCAACGCATAGAGGCGCCTCGTAGAGGGGGCTCTAGCGGAAGTGATGGTGTCAACTACCGCTTGTGGTAGGTCACCTAGAACCTCCGCGTCCCGTCCAGGGACCAGACATGGAGTTTCCAGAGGTCTGGACGCGGGTGCCATAGGGTGCCCCGTCTCTGAGTCAGGAGGTCCTGCCTCAGAGGAATGGGCCAGGGAGGTGCTGTCGCAAGGAGCACTAGTTCCGGGAACCAAGTCCGGTTGGGCCAATACGGAGCGACCAACAGGACCTGCTCCTCGTCCTCCCTGACTTTGCACAGTGTCTGCGCAAGAAGGCTCACTGGGGGAAACGCATACTTGCGTTCTTCCCGGGGCCAGCTGTGGGCCAGGGCATCCGACCCGAGGGTTCCCTCGGTCAAGGAATAAAACCACTGACAGTGGGTCGTCTCTGGGGAGGCAAACAGGTCTACCTGTGCGGCCCCGAAACGACTCCAGATTAGCTGGACCGCCTGGGGATGGAGTCGCCATTCTCCCGGAAGTTCCTGCTGACGTGACAGCTCGTCGGCCGCACAATTGAGCAGGCCCGGAATGTGAACAGCACGAAGCGACCTCAGATGCTTCTGACTCCATAAGAGGAGATGGCGGGCGAGTTGCGACATGCGACGGGAGCGTAGACCACCTTGTTTGTTGATGTACGCTACGGCCGCAGTGTTGTCCGTCCGGACCAGAACGTGCTTGCCTCTGAGCGGCACTTTGAGGCGGCTGAGTGCAAGACGAACTGCTAACAACTCGAGGCAATTGATATGCCATTGCAGCTGAGGCCCCGTCCACAGGCCCGAAGCTGCAAGCCCGTTGTACGTGGCACCCCAACCCGTGGATGAGGCATCCGTGGAGACAACGGAGTGCCTGGACACTTGTTCTAGGGGGACTCCCGCCCGGAGAAACAAAGGGTCCGACCACGGGCCGAAGGTTTGGCGGCACCTCGGAGTCACTTGGACGCGGAGGGAACCGCTGTGCCACGCCCATCTCGGGACTCGATCGTGTAGCCAGCGTTGAAGCGGTCTCATATGAAGCAATCCGAGCGGCGTTACTGCGGCTGCGGATGCCATATGCCCCAGGAGCCTCTGAAAATGTTTCAGTGGAACCGCTGTCCTGCCTTTGAATGAATTCAGGCAGTTCAACACCGACTGGACGCGCTCCTCGGTGAGGCGCGCAGTCATGGCGACCGAGTCCATCTCCATACCGAGAAAAGAGATCCTCTGCGTGGGGCAGAGTTTGCTCTTCTCCCAGTTGACCCGAAGTCCCAACTGGCTGAGGTGACTGAGCACCTTGTCCCTGTGTTCGCACAACTGCTCTCGTGACTGGGCAAGAATCAGCCAGTCGTCGAGGTAGTTGAGGATGCGAACACCATGCTCTCTCATGGGAGCAATGGCCGTCTCCGCAACCTTCGTAAAGACGCGGGGCGACAGGGACAGGCCGAAGGGTAAGACGCGGTACTGATATGCCCGTCCCTCGAACGCGAAGCGCAGAAAGGGCCGGTGTCGAGGGAGAATCGAGACATGAAAGTACGCGTCCTTCAGGTCGATCGCTGCAAACCAATCTTGGGGACGGATGCACCTGAAGATGCGCTTCTGCGTTAACATCGTGAACGGCAGCCTGTGAAGGGACCGGTTCAGGAATCGCAGGTCCAAGATCGGTCGTAACCCGCCGCCTTTCTTGGGTACAATGAAGTACGGGCTGTAGAACCCGGACCTCATATCGGCTTGAGGGACCGGCTCTATCGCGTCCTTCGCCAGTAGGACAGCGATCTCCGCCCTGAGCACGGGGGCGTTCGCCTCCACTACAGTCGTGAAGTGAACGCCCCTGAACTTGGGGGGACGCCGGGCGAACTGAATCGCATAGCCGAGTCTGATGGTACGGATGAGCCACCGAGACGGGCTGGGAAGCGCTAGCCAGGCTCCCAGACTCCGAGCAAGGGGGACCATCGGCACCACAGACGTACCCGCAGCGGGGCAGCGAGGCGGAACGCAGGGATCCGGCTCGGACGGCATGGGAGCGGCCCGTAGCGGGATCTGAGTGTGCTGTGCAACACTTACCTGCATCCGCGGAGGGGACGTGCGAGTGTGGGGAGGCCGCTTGTGTGCGTCCCGACAGCCGGCGTCCCCTGTTGGCGAAGGGAGAGGTACTTGAGGGTGGCGAGGCATGGGAGCGTCGACCACCGCCAAGCGCGCTCTCTTGGCACCCAGAGATATTGGAAACTGCTCTTTTATTGAAGTTTTGGGTGCCGCTGGCACTGGGACCAGCGGCGGAACAGACAAACAAAAGATTTTCCCCCGGCCCTCCTCCGGGGGAAGGAGTGGTGCTGCAGCCATCTCCCTCAGAGCAGTTTCCTCCATCTCTGGGTGGCCCGTCTCAGGGTCGCTTGCGACGACGCTTGCCACCTGGCTTGGCAGCGGCCTGAGCGGGCTGGACATCCTTCCCACGGCCGGCCCCACGCCGTCGGCTGGTGGAAGGCTGCTGCGGTGCCTTGGCGGGGGCGGAGGCGGCGGCGGGTGGACGTCCTCGGCGACGAGTAGTCGGAGGCGCTGCCACCGGCGGCGGGGTGGGGGCAGCAGCGGGCCGCCGGGGCAGGATGTGCTTAATCGCCTCCGTCTGCTTCTGGGCGGCCGAGAACTGTTGGGCGAAGCTCTCGACCGCGTCGCCGAACAACCCAGCTGACGAGATGGGGGAGTCCAGGAACCGATATTTATCGGCCTCCCTCATATCAGCCAGGTTGAGCCAGAGATGACGCTCCTGGACCACAAGCGTGGACATCGCCTGACCGATGGAACGGGCGGTGACTTTCGTCGCCCGGAGGGCGAGGTCCGTCGCCGTCCGGAGCTCCCGGAGGAGCTCTGGGTCAGGCCTACCCTCGTGCATGTCAAGGAGTGCCTGGGCCTGGTGGACCTGGAGCAACGCCATGCCATGCAAAGCGGACGCAGCCTGCCCGCAGGCCTTGTAAGCCTTCCCAGTCAGACTGGAAGAGAACTTACAGGCCCGGGACGGGAGACGTGGGTCACCGCGCCAGTTAGAGGCGGTCGCCGGACACAGTTGCATCGCGACGGCGCGCTCCACTGGCGGGATCCCCACGTAACCCTTGGCTGGCCCGCCGTCGAGGGTAGTGAGAGGGGAGGAGTCACTCGGCCGGTTTCTGGCAGAAAAAGGTGCCGTCCACGACCTCGTGAGCTCCTCATGCACCTCCGGGAAGAAAGGTGTCGGGGCGGGACGCTGAGAACCAGCGCGACCCACCCCGAGGAACCAATCGTCCAACCTAGAGGGTTCGGGACACGGTGGAGGGTTCCACTCGAGCCCAACCCTTTCGGCGGCCCGGGAAAGCATAGCAGCCATCTCAGGGTCCGGGGCAGCCGTTGCCACTCTCCCAGAGGGAGGCAGTACAACTGACCCTTCATCCCCCGAGGACTGAAACTCCCCCTCCGATGCAGCGATTGACATCTGTTCGTCTGCTGGAGCTCCAAAAGTCACCACTGGTCTCCCGTGGGAGGGTCCAGCGGGTTCTCCTGGAGGCTCTACCGGCTGCGGAGCAGAGGGAATAGGGGCCTGCGGAGATTCACTCGGCGGGTTTGCCCTAAACGTGATCCTCAGATCACCCTGGCCATCCAAAGAAGCAGGACCGCCCGGGTTAGGGGCAGCCCTGGTTCGTGGGATGGGTAAGGGGACTCCCCCAGCCCGAAGGTAGGAGAGTCTCGATCTTAACTCCGAGATGGTCATGTTCCCGCAGTGGGAACATGAGCCATCCACAAACGCCGCCTCAGTGTGCTGTATGCCCAAGCACGTGAGACAGCGATTGTGACCGTCAGCAGGGGACAGGGAACGACCGCATCCAGAAACGCACGGGTGGTAAGACATCCTGAAAAGGACGGCACGTCACCCGTGAACTCTTTTTGTGAGGAAAACGCTCTGTGCTGAAGCACTCAGGGGGAAACGCGACAGCGCACGGGATTGTGTGCAGCCCGTGCCTGTACTCAAACAGGGAAAACGCCCAACCAGACCAACAGAAATTTGTTGCTGTGAAAACAGCAGTTTTCTCTGCTCTCTCAGCAGCTGGATGAGTCAGCGCGGTCCCGCTGAAAGGTGCCGTTTCTCCAACACGCGTCCTCTTCCGGTTCCTCTCCGGTCTAGTTCTCTTGCTGTAGCAGCGAAAATACTCTTCTATAGTAGATGAGTGAGTCGTCTTCATATGCCTGTGTGGCTCCGAAGTGAATGACAGCGTGCATTCGCTCTCGCTTCCTGTTTATACCCGCGGCGCGGGGCGGGGCGCGAGATGCAAATCTCGCACGCCAATTGTCCATTGGCCGGTTCTAGATAGCTCGAAGCTGATAGGGGCTCCCAGAAGTGATCCCAATTCGTCGGTACGTCCGACGTACGTCGAACGTGACCGACTGAATGGGAACTGGGGTTTAAGAATAAACAATTGAGAATGTTCAATCAGAGTTACTCACAGTGTTCCACAGGGCTCAGTGTTGGGTCCGCTTTTATTTATATTCCACACCTTGGTATTCTTTTTACCACTTATGACATTAACTTCCACTCTTACGCTGATGACACACAATTGTACATATCTACAAAACCTAATCCAATCCCCCTTCAGTACTGACTAAATGTTTACAGGATGTTAACATATGGATGACATTTTTTTAAAGCTAAATATCAACAAAACTGTTTTATCTAAAACTCAATCCCTAACCCTGCTTATTGATAACTGTCTGGTTAATTTTCCACCCAGTTGAAAATTCCTGGTGTTAAATTTGATGGTTTGCTTTCTTTTGGTTCCCATATTAATAATATTTCACATACTGCATTTTATATTTTAAGTGACATTACTAGACTCCATCCATCACTTTCTCAGCTTTAGTTATTAGTCGACTCTAAGTCTTCTATGACTAGCTATCATGCTAGTAAATCTCACGCATTAAAAGTCAGCACCAAGACCTGTAAAGCTGTAATCTACTAACTTGTACTGTACAGTCGAAGCTGCCTGGCCAGATAAACTAGATAATCTTCTAGGTTTTAGGATTGCAGTATTGTGGCGGTAGGCAGAGGTTGTGGGGTAGTGTATACCCGTGGGCTCAGGGATTGTGGATTAGTTGGATTTTCTGAGCGGATTTTCAACAGGAGCAGCAGTGAGTCATCAATTCCTTTAGCCCTCTGAAGTTCTGGGGTTGTAAAGATGGCAGTGCTTGGCTTTGCTTAAGGCCCTACCTGACGATGCCAGAAATTAGTTGTCCGGCACTCATCTCCGACCTCTAAAGAGAAGTTAATAAGGCTTACCCTCAAATGAATTGCTACCACAGCACAATTATTTTTATTCCAGCTTGCACAAACAAGAGCCAATTGAAAAGAGACGAAGGGCCATCGAAGCAGCTAAATGATCACTGGTCATTTAAGGAAATCCAATATGAAAATTCACTTTGAATTAACAGATGATGTGTAAGACCTCTGCTAAAATGAAAAGCAAAAGCCCTAAAACCACTTAAAATGGTCCAATGCAAGGATTTTTTTTTTCACCCACAATGATCTGATTGTCTATCTTGATAGATAGATAGATAGATAGATAGATAGATAGATAGATAGATAGATAGATAGATAGATAGATAGATAGATAGATAGATAGATAGATAGATAGATAGATAGATAGATAGATAGATAGATAGATTGATAGATGATAGATAGATAGATAGATAGATAGATAGATAGATAGATAGATAGATAGATAGATAGATAGATAGATAGATAGATAGAAGATGATAGATAGATAGAAGATGATAGATAGATAGATAGATAGATAGATAGATAGATAGATAGATAGATAGATAGATAGATAGATAGATAGATAGATAGATAGATAGATAGATAGATAGATAGATAGATAGATAGATAGATAGATAGATAGATAGATAGATAGATAGATAGATAGATAGATAGATGAAGCCTGACCTCACAAAAGCGCTTAGAAGAATGGTCAAAAATTCTCATAAACACACTCCTAAACCTTGTGGAAAGCCTTCCAAGAAGAGTTGAAGCTGTTAACTACATTAGTTAACATGAACTAATAATGAACTGCACTTATAAAGCATTTATTTATATTTGTGTTAATTTCAACATTTACTAATGCATTATTAAAATCTTGCTAACATTAGTTAATGCACTGTGAACTAACATGAACAAACCATGAACAGCTGGATTTTTAACGTTAACACAGATTAACTAATGCTGAACAGAGGTGTTGTTCATGGTTAGTTCATGTTAACTAATCCTAATTAGCTAGTGTTAACTAATACAACGTTATTGTAAAGTGTTACCGATAATGTATTAAATATACTTTATATTTTATTTTCTAGCTCCTCCTCTTCCCCAGCACCACCTGCATATATATATATATATATATATATATATATATATATATATATATATATATATATATATATATATATATATATATATATATATATATATATATATATATATAAATAAATAAATATATATATATATATATATATATATATATATATATATATATATATATATATATATATATATATATATATATAGCTCTTATTTATCCTGAAATTAATGAATAAAGAAAGAAATAAAGTGTATAAATAAGATTTGATGACTATGGAAGTGTTGTGCGCCCCTGTAGGAAACCCACGTAGTGTTCGCAAACCATTTTTTGCCCATGATGTGATATATTATTGAGTGCAATAGGATATTAAAACGACTGAGATCCATAAATTGTTTAGATAAAAAATGTTTCAATGCGACAAATGTCAGAATAAAGGACTGAAAAAAATAATGATGTCACCCCGAACGGAAGGTTGCTTCAGAGGTGGAACAACCTGGAATAATGTGCAACAGTAATCACTGACATGATACAACCAAAAGGAAATAAAGAGACACTATTTCAATTTCATGTTGACTTAAACCTCATGTTATTCCAGCAGTTCTATCCCAAATAATGTTCTGTGGAAATTGCAGAAACAAATTCTGCTGGCCCTGGTTGCGTAGTGATAAATAAAGCTTCTATTCTAAACCGGACGGATAAGAAGAGAGAGTATGTTCTCCCGGTGACCGAGTGGAAATGGAGAGGTGGAGCAAGCTCACAGCTTTATTAGGAAGCGCTGGAGATTGATTTCTTGTCAGGGTTGGGATGAGATTGATGGGGGTTTGGGAGAGGGTGCGGGTGGGTGTCTACGGCAGTACCAGTGTCTGAGAACTCCAGAACCAGGCTTTGCAGCTTCTTCGTAATGAACACATTAGTCTACAGCTCCTTATCCATATTTGATGAGGATCTCAGAGATAATTAAACGCTTCAGCCTTACCATCCGACCATCTTTTGGGTTATTTCACGCACTGCAAACTGCGCGGGTCAATGTCTTTCATATAATAGGAGGCCTTCACCTCCAATAGGCACTTTAGATCTCACAGGGCTGAAAAATGGATGGTCCACATCTAAACTGTAACATGTTTAGGATCCATTTACGTCTATTTGGCTCCCAGTGGTATCGATCTGCTCTATTTAATTTCTCGTTCTAATGAAGAGCTTTTAAAGAGCTTCTGTCATTATGAACTTACAAGAAAAGCCTATTAACGCTTACTCAAAATGTACTGTATAACGTTTGTTAAGTCATCGTGAAATCAAAATGTACTTTATTTACTTTCATTCATTATTTAAAAAAAAGCTTCCTGGTCTTACAATTCCTCAGTGCACATTATATAAAAAACTAATTGGAAAATTTCGGCTGATGTCATCTAGGTCATGCAGGCTATTTGTAATTGTTAGTGTTTATGTTAACTAGTAGCCAAATGTTGAGTTATTTCTTAGCTATTTAGTTCTATTTTTTAGGCTACTGTTGTATGTAATGCAGCATTTCTAAAATGATTGCATATCCTGTTTCACTCAAAATTATTTCACAAGATGTGAATGACATTTCATTATGTCATCTATTTCAATATATTTGTAATTACACATTTTTCACATGCAATTTAGTGCATTTAAATATATATTTACCTTAAATGTAATATTGAATAGCAGTTTTTTTTTTACTTTACATGTGCTTTAGTATGTTAGACAACACAGTTGCATAAAAATATGCATGACAAAAATTATTAAAGAAGTGAATTAAAATGTACTTTAAAGTAAAACTTTTAATTTGACATTATTAAGGTGCATTTTTAAAAATTTTACTTAAATCTGCCCTTTTTAAGTACACTTAAGTGGTCTTTTATTTGATTAATAGTATATTGTTTGCCAGTACAGATTTTTTTTTTTTTAGTTTTAGAATTTTAAGTACAGTTATGCTTCTCTTTTGTACCTTCACCCTAATTGAACTTTTTTTTAATTATGAGTAGCTTGAGCTACAGCTTCTCCTTCACAGTTTTTATGCAAAATGATCCAAATGAACTACCACATAGAAGGAGGTGTTATATATTCCGACATGTTTTGCTAAGTCTTCTAAGTTTCCTGACTAAATAACAAGCAGTAGGTGTGTTTGAGTGTGTGCATGTCCATGTGCGCTCTCAATGCTAATAAAAGTCCAGGATGTGGAAGGGGTCCTGCTGTAGAGCCCAGTCCTCCACATGTTTTACAAGGGGACTTGGAATGTGATGTGGGCCCACTGCAGCCCTTAGATGCTTTTAACAGTGGGGCCGCAGTCAGAACCACAGGCCCGCCGGCCAATGGGGAAGGGCGGCACTCGAAATGGGGAACAGGCAGCTGTAAGTTCTTACAGGCTACGCTTGAGTAAGTGCAGAAAGAGTGCCCGTGAGGTGACTGCAAAAAACAGGGTTAAGTCTGCAGTATATTTCCGTTCCCCACATCAACACGCCGCTACACCACACCACATGCGAAACGCAAAGAAGCGCTCGCCCACAGAACGACTTCCGATCCGCCCGCAGTATATCAGGCCGAAGTTTCAGATAAGATCTCAGACACTTCAGAATTCATCATTAATGGAAAATGAAACTATGAGGCTCTGAAGCGAGTAATTGGATGAAACTTTAAAGCACATTTTAGAGCTTTCAGGCCTGACTTCATTTTATGGTAAAGATTATCGATGGAAGAAGGAAGCCGCGCTAATTTATACCTTTGAAAGGCAGCTCTCTTTACTGATAAAAGAGTGTATTAAAACGTAGGCTTTTCTCTGAGCTTAAAAAAGTACGACTTTTCCTTAAGTTTCAAGATAGTAACTCTGTGGAAAAAAAAGGACTCGCATTAAACGGTGTCATCCAACCACTAGGCAATCTATTTTCATGGAAATTTATTTTCATTTTGTTGATGTCAGTGCTCTGACTTAATACCTGCATGACTGGTGCTTAATCAAAAAGCTTTTTAAAGGCATTCCAAACTCGCTGACTTGAAAGCAATGTGCTACCTGAATCCAAGCCACCTACTCGAGATTTTAAAGTTCCCCTATTACAGTTTTTTTGTTGTTGATGGACATACACTTGTTGATGCTGATCTGGCCATTTGTCAAATCAGAGCAAAGTAGACCAATCACAAAAGACTGGGCCATCTGTCCGATCAGAGCAGAGTAGACCAATCATGACTGACTGGGTCATCTGACTAATCAGAGCAGAGTAGACCAATCACAACAGACTGAGCCATCTGTCCAATCAGAGCAGAGTAGACCAATCAAAACAGACTGTG
The DNA here is from genome assembly GCF_949357685.1 of Gobio gobio. NCBI lineage: Eukaryota > Metazoa > Chordata > Actinopteri > Cypriniformes > Gobionidae > Gobio > Gobio gobio. Next base: position 16,376,300 of record NC_137120.1, read on the forward strand.
CCATCTGACCAATCAGAGCAGAGTAGGCTATCGATTCATGAATCATCGGACGAGTCGTTTGAGAATCATTGAAAAATGTGATGTGCAATGTATATGAAAAAATGCAAGTGGGTTTTTTTACATTCATTCATGCATTTGGTAGACACTTTTATCCAAAGCGACTTACATTGCATTCAAGGTACACATTTTACATTTTTGTCAGTTCTTGTTTTCCCTGGGAATCAAACCCATGACCTTGGTGTTGCTAGCACCACGCTCTTTTGTTTGAGCTACAGGAAAGATTTTTTACCTTTGATACATGAAAACCTGTTGTAGGAGACCTCCAAAACAAAATGAGGAACCTTTAAATGAGCATAATAGGGGCACTTTAAGAGATATTACGATTTTCAAAATTCTATAATATAATATGATATAATACATGACTATGTACATTATGCCCCCTCTAAATGTCTTTAATTTAGATAAGTTTGGTGTCTCTTTGCAACATTTGAAAAGCATGGAAGAAATGTAAATAAGCTTTATTAAAAATATTAATAATACATTTATATTTGCTTTAAATAAATATCTTGCCCATAGTAACTATAATGACAAGTGGGACATACAATAGTAATAATTAGTGGTCGACCAAAGGTGGATTTTACAGATACCGATAACTAGGTTGGACCTTACTTGCCGATAACCGATTAATCATAGATTTTAAAATGGATAGTGGATAAAATTTTTTTACAAAAATAAAATAAAAAAACATAACACTATAAGTAAAATAGTGCTGAACTTTATTACAAGACATAAAAAAACTGTACGGAACCATGAAAATGTGCTAAATGAAATACATATGTAAATATGAATATATTAAAATGTGAAATACATAATAGTAAATATGAATATATTCAAGTGAGAAAATCTAACAGAACAAATTCTACAGAAAATAATTTAAACAGTAAAATAATATTATAAATAAATGTTTCTTTAGCTATAACCTAGAAACATGTATGTAAATTTCACAGGTAACACTTTGCAAGTTGCATTTGTTTACAAGAAAGTACAGTATTAGCTAGCTTACATGAACTAGGCCTATATGCGTTATGCAATATACATTTTACAGCATGTATTCATATTTGAGCAATACAATTGTACCTTGATCATTCATGTTAGTTCATAGCATTTTCTAATCTCTGCATTAACTAAGGTTAACATATAAAATAAAAATGTAAACTCAATTTAAAATTGTATTAGTAAATTAACAATACTTCTACAGCATTTATTAACCTTAGTTAATGTTACAAATGGAATCTTATTGTAAAGTGTTACCATTTCATTTAAATCCAATAAGTCATGTTTTTTTTTTTAGAACACTTGACGATTATCTATTCAAAATAACAAAATATTTATTGAAATTGAATGCGTTTCTGATTTGTTTATATTTCTGTTGGCTGCATGACAATGTTTTCATTAGGCCAAACAAATTGCTTTCTCACGTCACTATTTGTTACATTGTTTTAACAGCTTGAGGTACTGCTAATGTTAGCGTCCTCTCAGCCTCGATGACAACAGTCCTCGATACTTACTGCTGTTCTTTCCCTGCTAATGCAGCATCTAGTCAACTTATTAATTACTTTATAATGATTTGGCCCACAAACAAGACCGAACTGAGGAAACTAAGGGATTAAATATTCAGGAAGAGTTAACTAACCAGAACAGAAACAGGTCCGGGATTAATCATAACAAAAACACGATGAAACTAAACAGACATAGACGGAGGACGGTAGGGGCTCTGGAGGCGGATGAGAGGCTGGTGAAGGGCCGGAAATAAGGCGGCACTGATGGCAGGAGGAGCCAGTTGGAGACCCAGAGCACAGCTAGGACGAAAACCCATGGCAGAGTCGAGGGAGGGAGGAGCCATTGTGGAGACTTGGCAGGTGCACCCAGGGGGACGACAGACGGGGATGGAGCCGATGGAGGTGGAGACCCAGGCGAAGCTGAAGAGCAAGATGAGACAGGGGGACACTGATGGATCTGTTACTGACCAAGGTGGAGTCGGAGGGACGAGGGTTCCCAGTGGAGCCGTGATGATGATGGTCCCGGTTGGAGCCGAATTGTCAATGAGCCATGGTGGAGTAACAGACTTGGTGGTTGGACGTGGAGCCAGGGGATCCTCTTACCAAGGTGGAGCTGGAAACCAGAAGACCAGAGGCAGATCCATGCAGAAGAGAGGAGTCAGAGCAGGAGCCGAGGGACTGAAGGGAACCAGCAGAGGTGGGGCCGAGGAACTGGCTCACAGTTAGTGGCAGGAGTGTGGGCGGGGCTTCCTTCCATCCCCTCGTACTCCACGAGCACAACCAAGGATCGGCTTTCAAGGAAATAGCTTTCAATTATACTGTAATATTGAATGTCAATAATTAATGGCTAAAATTTAGAAAAAAATCCATATAATAGACATCCGTATTGGTATCAGTGATACTGGCCTTCATTCATAGTGCTTAATAAAAAGTGATTTTGGAGATTAAATAACAGTTTGTGTTTACGTAATATATGTGTGTGTAAAATCCTATATATATCTATATATATATACACTCACCTAAAGGATTATTAGGAACACCTGTTCAATTTCTCATTAATGCAATTATCTAATCAACCAATCACATGGCAGTTGCTTCAATGCATTTAGGGGTGTGGTCCTGGTCAAGACAATCTCCTGAACTCCAAACTGAATGTCAGAATGGGAAAGAAAAGTGATTTAAGCAATTTTGAGCGTGGCATGGTTGTTGGTGCCAGACGGGCCGGTCTGAGTATTTCACAATCTGCTCAGTTACTGGGATTTTCACGCACAACCATTTCTAGGGTTTACAAAGGATGGTGTGAAAAGGGAAAAACATCCAGTATGCGGCAGTCCCGTGGGCGAAAATGCCATGTTGACGCTAGAAGTCAGAGGAGAATGGGCCGACTGATTCAAGCTGATAGAAGAGCAACTTTGACTGAAATAACCACTCGTTACAACCGAGGTATGCAGCAAAGCATTTGTGAAGCCACAACACGCACAACCTTGAGGCGGATGGGCTACAACAGCAGAAGACCCCACCGGGTACCACTCATCTCCACTACAAATAGGAAAAATAGGCTACAGTTTGCTGAAGCTCACCAAAATTGGACAGTTGAAGACTGGAAAAATGTTGCCTGGTCTGATGAGTCTCGATTTCTGTTGAGACATTCAGATGGTAGAGTCAGAATTTGGCGTAAACAGAATGAGAACATGGATACATCATGCCTTGTTACCACTGTGCAGGCTGGTGGTGGTGGTGTAATGGTGTGGGGGATGTTTTCTTGGCACACTTTAGGCCCCTTAGTGCCAATTGGGCATCGTTTAAATGCCACGGCCTACCTGAGCATCGTTTCTGACCATGTCCATCCCTTTATGACCACCATGTACCCATCCTCTGATGGCTACTTCCAGCAGGATAATGCACCATGTCACAAAGCTCAAATCATTTCAAATTGGTTTCTTGAACATGACAATGAGTTCACTGTACTAAAATGGCCCCCACAGTCACCAGATCTCAACCCATTAGAGCATCTTTGGGATGTGGTGGAACGGGAGCTTCGTGCCCTGGATGTGCATCCCACAAATCTCCATCAACTGCAAGATGCTATCCTATCAATATATATATATATATATATATATACACACACATGCATGTATATATTTAGGAAAAGTATGTCATATTTATATATAATATTTCTTAAATATATACATTAAGGAGTGTGTATTTATATACATAATAATTATACACAGTACACAAACATGTTATGTAAACACAAACTTTTATTCTGGATGCTATTAATCGATTTCCCAGCACTAATACAAATATATTAAAAACTTTAATGTTAGGTGCAATTAATCCCGATTAGTTACAGAAAAATGTGCAATTAATTAGTTACTTTTTTTGTATCGATTGACAGCACTAAATATAATATAATTCCATTATGACAAGCCATTTACAGCAGCCTGGCTTGACCTTCGCTCTGAGGTTCTGTACACAGCACACATTATAACAGCACACAGAAGTGTGTTTTGGTGTATAATGTTGATTTATAAACGGGGCTGACCCAACAGAGTGCCGGTTGACTGATGGGGTCCTTTCCGTGAGCCGGCGCAGGACTCGGGAGGGAGGAGTCTAGCACTGCCACGCAGGACCTCTTGATTTAGAGGAATAAAACTGTCCATTATCGCTACTTCTATTCTGGTGTTCCGTAATGCTCGTGTAATGGGATCCTAGACCATAAATGAGCGAGTCGAGCGGCTGTTTAACAGAGCCTCAACCCATAATCTCTGCACACTGGAAATTATGTGCTTAAACCGGTACGTTATTAATCAAAGACAGACAAGAGGAGACTGCAAGTCCCTTTAGGGAGAACAGAGAGCACATTTGGTAGCATTTAGTGTTGCAAGTAACTGCTAGAGGTGTACATTATGGGATATCGCCCTTTAGCATTTCCTTGTTAATGAATTGCAAAGTATTCCCATCACCAGATAAAACAAAACCTGGATGTTTATTTCTTCTTTTTTTCTTCAGCAGGAGAGGATGGAAGGCAGTCCATCAGTCTTGGAGAGAACAGGGAAGCCGTTAAAACACGGGCCTGACCTTTTATCCTGCGCTGGACGGCTCATCTGTCTTGCATCCTGGCAGGGCGAGGTGTGTGTGTGTGTGTGTGTGTGTGTGTGTGTGTGTGTGTGTGTGTGTGTGTGTGTGTGTGTGTGTGTGTGTGTGTGTGTGTGTGTGTGTGTGTGTGTGTGTGTGTGTGTGTGTGTGTGTGTGTGTGTGCGTGTGCGTGTGTGTGTGTGTGTGTGTGTGGAGAATCCAGCTTCTAGACTCAGAACAGAGAACAATCCTATCATCTGCGTGAGATACTATAAACACTCTCACTCGCTCGCACATTGTGTCCTCTTTCGTCCTGCTGCCTCCCCTGATCAAGGAATATGCATGAAAAAATGTATTTTATTTAGAGAGGCTTGAATTTATTTATTTATAAATGTATTTATTTATGGCGTCTCTTTAAAATGAGGCATTTAAAAAACGTTCCTTAATAAACAACTATTAAAATGCAAAAAAGTGAACTCTTAAGTTCTTCTAAAAATCAAGTCACTTTATTTACATAGCGCTTTTTACAATACAGAGTTTCAAAGCAGCTTTACGGTGATGTGAAGTGTTTTAGATCTAATATTTAATTTTAACATTTTGATTTATTTTTAAAGTGAAGATTAAATCAAAATGCACACAGTTTACTTTCTTAATAATCGTGGTCTATGAATGATTCATCAGTGCATGTTATTCCAAAGTATGAAAATGTTCATCTTTGTAATTTGTAATCAAAATGCAACAACTTGTGTTTCCCAATCCTTTAATTCCTTCTGAATAAAATCAATGTACAATACAATTTTACAAAAATGTAATTCAATTCAAATAAATAAATTACAAAACCTATCATTTTCCATATTTATTATTGGATGATTATTAACTTTTTTTTTACTTATATAAATATATGAAAAATGTAAAAAATATACTATACATTTAAAATATAAAAATAATAATAAAAAAATTTCTGTAACATGTTGTATTTAATTTCATTTTAAATTTAAAGTATATTTTATATAATGTATTAACGTACACCAACCAACCAACATCTTTGAGTCTCCAGGCAGGAAGACAAAGACAGGTGAAAACAGTTCCAAACGTATTTAAATAACAGATAATCCAAACAGCAGGCAGACAGGAATTAACACATCCAAACATAACAGTGACCGGACAAGGAGTGCAGGGGAAGGAACAACTTAAGTAGCAACACTAACGAGGATGATGGATAACACACAGCTGACACATATGAACTAGGGGGTTCTGGAGGGGGACGAGGAGATGGCGAAAAGATGTGGGGAGGCAGAACAGAAGGGATGCCGACAGTCCACTGCGGAGTCGAGGAGGAGAGGAGCCGAGATGGTGTACTGACGGCATCTGAGGGACAACCAACGGAGACTCTGCATGTGGATCCCTAGGCGCAGATGGAGAGCCGATAAACTCGAGCGGCATCGCTGGCCCTGGAGATCTCGGCAATACCATGGCGACGACCTGAGGGCTGAGGCGAAGCCTGTGTGATGGAAGACAGAGGTGACGCTGAGGGAAAGGAGGAACCAGCTGCAGCCGTAGGGGTGAAGGGCCAGAGTGCAGCGGATGGCCCGTAGGTCCGTGGCGGAAATGGTGTGACCACTGACCAAGGGGGAGCCGGCAGGACGAGGGAATCCGGTTGAGCCGCAAGTCCAAGGGTCTCCGGTGGAGTCGAAGGTGGGAGGAGCCAAGACAGAGCCAGCAGGTTGACAGGCCGAGATGAAGCGAAGAGGTCGAAGGTGGGAGGCGAAGCCACAGGATCCTATCGCATGGGCGCTGCAGATGGATGCACGACCTGCGGCTCGACATCACAGGGACTCCCCGGAGATGGCATAGGGCTGTACACATCCGGCAGCTGCGAGGCTGGAGGACTGGCTGAGCTTTGCAGTAATGGTGGCAATGGGATACTTGACAGACTCAGGGTAAGTTTAACACAGTCCATGAAGTTTGACAAAAGAAAATCACAGTTCATGGTGCTGTCTAGAAACAGTGATTCACTGTGCCTCGTCCCTTGATGTTGTGGGCTCACACCCCTGGTCAGACTTATGATGGAACTCCACTTCCGGGGCGAGGGTCGGCTCTGTCCTCTCTCTTGGGCTCTGGCTGACACATCACGGTGGTATCCCTCCTTCTGCGGGGGGCTCGCACGAGTACTCCGCGCTGGATGGAGGTGATTCAGGCTCAGGGTCTGGCTGTGTCCCGGATCGGGACCGGATGCTCTCCAGACTCCTAACTTCCCTCCAGTTCAGTCCAGTGGTGTCTGGGAGGTCAATGTGTTGATGGAAATTAGCCCCGATCCAGAACAGGTTCTTCAGGGTCTCATTGCCGAAGGTGCTGGTGAATGCAAGACGACAGAAGTTGGTGGAAAAAGGTGAGAACATCGGTGTAGTGTGTAACACAGCTCTAAGTGAATGAAAACATCCTGTAAAGTTTTAAATCTGAAAGTGCATGGTATATAAAGTCATTGTCTCTCAAAAATAAGAGTCGACTCTGAGTCAATTAAACAAATCGTCTTTTAAACAAATCAAATATTAAATCAAATATTAAGAATTTAAACAAATTTACACAGCAAGAAGAAAAAATCTGTCTATGAAAGAGGACAATTTAAAGAAAAGTCTTACAACATCAATGCAAGTAAAAGTTATTAAGTTAGTTTAGTTGATATATAGAGAGAATTGTACATTTAAGCTCACATGTAGTAATTTTTATAGCTTTATTGATTGATTGTAAAGCTTATTTCTATGACCTTTATAAAGGCTATTTATATTAGTTTGATCTAAGTGCCTATTAAAGATTGATTAACTAAAATTATACATGTGTAATTAATTAAGGGTATATTAATTACATAAATGATATCTAAATCATTCAATATTATTATTATTATTATACATAAGCATTGTTAAAAGCCAGATGCTTTAGTTTTTAAAAACCATTTGCTAAGTGGTGACCTTTAATTTGGAGTAGAAACAGGGAGAGTGACTTTATTGTATCAGAGGCTTGTCACTTTGCTCACAGCTGATTGGTCCAATTTCAGTTCGAGATCTCTTATCCAGAACATAACCTGCTCCGGAGCAGGTTTAGCCTGGTCTTACCAGACTCTCCTACATTTAATTTGTACAGACAGTCTGGCCACTCTCCATTGACAAGCATTTACTTCCTTGAAGGCAGGTACTCTGTTGAAGTTGAAAACTGTTGGATCTGCTTCAGAACCACTCTGGATCACTCTGGATCACCAACAAAACTCAGCAAAGATTGTTCTTGCTCCGGCTTTAAAGGTCCTGTTCTTCGTGATCCCATTTTTCAAACTTTAGGTAGTGTGTAATGTTGCTGTTAGAGCATAAATAATACCTGTAAAATTATAAAGCTCAAAGTTCAATGCCAAGCGAGATATTTTATTTAACAGTAGTTCCCTTTCAAAGCCTTCAGCGAACGGCCGGTTTGGACTACATCCTGGTACTTCCTGCTTTAATTACATCAGTAGAACAGTTTGTTGACTAACCTCCGCCCACAAGAATATGCGAAAAGGGGGCGTGGTCTTGTTGCTCCCTCGTGGAGAAGAGGAAGTGTTGCGTTCGGTTCGGTTCGGTTGCGTTTGTCGCCATGTCGTCCAGACGCTGTTATTTTCATCCCGGAGTCAAATCACCTTTGTTTGGCCTTCAGGGGCTGTAGTTTGAGCGCGTTCATCTCCCCGTTATGGTAAGAGGCGTGACCTTCCCGGGCAACGTGCCCTAAGCTGCTGTCGAATCACAACACGGGAACCGCTGGCACAATAAGAACTCGTTACGTATTTCTGAAGGAGGGACTTCATAGAACGAGGAAATTCTCAGGTCGTTTTGAGGACAGTGAAAACAGCGGGGTATACAGATAAGTAAATTGTGTGAAAAATACTGTGTTTTTTTACACATGAAACATGAACACATGTTATATTGTACACTGTAAACACAATCAAAGTTTCAAAAAAACACGAAAAACGGGACCTTTAACTTCTGGATAATCGGCAGCGGTGCCACAACGGAATGAATGGCTTCGCTCGCATCTTTCTCCACCCCCATTACTGTAACTGAACTACAACTCAAACTAGCGCACAACATCAACGTCATCGTTCTCAGCCCCTCCCTCTGTTCGCTGATTGGACCGGTTAAAATTTAACATACCTAAGAATATACCACAGTGCCAGACGGAGTACTGGAGGAAAATGAAATTTGAGCGGAAGTACGTAGGTGGGTGGAGACAGGCTAGAGCAGGTTAGCCGTGGAGCATAAGTTACTTTGGAGATGAACACTGCTAATAGCCAAACCACTTTAATGGTAATTAAAAAACATAATTGACACAAACTAAGAACACTCTACCGTTTTTAGAAATAGGGCTTATTCAACTTCTTTCCTACATTTAGATATGTGGGCAAATGCAGTTTTGTCTCAGTGCATGAATTGTTTTAGTTTGGCAGGGTCGCCGCTAGCTTAGCTTAGCATAATGAATGGAATCCTATGTTGCCAGCTAGAATGTCCTGAGTAGAATTGATCCAAAAACCCAAAAAAAAACACCTAATTACTTCTTGTGGCCTGCGTATTCACAACGAGTACAAATAGCGATGCAAATTAAGACTAGGCGATTTCCTAGGCAGATATTGACTTGGGACTATATTATGGGGAAGCAAAAGCGAAGCACTGAGTATGAACCAGAGTTTTCAGAAGAGGAGCTACGCCTGCATGCTCGACAGGAGGAGGAGGTTGCGATCGCTCAACAGCCGAACAGCACATGAATGCAATGTCATATATGTCAACATATAAAATTTACAGAAACATTGAAGACTGTTCTGCTACTTCCTTTGGTCAAACTGCTAGTAGCCTTCTCTCTAGTAGTTATATTAAAACTCCTGAGTCAAAAGAACCAGGCTAACTTCATTTCATTTCACAGGTAACAATAACATCGTTTTTTATTTTAGTTTCGGTTGTTCACGCTAAACAGGTTGAATTCAACATGAGGTTATACTAGAGGAGGCTAAATTTATTTGAACCGTAGTCTATATACAGCTTCTCAGAATCTATCTTACAACCGAATAAAGACAAACAATAACATAAGGAAGAGTGATAAAAGACAATTTACATGTGCACTTTGTTCTGCCTGTGCTTTGAAAATGGATGGGACGGCCGTATCTTTCAGACGTAGTACCGTCTTTCTTGGCCCATATTGCATTTTTTCACAATAGTCCTCCGTTGCAAAATGTTCTTCGCAAACACGATACTGTTTAATTTTGTAGAGAGGCGTTGCAGTATAGATATCCAGAGCAGCTAGCCATTTATTTCTCAGTTCCACATTCGATGGAATTCTGTGAAACATTACATTAGTGTATGTCCATTGCTTGTTCTCACAACCTTTTACTATGCAGGCAATTACCATGTTTGCTGTAACTGTAGCTGTAACTTCTCAAAATAAACAATCCAAAAGATAAGACACTCGGTGCAGGTCGTGTCGGTATGTTAAACTTTTTTTCCCGTTTTTTTGACGCGTTGCACGCCGGTATGTTGATGGAAGTTTGGGGATGTGTTGCGTGATATATCTGCGCCCAAGTAGCAGTGCTTCGCCTGTGCTTCCCCATAATATAGTCCCAAGTCAATATCTGCCTAGGAAATCGTCTAGTCTTAATCTGCATCGCTATTTGTACTCGTGAATACGCAGGCCACAAGAAGTAATTAGGTGTTTTTTTGTTTTGTTTTTTGATCACTTTTACTCTGGACATGCTAGTTGGCAACATAGGATTCCATTCATTATGCTAAGCTAAGCTAGCAGCGACCCTCCCAAACTAAAACAATGCATGCACTGAGACAAAAATGCATTTGCCCACATACTGTATCTAAATGTAGGAAAGAAGTTTAATAAGCCCTATTTCTAAAAACGGTGGAGTGTTCCTTTAAACATATCTGGCTAGCCAACTGAACCGGCTTCATGGTATAGGCCCCTGTTCCATTTTTGTTTCCATTATTATTGTTATTATTATATTTGTATATCCGCCCATTTGTCAGCCCATTTTATTGCATACATTTATGTAAATAATATTTTATTTATTTATTGACAGACTGATAGATTTGAACATCTCCTGTTACGATTGGGCATTTAAAGGCGGAGTCATGTACGTATGATATATATGATGATATATATGATGATATGAGCACATGTAGTGTTCTTTTAGAGGCATGGCCCACAACCAGACAGACAAATTATTCACTATCTCCATAACATTTAAGCACCATACAGAGGCCCTACATTCATCTCAGCACTCGCTTAGTGCATTTCAGCACTTCATCAATCAAGCAAACGGCTCATGGATCGTGTTTGCAAAATATGCAGCCTTGTGGAGATGGAAATTACCATAAATTGTTTTTGTCAAGACAATATTTTTCATTAATAATGCATTTTGCACTAAATTACTACAAAAGTATTCAGAAAGTCCATGAGGTAAAATATATTTTAGAACTTCTGTAAGCTTTTGTGTGTGTGTGTGTGTGTGTGTGTGTGTGTGTGTGTGTATATGCTGGCTTTTGGCAGTTTTAGCGTGGCAGCCAACATCCCAACAATGTCAAATGAATCTGATGAATGTGCTATAAATCAATTATGATGTTTTCATGTCCCCACTAGATGAGATTGTAAAGGATTTCCAGAAATGGACAGCCAGCACAGTATTTTCACTGATTCTTGAACCACACCGTTACCCACAGCAGCATACACAGTTACTTGTCCTTTAGCATATGCTGCTATTCAAAGATTCAGTTCAAATGACTGCACCGATGGCAGAAACAATTCCCTGCAGGGATCCTGGGTGCTAGCAGATTTCTCAGGAGCGCATACAGATATATCTTCAGTTGGCCCTACCTGGGATTTGACTTTGACCTTGTTGGCAGCAATCTGGATCAACTACTTCAATCACTGCTCGCCCCGGTTCACTGCGCCAGGGATCATTGGGATGGCAGTACCTGGAAAATGGAAAACCACAGAAGACAGAATGGGAGTAATTTTTGGAAGAGTGGTGACAAGACACACATTAATGTAACTTATTGTTAAACATTGAAAATCCTTTATGTAATGTATGCTATGTGTAATGCATGTAGGGCTGGTGTCACATGGTGAAGACAAAACTGCTTCAAATTTGAGAACCTTTTGGCGGAGTAAAATACCACATATTTTCATATATTTATAATAATATGACACATTCTGTCTAGTGTCAACTATATAATTAAGGTAGATTTTAAGTAAAGTAAGTACTTGCATATGATTAATTATGTTCATGTTTCAGCCAAGGAGAAGAGAATCAAGGATCTTCAAACAGCAGACTTTGTTTAAGGGGTGGTGGGGATCACACAATCTCATGTCAATCTTAAGTACCTATAGAATAGTATTGCATCCAAAAAGTCTTTTAGTTTTATCACGGCTGGAGGCGTATCGTGTGGGCGGAGCTAAAGAGCCACAAGCGCACACAGCTATTGCGTTGAGAGCGTCTGAAAGCTGTGATATCCTTAGAAACTGTGGAAAAACCTTGTCCTAAATAAACGATAGCTATCAATCAGATTCAGCCATACATAAAGGATCCAGTGGCTGAAATTAAAGAGGAGCAGCAGCAACAACGACTACAGCAGGACGTCTCTGTGTGGTATGTACTGTAACTGTATATTTGCTTAGCGGCTTGTGTAAATTACTAATTTCTACTTTCATTATGTCGTCGTTATTTATTTTTCTTTGCCCGTTTTAAAAGGTGTACATGTGGGAAGTGCACATCACATGCTCCCTTGATAAATGAACTATACATGATCAGGTTGATGTGCACTTACGCACCGATAGCCAACAACACAGACATTTGAAGCAGTTTTACTCACCGCCTGCGATTACAACGTATGACCGTGAACCTTTATCATTGGGACCGCTCCATCTTTTAGCATTAGACAATCTGCAAATCTGGAGTTGAACTGTGCCTTGTTTATAAAACAATCATCGGCGAAATTTAGGGAACAAATAAAACACTCGCACAACTCCATTGCTGCTACCATTAACGCTGGTTTCTTTGGGAAACTGAACAGGGTTGTCTTGCCCTGACAACCAAAAACACACTTCTTTGGTGACATTGTTGATTTCCTATGACCTGTGCAGCCGACGACTTCCCTAAAGCCGAGTAAAGCGTGTCGATAGTCGACGGGTGCGCGCGCGCCCTTCCTGGAGAAGTGCCCATGTGGCCCGTACAAGGAAATTCCCCCCTTGTTGACGTCACGCAGTAGCCTGGCTCCGCCCTCCTACGTACTTCCGCTCAATTTTCATTTTCCTTCAGTACTACGTCTGGGACTGCGGTGTATGCTTAGGTTTTCCCCCGAACAATTTTTTACCGGTCCAATCAGCGCACAGAGGGAGTGGCTGAGAGCGATGACGTTGATGTCGTGCGCTAGTTTGAGTTGTAGTTCAGTAATGGCGTCGGAGAAAGATGCGAGTGTGTGGCAGCGCTGACGAATGTCCAGAAGTTAAAAGTGTGGCGAGGTGGACGAGCGAGCGAGACCGGTGTGCGTGATTGAGACACACCGGTCTCGAGTCCTCTCATGAGGGAGCACGGAGGCATATAAGGGCGAGCGACACCGGTGAAGGACGAGAGAGGACCAGGCCTGGATTTTAAGTTGGGTTTTGTTATGTTTGTGCGCGGCAGTCGTCCGTGAGGGGCTGCCGCTTTTACTTTCATTTTGTGTTTATTATTTGATTAAACGTTGTTAAACGTTCGCTGGTTCCCGCCTCCTTCTTCCCTGAACAAACGAACTCCCGTTACACGGAGCAAGAACAATCACTGCTGTACTGCTGATGTTGTGGTCCGGGAAAAGTCTTTTCCAGCTCGCTCCGTTAGTGGTGAAGGAGTTGGCTGAAGCCGTCCGTCTCCCACCACCCGCGAGAAAAACCCAGGCTGAATTATCGACTTTTGACAAACACCAAGGTCGTGTGGTAATGTAATTGCAGTCCGAATCCACATCTCTGAGTTTTCAAGAATATATCACTTCAAAACTCACTGTTTATATCCTTTATAGACCCTTTCAGAGCACTGCGCGGTTGCGTGAGCTGTAATTTGCATTTCTAGACTTGTATTTCTTTAAATACTGGCAAGTGTTTACAAGAGCAAAATATTTCACCACCGCTCAAAAAATAAAAGAAGAAAAGCACGTAAACATTTGAATTGGGCTGTTATTCAAGGCAGCATTTATTCTTATCATACTAAGCATATGACATTTTATTGACAGCATACAATCATGTTATGATTGCATGAGAGATGCACCACGAGAGCAGCGCGTTCCGATCACAAAACTCTCCTCTCCACCGTGAATAAATAACAATCCGAATGCGCGAGGTTTTATCACTGATACTGAGGTGGTGTGCTCAGTTAATGTGAGAATCAAAGGCGAACGGCGCGTGACATACGTCACGACCAAACGTTAGCGATTGGTTAGGCAGATTCAGAGTGACTCTTGGCAGATCCAATAGTTTTAAACTTCAACAGAGAACCCGCCTTCAAGGAAGTAAACGCTTGTCAATGGAGAGTGGCCAGACTCTATGTACAAATGAAATGTACGAGAGTCTGGTAAAACCAGGCTAGTCACGCAGACCCATACTTGAAAAAAACGTTCTGAAACTTGTAAGAAACCAGAAGGAGTATTTTTGGCACAGAAATACTCCATCGAACGTCAAACTTATTTTTTGAAACTTTGGCCATGTTTAGCATGGGAATTGTTTAACACAGTATGCATGAAATAGCATAACAACAGACCCCCCCCCCCTCCTCTTTTTTTGAAAGCAGGTAATCCATCCAGGAGCTAACATAGGAACAAACATAACAAATGAGAACTTTCTGGAAACCAAGGGAAAAAACTAGGAACGAGAACTTTGGTAACAGGAACAGGTAAAAACAAACACACTGATCAGTCCACCCCAGAGCCAGGAGCAGACCTGAATGTGATAGATCTGTGGTCCACGGATCCAGTTCCCACCCAGATCCCCACCCCCAAATCCTTGCCTTTTTCGCCAGTATGTTTGAAGATCTTCTTCTGCCTATGTTCCAGCCTGACTTCCTGGTCCCATTTCCTCTGCTGGTTATGGACAGTCCCATGGATCCGTCGGCTATACTGGTGTCGTCCAGCTCCTTGGCTCTCCCCCCGCCACTAGCTCTATACATATAATTCATTTTAGGAATATAAAAATGGGCAATCTTTGGTCTTTTTCATCTATTACTTTGTCCAGAGAAAATTGTTAAGTCTCATAACTTTATATTTTTTATTTAACTCAGATCCTTTACTATAACTAGCGCTGCTTTTGTACTTTTGACTGAACTGTTTTCCTTAGACTTTTATAATGGGTAATATTGTTTATTTAAATATTATTTTTAAAATAAGTATTATTTTATATAAATAATATGCCGTATTTGGTACAGAGAGGGTCTGTTAGTGATTGTGATATGGACTTCAGTGAAAGTTACATTATTACACCATTAGATGGCAGCAAAGACTGTCTTTATGAGTGATTCAATAGCAAATACTTTTATATTGAAAGGGACTGAAACAAGGTTGTAAACAATAAGAAAGAACTTATAAATGCATTGATTAGCGCTGTCATGTGAAATCCCCTTAACTGTTAAAGAGACAAAGAAAAAGATACTTTTTATTAAACTAAGTTATTTCTTATTACTAAGTTATTTTTATAATGGATATAATATTATGGACAGTGACCTGAAGAATGAATGCTATATCAGATGCAGGTATGCATGGCGTTATGTTATGTTATTGTAACATTTGATCAGGGATGAGGAGAGATGAGAATCCAAATGCAGCTTGAACATTTATTAAAGACGTAAACAAAGAAAATCCAAGAAGGCAAACAGGCAGGTGCACAACGACAGAAACACATACATGAGCAACGACCATAGACTGTAAAAAAATATGGATGTAGTGTCCGTGACATCACCCATAGGAATCTGATGAGCAGTTTTGAAGCGTGAAGTAGGGACGAGATGACCGTTGCAGAAAATGGGCAAAAAGGCAGGATGTGAGCGGAGCTGAAGTGACACGATGACTAACAGACAGCAGATAAATGGCTATCCACCTGTCACTCGAAGTGGCCACGCTCTTAATTATGCAGAACTTTAATACTTTATATAATGTAAACGTATAAAAAATTCACCCCCCTCACAGTTGTCATGAAGGGCAAAATTAGCCGTATAGACCAAAACCACAATATGTACCAGGCTGTAAACATGTTTTTTTCTGCTGTAAAGTTGGGCAATTTAACATGGGGCTCAATAAGATTCTGCTCCCTTCTGGAGCCTGTCCCTAGTGGCCAGTCGATGAATTGCATTATATGTCACTTCGGTATTGGATTCAAGAGAAACTGCGGGAGGTTGCCGCTTGGCAACGACCGACAAACGACGACTGAAGCACTGGGGTATGTATACACAAAGGGAAACAAGGTTAACAAGATAACAAGAGGGAGTGGCTAAATGTGGAACTAATCAACATGGAAAAACTACAAAGAACTACAAAACATGACACAAGACAGGAAATAACAAAAGTGCTCACAAGACAGGGAAACACAGGCTGGGATCATGACAGTTATGTTATGTATACAGCAAAATTTATGTTAGATATGCTTTTTAGCTACTGATCAATAATGGTCTAAATGGTCAATATTTTAGTCAATTAAATACATTTTCTTTCATTAACCAAATGTAATCAGGCTGATTCTATCTTATTAAATAATGTTTTATTTCAATAAAATGGCTCATGAAACTGACTGAATTTTGGGGAGAAATGTTGAATCCCTTCTCAAATGTGTGACAATTTAATCTTGCAGGAATCCTTCCTCAAAGGTATGCAGTCTATTTTATTCAGTTATGAGCTGTAGAGAAGCCAAACTCTCCAGCTTTAACCGTGCAGTGTGGATTAAAAAAATATAAACCGCTAAACCCACTGGACTAGTGAACTGTCACACAAGTTAAAGGAACACTTTTTTTTTTTTGAAAATAGGCTCATTTTCCAACTCCCCTAGAGTTAAACAGTTAAGTTTTACCGTTTTCGAATCCATTCAGCCGATCTCCAGGTCTGGCGGTAGCACTTTTTTGCGCCTTCTGCAGTACGGTAGCAAAGTTCCTTGATTATTACGCAGGAATGAGAGTATAGTTCCTACACTCTAAAAAAAAAAAGGTTCTATATGGCACCAAAAATAGTTCTTGGCTCGTAATAATACACAGCAAATTTCAGGAGTTGAAAAATCATGAGTTAGACAAAAAAGTGTGAATGAGTTACATTTTTTGAGTTATTTTTTACATTTTGACTACCGTGTGTGTTACTGGATACTCCCTGGCTGTGTTGTATTTTGGCGTTCATTCATTGGTGTTCAGGAGCGTGTTTTAACACTACATCTGGAGTTACATTTTGAGAAGTGCGTCACGACACGACCCTGGTTCTGCAGCACAAATAATGGACTTATGTGCTTCGTCGTGAGGTAGATAAAAGAGTATATATACAAAAAAAACTATTTCAACATGTTCTATATTTTCTGACAAACACGTTTTGTCAGCTGTTACGTTATATACTGTGTACTAACGTCAAAGACCATGGAAACGTATGAACGTAGCCTAACTTGTTTCAAAATTTTAAATGGCTATTTGCGCTGGCTTTTTGTCGATGTAAACGAGCTAACCGTCTTTCCATTTGTAACGTTTTGCAGAGAGACCGGACAGCTGGACCGAATGGCTTCAGCCAAGTGCAAGCAAAACTCACGTAGGCAGGCTATCTGACGTTTCACATGGGATTTATTTTCAGCACCATTATATGACAATAGCGTTACTGAACGGAAAAGTAAACGATAAAGAGCAACAGAAATATAAAGCGTATGAAGCTCACAGCTCGTGCTCCATCCAAGGACTGCCCACTCAGCGAGTGAGTAAAATAACGTGCCTTCCCCTTAAAGGAGCAGCACCGAATTGTACTTGTTACACATTCACCGTGTTTCTGAAAATGAGTGTTTTGCCGTCAAATTGAAGTGGCGACTCAGCTCAAGAAACCTGTTCAGCTTCCACACTAACTTTAATGCCGATGAGGTAACGTAATTCACTCTGTTAGCTGCCTATATGTTTTGCTGTTAGATTTTACAGTATGACAGCAATTGTTTTCAAAGTGTGTCCATGCATTGAATTTCTGAACCAAATGTATGAATTTGCTCAAATAAAGGCAGTAAATCAAGAGTATGGTGTTCAGTGTAGTCATTTCCACATAAAACATATTGTGTTAAATAAATGTTAACTCTAAGAAGTGTTAAATAAAATATGTTTTAAGTGTTAATTTTTAACACTGGTAAGGAGTTTATATTATAATTAACTACATTTCAGAGTTACAGTTACTCTCCGTAAGATTAGTATTTTAACTCCAGAAAGAGTTAAATTTTAACTCTGAAAAAGTGTTAAAAATTCAACTCCAAGAGCAGAGTTATTTTAACTCTGCGCTGTAGTTTATTTGATGGTCACGCATGTACACTCAAATTGAGTTGATTTTAACTAACAGGGAGTTTATTCCAAAAAACAGAATTTGCTGTGTAGGGGAACCTTTTTTAGTGCTATATAGCACCATTTTTGGTGCTTCAGTGGTTCTTCAGCGGTTCTTCAGAGGTTCTTCACCGGTTCTTCAGAGGTTCTTCACCGGTTCTTTGACTAAGGTGCTATATAGCACCTCTGAAGAACCACTGAAGCACCAAAATTGGTGCTATATAGCACTAAAAAAGGTTCCCCTATGATTACGAGACTTTTTTTTTAGAGTGTAGCCATATCGGCCTAGAAAATCGCAACTTTTAATTTTCCATCGGTCTTAGTATACAATGTAACTACAGAAGAGTCAAAAAATATCGAAACTCTTTGGTCATTTTTTGAGTGAGATGCTAACGGTCTAATTAGATTCAATAATCTATTATAAGCTATGCTAAAAGTGCTATCGCTAGACCCGAAGATCGGCTGAATGTATTCGAAAACGGTAAAACTCAACTGTTTAACTCTAGGGTAGTTGGAAAATGAGCCTATTTTCAAAAAGTGGAGTGTTCCTTTAAAACATGACGTGTGTGTGTGTGTGTGTGTGTGTGTGTGTGTGTGTGTGTGTGTGTGTGTGTGTGTGTGTGTGTGTGTGTGTGTGTGTGTGTGTGTGTGTGTGTGTGTGTGTGTGTGTGTGTGTGTGTGTGTGTGTGTGTGTGTGTGTGTAGTGTGTAGTGTGTTTTTTGCATGGATGCTCTTCATCCAGAAGTAAAGCGTGTATAAATGAGATGACAGCGTGCAATATTTAAAAATGAGGATCTCTGCAGAATAAGTACGTGACGCTTGAATAAGACAAATTAAAAATGGCACTTCATATCAAAACCACTGTAGATACATTAGAAGATTTCATGTTGAGTTTAATGATCTATTTTTACCATATCGGACTCATAACTCTTTCCCTGCCAAACACTGAATTTACCATTATTTGTAAGAAAACACTTCCCTGCCAAACACAGAATTTTCTGTGTTTTCACTGTTATACACTAGGGGGGCACTATGAAACATCTTCTGAATGAGTACTGAATCTCCTGATCAAAACACAAGCGAGGAAGACGCAAAAAAAACAAGCAATCGTATGTAAGCAGAAGCATATGTAAAATAACGTGATCAACAGCATTACAGATCATATAAATCAAAACTATCTAATGTTACTGAATGAAATGTCGACCCAGGACGAGCTATAGGACTGTGAAGCTTTGGGGGTGTTGATGGACTCCATCTGGTCCATCTGTGTTTGATCATCGCTCTGGATCTGATCTGGATGTAGTCTTTGACAAAAACGTGATTTTCTCAGCTTTTTGTTCAAAATGTTGCTTTTTTTATGAAACACACCCATATTTAAGTGTTGATAAAAAAGGAATGCATGAAGCTAGAATAAAACTTTGTTTTGTTTGTTTAAAAGCAGGGGGTCTGCTCTTTCTTTTGATATATTGCATGCTCAGATATTCATACAAAAAAATATTCAATGGGCCATTACATTTTTGTGAAAATGATCAAAAACCCTGGCGGTGGCTGGCAACTTTTTTTTAAAACGCTTGTGGGGAAAGAGTTAAAAATGACTTTCATTGGTGTAGTCCAATGAACATTCAATCATATTAGCAATATTTTTCTATATGAATTAAATCAGCTAATTTAGCGTATTTTTTTTTTGGCACAATTATTTTTTTATGTAATTTTTTTTGTGCAAAACATTATAACTCTAAAGACAGATGGTGACATAAAATAGTCAACACCTTAAATCTTAATTTATTATTAAAGATCGATATAGATAATAGTTAAAGGGGCTATATGCGTTTTTCTGAAATTTAAACTCGCGACTGACACATGTGGCCAAAAAACAGAACTGCTCTCATTTTCTGCTCGCTCTCGCAGCGGTGGTGACGTCACATCCGCAGACAGCGCGGGAAAAGACGACCCGCCAGAAAATAGGAAAAAAAGGATACAGACTTATAGGTGCACCCACTGTGAGCGGACAAGGTGTCAGTATGCTCATCAGGAGATGTTTGAGTCATAAATGGTAAAATAAAAAGGCTATTGTTACGTTTATTTTGGGGAAAAAGTTGCATATAGCCCCTTTAATATAGCTTCCGTCAGTGCAGTACTGTGCTCCTTATGTTGCTGTTTCATATGTATGAGTGCTTATAATGAAGACTAAGACCTTTACAGGTGCGTTTCAGCCCCAGATTGAACACACACCTGTTCTTATAATCTTACCAATTAACCTTCACACTAAGCATGTATCCAGTTTCACTAGAACATGTGAATCTTGTGATTGTGTATAGTGTGTCACAATGTCCAATCTCTTTATCTGAGAAATCAGAGATGGATCCTAATTCATATGCTACACCAGAGCTCAAAAACACTCCCAGAGCTGAGTTTAATGCTGCTGGATTGAAATTTTAGGGATGTTCATTAAGTCATTACTGGAGATACAATCATCATGGGTAGTAACAATGCAATTACAGTGTAATATAATGTAATATATTATTAGATTTTTTTAGTTTAGATTTTAGATTTAGTTCAGATTCTATCTATCTATCTATATCTATCTATCTATCTATCTATCTATCTATCTATCTATCTATCTATCTATCTATCTATCTATCTATCTATCTATCTATCTATCTATCTATCTATCTATCTATCTATCTATCTATCTATCTATCTATCTATCTATCTATCCATCCATCCATCCATCCATCCATCCATCCATCCATCCATCCATCCATCCATCCATCCATCCATCCATCTATCTATCTATCTATCTATCTATCTATCTATCTATCTATCTATCTATCTATCTATCTATCTATCTATCTATCTATCATCTATCTATCTATCTATCTATCTATCTATCTATCTATCTATCTATCTATCTATCTATCTATCTATTCATCTATCTATCTGTCTGTCCGTCTGTCTGTCCGTCCATCCATCCAAAACTTAAAATAATACTTAGAAAAAATTTGGTTTAATATCATTAACAGAAAATAATTAATTAATTAGTTTTGCAGCCATGAAAATGTATATTAGATGTGGTTTTGGTTATGAATAACAGAGAATAAGCCTGATCTCATGAGAAAACATAACTATTTTACACACAATTTTATAAATTCACACGATCTGATTCATAAAAAAATAAATAGATAACCATAAAGGTTCATATCCCAAACCAAGCCAGGTTTATTATATTAATACAACAAATTGTTTCCAATAATAAAGTATATGATAATATTCAAAACATAATTAATTAGATCTGGTCCCTGGGTTAATTTCACTCTTTTTTTCAATTGTTTATTGATTTGGAAATATCATCTCCAAGCGCTTTATGAACAACGACACTGAACAACGAGGTCAGTGACATGAAGTAATGCATTGACAAGGTGTTTTCCACATAGCATATAAACTGCCCCACAGGCAAGGACTATTAGTCAGATGGATTTGTCAGGAACGGAAATATATGTCTGATGTCACTGCAATGTTTCTCCAATTTCTGTGGAGGCCAAGAGCCGTAGGATGCAAACGGAAGAGATAAAGACCAAAGCAGGTGATCCATCCCCAATGGGATGAACTCTAGCCAGAGTTAACCAAGTCAGACTCATTTTACTACATTGTTATTGCTTTATAGCATAATAGTCAAATAGAGCATTTTATCAGAGGATCAAGAATAACTCCAAACTGTCAGTTACTCCGTTGCTCCTTTCTTCCAAAGAACACAAAATGAGAAGAATGTTTAACCTTCCCCTGTACTATAGCTCCCAAATTCCCATTCCTTCACCATTGTAATTTGACTCATTACATTACATTTTCTTAAGGGACATTCAGGAGTCATTGCGTTTTGGTGTCAGTGAGGTCAAAACTTAGACGTGCCAATTTTGAATGTATTTGGGTTTATAACACAAAGTTATAAAGGCCTGTTGACACCAAGAATGATAACTATAATGATAACTCTTTAGCGTCCACACCAATGCACAATATCGTTCTGTTTATTAAACGCAGTGCAGTTTTGTCAACTGCATTCCTTAAATGATTGATAGTGACTGGCTGTCAATGTTTTTATCTTTCATCAGCTGAAAAAAAAAATTGTTCTGAAAATGATTCCAACCATATTTTTTATCTGTGTCGTTACAGTGACAATGATTCTAACTAACACTTTTTAGTTAAATTTACTTAATGTCTTAACTTAATTGTAAAAATCTGAATATTTGAGAGAACATAAGCTGACTTCATAAATTGATGTTGATTTTCCTAAAATGTTTTTGTTTTTCCTAAAATGTTCCCTTTGGTTGAGCACTTAGAACTTTATATATGTTATTGTAATTATCTTCCAAATGATGCAGCGATGCAACAAGAAATCAGTTTCAAAGGAAAGGAAATAATATATAAACTATATTGCCAAAAGTTTTGGGACGCCTGCCTTTACATCCACATGAACTTCAATGACATCCCATTCTTAATCCGTAGGTTTTAATATGGAGTTGTCCCACCCTTTGCAGCTATAATAGCTTCAACTCTTCTGGGAAGTCTTTCCATAAGGCTTAGGAGTGAATTTTGGACCATTCTTCTAGAAGCGCTTTTGTGAGGTTAGGTCTGCTCTAATTCATCCCAAAGGTGTTCTATCGGGTTGAGGTCAGAACTCTGTGCAGGCCAGTCAAGTTCCCCGACACCAAATTCGCTCATCCATGTCTTTATGGACCTTGCTTTGTGCACTGGTGCGCAGTCATGTTGGAACAGGAAGGGGCCATCCCCAAACTGTTCCCACAAAGTTGGGAGCATGAAATTGTCCAAAATGTATTGGTATGCTGAAGTATTAAGAGTTCCTTTCACTGGAACTAAGGGACCAAGCCCAACCCCTGAAAAACAACCCTACACCATAATCCCCCCTCCACCAAATTTTACACTTGGCACAATGCAGTCAGCCAAGTACCGTTCTCCTGGCAACCGCCAAACCCAGACTCGTCCATCGGATGGCCAGACAGAGAAGCGTAATTGGTCACTTCAGAGAACACGTCTCCACTGCTCTAGAGTTCAGTGGCGGAGTGCTTTACACCACCACATCCCACGCTTTGCATTGCATTGGTGATAGCTTGTATGCAGCTGCTCGGTAATGGAAACCAATTCCATGAAGCTCTCTACACACTGTTCTTGAGCTAATCTGAAGGCCACATGAAGTTTGGGTCTGTAGCTATTGACTGTGCACCTCAGCATGCGCTGACTGCGCTCTGTGACTTTTCATTGCCTACCACTTTGTGGCTGAGTTGCTGTTGTTCCCAATTGCTTCCACTTTGTTATAACACCACTAACAGTTGACAGTTGGAATATTTAGCAGTGAGGCAACCTTATTGCACAGGTGGCAACCTATCACAGTACTACGCTTGAATTCACTGAGCTTCTGAGAGCAACCTATTCTTTCACAAATGTTTGTGGAAGCGTCTGCATGTGGCCATGGAAGTGATTGGAACACCTGGATATAAGGATTTGGAGGGGTGTACCAATACTTTTGGCAATCTAGTGTACAGTAACTTTAAATGCAATATTGCAAACATGCTAAAGTTAAAATGATAGTCAAGTACTTTACATGTGCTTTAGTACGTTAGTCAACACATCAAATAAATGTACTCCTTTAAAGCACCACAAAAGATTACTCAAAAATAATTATTTATTAAATGTCCTTTTTAATTCAACAGTATTACAGTGCACGTTTTAAAAGTGTACTTAAATGTGTTAAGAAATATAGTCATGAAAGTGCACTCCTTTAAGTACACTTAAGTGGCTTTTTATTTCATTAATACTCTATTGTCTGTAAATTTCTTGTTTTTTTAAAACTAAGATTTTAGGAACACTGTAAAAAAATATCTTTTTCACAAGGAATGTCAGATTTGGGTGAACCGATTTAACAGCATACCCCCATCCTGAACTTACTGTTCGCAAAATATAGCGAAAAAAAACTTTTCATTTATTCAGCAAAAGAAAGAATGATGACATATATTGCAGACAGTGAGGTTTTTCAAATGACATCTAGTCTGGATCTCCTGGATCACCAGTGCACTCATTGTGTCGCATGTACAGAAAAAAAAGCCTGCCCATCTGAATTATTTGTGTTCATCTACAGGAGAAGCACGTCTACATGTTGGCAGGAAACAAGATCATGAAGTCAAGGAATTCATGAAGGAGCAGTGTGAATGATGTAAGAATAATACCATGTCACTGCTAATACAGCAACAGCCATGGCAGGAAGAGTAAGAGCAGACACAAACTGAGGATGGTCTGAGTAGAACAGCTCAGCTCCCAGAAGCTCTATGAATGACTGCTGGCAGATGGGCTAGATGACTGGGCCAGACTGGGACAGATGCATTGGGAACAGAAAGACCCAGCGAGCCGAGTTTTAGATTTGAGATAACTTGATACATCAGTCAGTGTCCTATAAAAATGTTAATCACCGTCTGGACCAAAGCTATAAATGTTTATACGAGAGGTGAGCATATTTAGCGTGATCTTGACATGAACTTCTGGTATAAATTCTTACTCTGAAAATCAGTTTCATCCAAGAGATATGGCGAGCGCACCCTTTTTTTACTTTTATTAATAATAATTAATAATAATAATTTGACAATGTTCTCATTTTAAATGTTCCTATATGCATTATTATTACTTTTATTATTTTATATAAACTTTAATCACCATCATGCCATTCCAAAAATCCTTTTTTAGATGAAATGTTTGTAGAAATGCCAGCAGCCATATCACCCTGTAGCCCAAGACACCCTGAAGCTAAGCAGAGCTGAGCCTGGTCAGTACCTGGATGGGCAACCTCCTGGGAAAACTAGGTAGCTGCTGGTAGAGGTGTTAGTGAGACCAGCAGGGAGTGCTCACCCTGTGGTCTGTGTGGTTTCAAACACCCCAGTATAGTAATGGGGTCACTATACTGTAAACAAGCACCGTCCTTCGGATGAGACGTTAAACCGAGGTCCTGACTCTCTGTGGTCATTAAAAACTCCAGGATGTCCTTCAAAAAAAAAAAAAAAGAATAGGGGTGTAACCCCAGCATCCTGGCCAAATTTGCCCATTGGCCTCTGTCCATCATGGCCTCCTAATAATCCCCATATACCGATATACTGATTGGCTTCATCACTCGGTCTCCTCTCCACCAATCAGCTGGTGTGTGGTGGGCATTCTGGCACAATATGGCTGCCGTCGCATCATCCAGGTGGATGCTGCACATTTGTGGTGGTTGAGGAGAATCCTCATGTATAAATAAAATGTAACAAATTATTATTATTAAGTTGTAGAAGTCTATTTTTCATATCAAGCCACCCATGAATTCAGAAGATGTAGAATTATTAGATGTAGAGTTTTTTGTTGAGTCATGTTAAAAATATTAAGAATTTCACCTTTTTGTGTGTGTTTTATGGAAAGAAAATACAGCCAAAGTCACTTTAAGGCAAGTGATTTTACTCGGCGGCGATCTTTGAAACTCTTTGAAACAGCAATATCATTTGAAGTCGACAAAAGTGCCGGCGCCTTCACCTCGTTTTTTTTTCCTTATCAGTGCAAAAGAGACTCACTGATTGTGAGGTAAGTTTATTCTGTTAGTGTCTGTGAATATTAAACCGCAAAAAGATGAGTCCTAAATATGTAAATATGAGTCCTACTGCAACATAAAATGTCATAGACATAAGACTGTTTAGACAATATTTATTTGGCCTGTTTTGGACAGATTATGAAGTGTTTATTGTAAAATAGCCTAGTGTCACATCAATAAAGCTTTTGTTTACAAATTTCTGCTCAGATGCTATAAATATAGTACCAGTCAAACGTTTTGTGTTCAATAGGCTACTTAAAACGTATTTTGCTACATATTTATTTTTAAGAAAATATGAACTTTATTAAGTTGTGTTTTATAGAAAGACTTTCTTTAAAGTTAATTTCGTTTTGTATAAATTGTATCTTAATTTTAATCAGTGTTTCATCAGCCAATTGCATGGATTTAATAAATAAGAAGGGCGGTCATGCATTGCACATGAACTGGAGCGCGTCTCATGAATTAACACACTACTATTAAAATACATTTTTTTGAAAACCCTCTTGTGCTCATTAATTTATTTGACCAAAAAAACTGAAAAAAATCCATTTAAAATAATGGTTTTCTATTTTAATATACTGTAAAATATAATTTATTTCTGTGATGCAAAGCTGTGATCAGCCATTACTTCATTTATTCATCCAAGAATCATTTAGATTCAAAGATACAAAAAGTATCACAGTTTATAAAAAATATTAAGAAGCACAGCAGTTTCCAACATTGATAATAAGTCAGCATATAAGAATGATTTCTGAAGGCTCATGTGACACTGAAGACTGGAGTAATGGCTGATGAAAATTAGGTACTGTATATAATTAAAAAAAGGCCTATACAAAATTTTGTTCACATGCTGTGCAATATCAGCAATCATGTTTTCTGTTAAGAGTGGACATTATATAAGGTATTAAGGTTAATACAATAGTTGATCCTGCAATTTCTCCCAGTCATAGTAAAGTGTACCATCTTTCTAGACATAACGTCTTTGGTACAGCATAACAGAGTTATGAACAACATGAGGGTGAGAGATAATGACATACTAGTTATTAATAATAATGAATAGTTCATTTTGGGTGAACTATTCCTTTAAGAGATTTAACTATCATGACACAATCTACATTCTTGTGAAACCATTCACACCAGGGCTTATGGGATATTATATTGGAAACATTATATGATACTGATATCAGGGATATTTACAAAGGTTATCCTTTTGTATTTACATTGGCTAAATATTGCACAATCAGCTGTGGAACAAAGGCTGCATTTGGGCTCATTTGATTGAAGAGATAAGCATGCCGCCACATTGAAGTTATCTGATACATGTGGAGTCTTCATGCCACATGCATTTAACCAAGGGCAAAGTGTCCCTCAAAAGAGTTCCTGCTGCTGGAAACTGGGTAATACTTTACATTACAGTGACTATATCCAATATAGTATACATCAATGTGATTAATACAATGTAATAACGATGTAGTAACAGTGTAATTACACATTAATTACATACTGCTTTGAACAGCATTTCTGTTTAAAGACTGCCAAAATGAGCTATAGGATCATGTGTAACACTGCTAGACTTTAACAGAGCTGCGAATCACTGTATCAAGCATGGCTCCTCGTGCATGTGGGATCTATTTAATGGAGATGTATGTGCAGTGATGTGTGTCTCTCTTGCTGGCTGGTCAGTTTCATGAGCAAAGGCAGAGAGACAGATAAGCTCGGAAAAGCACAACACCATGACCTCACCATTAGAGATAAGAGTGCAGAAGAGCTCCAGTGCTGACAGACGTCGGGTGAGCGCTTGGCATTTCCAAAAAACAAGATACAAATTGGTGTTCCAAAACTTCAGCAATAAAAGCACAATCTCATCTTTCAACTTTCAACTGAAAACTATTAGATAAACCTCATCTAACATAAAATAAACAGCACAATCAGTAGCTCTAAATACATCAAATGTTGGCTGCATTAAAAAATAAAAATAAAATCAGTCATAAGTTCGACAATGATTTTAATTCAAATCTAAATGTTTTACACTAAAATTTTTTTAAACATGTTTTTCTTAGTCTACCCCACATCATGTTAATGCATGATATTCGTTGTTGTTTTTCTAAATAAAAAAAGGCATTTGGACAAATATAGTCAATCATAAAAATGGGTAATTCAGTTTGGTCTCAAACTAACTTGACCCAAATATAAGCTTAATTTGGTTGAAATCGAAAAGCAACTATATTTAAATCTTAGGATATTTATACAAATTGTATTAATTAAAAAAAAAATTCTGTGGTGAAGTAAATACTACAGAAAAAAACGAATGTAATTTCTACATGAAAAAGTTAGTTCAGGCAAGAATAATAAAAACAAACAAAGTAAATTCTATATTGGTACTCAAATCAAGCTTGTAGAAATTCAAGCGTAAATATCTACGTTATAAAATTAAGTAAAACCTACTCAACTTTTCTGATACTGGTGTTCCCATCATGCACTGGGGCTTGAATAATTAATAAGGTTGATTTGTTTTTTTCATTCGGATGTTTTCCAGCTGTATTTACACTGTTTTATTGTTGCTTTTGTTTAGTAACTTGCCATTGTGTGACATTTGGAGTTCATTTTCTACTCAAAATGACACATTCATACTCAAAAACGATCCATTGAATGTTACCATCACTGTATATTGTGTACCGAGGTACTGAGGTCTCTGTGTTCATGTGCCGCGTTACTACTATTATGTACATATGGTGTCTACACAATATCTATTGTATTATTTACTTAGATATTTAAGTAAAGCATACACTTTAGTGTGTTTTATACAGCTTATACAGCTGCTGATAATAATAAATAACCATAAAAACTAAAATGGACATGAACAGAAACCAAGGAAACTGAAGCTTAACAGAGCAGGTAAACAGGAAATAAGGTAAACAGAATAGCATATCAAAATATGAGTCCATAGAACTAAACATCATTGGTGGAGGGAGACACCATGGTGGAGCATTTCATTGGAACTAAGGGGCCAAGCCCAAACCCTGAAAAACAACTCTGCACCATAATCCCCCCTCCACCAAACTTTACACTTGGCACAATGCAGTCAGGCAAATATTGTTCTCCTGACAACTGCCAAAATCATCCATCGGTTTGCCAGACAGAGAAGTGTGATTAGTCACTCCAGAGAACACGTCTCCATTGCTCTAGAGTCCAGTGGCATGGAAGTGATTGGAACACCAGAATTGAATGATTTGGAGGGGTGTCCCAATACTTTTGGCAATATAGTATATATATATGTGTGTGTGTGTGTGTGTGTGTGTGTGTGTGTGTGTGTGTGTGTGTGTGTGTGTGTGTGTGTGTGTGTGTGTGTGTGTGTGTGTGTGTGTGTGTGTGTGTGTGTGTGTGTGTGTGTGTGTGTGTGTGTATGTGTGTGTGTGTGTGCTAACATGTAATACAGCTATAGTTAAGCAAAAAATTGTATTTAAAATGATTAAAACATTATTATTTCAAATAACATTGAATCAACCTGACCATATTGGATTAACTAAATGAAAACAATTTTTAAGGTTGACTTTAGCCTTATAAATAAAGTAGATTAGTGCTCAATGAAAGCAAACAGTCTGCTAATCAGCAAAATACAAATGAATGGATCTATAAAAATATGCATCATTGGTAAGTACACTTCAAAATTTGTAATGCTTTTAAGGGCCGAGACTTCAGTAGATTTCATTTCAAAGGATTCATAGGCAGTTCCACCCTAAAAGACAGCAATTAGTAAATCCATTTATATTTAAAATAGCGTCTCTGGGTTATTTTCACGCTTGTCCGCAGGTAGCAGGAGCCTGATGGAGTCTCAGGGTTTCAGATAAGCAGGTTAAGCTTTAAAATTGCAGGGCAGAGAAAGACAGGCAACAGGGGTTTAATCAGAAACTGTAAAACGGGGAACATTACTTGGATGTAGAAGGCTTTGACACTCAGAAAAACAGTATTTATAGACACCCAAGTCACTATTTATTACATTCCATCGCTGTAGATGGTGGAGGTGTATTTTAAAGTCATTTCATGGCAACTACACTTGTTTACCTTGTCATTTTCTCCCATGAGTTTAGATACATTTGAAAACGTTCATGAAGAGGTGTTTTGGTGAGGTTTTTGTGTTTAGCAGATGTATGGTTATAAGCTTCCTTAAATTAATTTTCATAATCCATGAGGAATTGACTGTATGTGTCATGTGATCGGATGTTGGAGTGGACAGGTTGAAAAATAAGAGGATTTGATGCACTGTAAAAAAATCCACATTTTGTTTTGTCAGGCAAACTCTATTTTAAAGGTAGAATGAACTATCAAAAGTAAAACAAAAAATAAAAAAAACTTTATTCATAGAACTTGTTATATTGTGTTGTTTGATGAAAGTGCAGACCAACTTCGATTGTTATGTTGTCACAAACATTTTTCATTAAGTTTCAGGTCTCAAAAAAGTCCTGAAGCTGGTTGCCTCAAGTTTTCTCAACTTCTCAGTTTTTATAGAGTGCCATCAGCCCAAAGGCTAAATTGTATTAATCATGAATCATGAAAACCATCATTGTGACCAAATGATGGAAGAAATGTGGAAGAGTCTGATTCAGAAAAGAATTGTGCTTTTGAGTCTGATGTTTTCAGTGAATCGGTTTGATCCAGTTCACAAAACTTGTCTTCATTCATTGTAAAGGCATGCATAAGAAATTCATAGGAGTTTGAAATTATATGACATGCAAGTGACAGACTTTTTGTTTTCTTGTGAGCTATTTCTTGAATGTGTGAGTGTAAGTTCAGCAACAACACTGATGTTTTATGCTTTTATCTTATATCTTCCCCTGACTTCCAAACCCTGCATTTTCTTTGGATGCTTTGTCACAGTGAGAGGATTTTCTGCTTTTGATTTTTCCTCAAGAGGAGTTCAAGGTCCTGGCGGGTTTTCGAGCAATCCCACACTCTGGTATCGCCTCGAATAGGAATTTCCTTTTGTTCTTTCTTCCATGGATCTTAAGAAGTGTCCTCCACTCTGGCATGTCCTATCCTCTTAGTGCTGCATTTGATTACAGTCTATACTGCTCTTTGTCTATGCCCCAGTTGCCCCTCTTGTCCGTTTTGCCTACATGTTTCTCATTGCAAAATCCAGAATTTCACTAAAATGGCTCTCAAGAAGAAAAGATGTCAGTCAGCATTGGTTAATGTTCAATAACTTCCATAAAACGACCCAGCATGTTGGTTCAATCATTGTTTGTATGTACGTATGTGTGTGTGTGTGTGTGTGTGTGTGTGTGTGTGTGTGTGTGTGTGTGTGTGTGTGTGTGTGTGTGTGTGTGTGTGTGTGTGTGTGTGTGTGTGTGTGTGTGTGTGTGTGTGTGTGTGTGTGTGTGGGCATGTTTTCGTGAAATATCAGGACACAAATGTGTATAATGACATGGGTATGACATAGGTATTACAAAAAGAGGGTGAAATATGAGGACGTTCCCCATGTCCTCACTTTTCAAAATGCTTATAAATCACACAGAACAAGTTTTTTTTCACAGAAAGTGAACTGCACAGTCTCCTGTGAGGGCTAGGTTTAGGGGCAGGGTCAGTGTAAGGGGATAGAAAATACGGTTTGTACGGTATAAAAACCATTACGCCTATGGAATGTCCTCACATTTCACAAAAACAAACATGTGTGTGTGTGTGTGTGTGTGTGTGTGTGTGTGTGTGTGTGTGTGTGTGTGTGTGTGTGTGTGTGTGTGTGTGTGTGTGTGTGTGTGTGTGTGTGTGTGTGTGTGTGTATGTGTGTGTGTGTGTGTGTGTGTGTGTGTGTGTGTATGTGTGTACATCCCTACATAAAACCATTGTTAATTTTCGTAAGGGGATCATGGTTCTGTGTAATAAATAATCACAAACTGTATTAATCTATGGTCTCACCTAACATGACTATGTGAGTCAATACATGGCATCGGATTCTGAGGTAGAATTCTTGCCGCGGGAAAAAAAAAAATATATAGGCCTACCTATAATTATGCTAATTAAAATGATAATTTATTAAAACATTATATGAACTTACATTAAAACATCTGCAACCAGTGGCTTTGCCCCTTGCTTTGTCCTTTCAAAATGACAGTTTGGGAGCTAATTTAAACATCAAGGCGGGAAGCTCGTGAAACAACCAAGTGTTGCGACCCAGCAGGTTTAACCCAACAACTCGAAATTTGAAACTACCCAATGGTGTTTAAAATGTGATCGAATAAACCAACAAAAATTACCCAACAGTCTCAACCCAGCATTTTGGGTTAAAAAACAACCCAGCCTTATTTAGAGTGTAGGGGTTGCAGCCTTTAGCCTCCTTGTTAGAGTGTACGACTCTCATGCCGACGGACCCGGGTTCGAGTCCCACGTGGAGCGGGCGGTTCGAACAGGAGGGGTTACATTGGTGCGTGATCCAGATGAGAGTGAGGTTTAGGGGGTGAGTGTAACGGAGGCCAGCTGGTAGTCGCTGTGTGAGTAAACCTCACTCCTCTGATCTCAAGAGACGCTCTAGCGACTGACGCTAGGGGTTGCAGCCTTTAGCCTCCTTGTTAGAGCGTCCGACTCTCATGCCGACGGACCCGGGTTCGAGTCCCGCTTGGAGCGGGCGGATCAAACAGGAGGGTTTACATTGGTGCGTGATCCAGATGAGAGTGAGGTTTAGGGGGGTGAGTGTAACGGCAGCCAGCTAGTAGTCACTGTGTGAGCAAACCTCACTCCTCTGATCTCAAGAGATGCTCTAGCGACTGACGCTAGGGGTTGCAGCCTTTAGCCTCCTTGTTAGAGTGTCTGACTCTCATGCCGACGGACCCGGGTTCGAGTCCCGCTTGGAGCGGGCGGTTTGAACAGGAGGGGTTACGTGTGTGTATGTATATTTGTGTGTAAGTGTGTGTTTAAGTGTGTGTATTTACTGTATTTATGTATGTATATGAGTGTGTATTAGTGTTGCTTTCATCAACGAAAATTATGATTAAATATCGGCGTCAACGAACCTTTATCACGTGACGAAAACGAGACACAACGTTAATGCTGGTCATGTGACGATGACGAATATAAACAAGACTAAATGTGGTTCACAAAATAAAAACCATGCTAAAATGTCTCTTCATTTTCGTTGACGAAAATGAGACGAGACAACGCTATCTCACGACCAATTTGTACATATTTTACGAGGTGGCTAATTCATACGAATTTGTACGACCTCACTCGTACGAATTTGTACGTTTTGTCTAAACCCCAGTGACGGGTAGGTTTAGGGGCGGTTTGAGGTAGGTCATTCATAAGAATTCATACGAATTTGTCAACTCGTCAAATACGTACGAATTAGCAAAAATCGTACACATTCGTACGAGTGAGGTCGTACAAATTCTTACGAATTAGCCACCTCGTAAAATATGTACGAATTGCCGTGAGATCGGGTTGGACGAGACGAAAAGTCACGTTTTTATTATTATTTTGCAGTATTTCTGTGGGCTGCATCAGGTCTCACTGCGCAGACGCAGGCAACAGCACTCTCTTCAAGCCCCACTCGCGTGGCATTAAAAAGATGCAGCTGTCATTGTCTGGGTTTGTAAGCCCTATTCGGACGGTAATTGTTTGTCCTGCAGTCGTAAGGTGTTTTCATCATTTACAGGGGCTAGTAAGTGATTTTATTGTCGTCTTAATCCAGAATATCAGTGTTTTTCTCCCACCACCCATGTAAAAATCTCCGGCCGAATTACCTAACTTACTGTTTGACAAACACCAAGGTCGTGTGTTGCCGTCTGAATCCACATCTCTGAGTTTTCAATAATATATCACTTCAGAATTCACGGTTTATATCATTTTTGGCCACTGCAGAGCACCGTATTCTTGTGCTTCGCTGTAATTTGGATGCATTTTAAAGATCTAGACCTGTTTTACTGAAATGCTGGCAAGTGTTTACAAGAGCAAGATATTTCATCACCGCTCAAAAAAAAGAAAAGAAAAGCACGTAAACATTTGAAATGTGCCATTATAACGGCAGCAATTATATATGTTAAAATAACTGCAGCATTATGATTACCTCATAAGCGATTAAGATGCTTTATTCACTCTTTTCCGCTCATTTCCAGGTTTTATTTTGAGATAAAACACAAGACAGAAAAACATTTTAACTATAATGTGGGTCTAATTTTAAACAGATTTAAATAATTAAATAATAATTAGGATATTATTTTCCTATTATTAAATTAAATATGCATTTATTCTTATTAAGACATTTGGAAAAACTTTTATTACACTGAAGTGGAAAATAAAACGGGTGTTGTGGAAAAAGATGGGGAGAAATGTGGCCAGAAAAATCACAGGAAAAAACACCACAAACCTTAAGAGACATCTCAATGTTTTTATTTATTTCCTTTAAATGTATGTGTGTGTACTTCTAACATGTTTAGTTGCTAAAATAAATATGTTGTAACTTCAAATCAGAGCGTCTTCCGTGTCTGGAATGGATGAATTATTGAGTCTATAAGGTAACAATAATAAAATAAGATAACATTGTTTGAAATGGGTTTGGCTACGTACTACGTACTTATACTATATTGACTGGGTTAAATAGAATTGCATTACTAAAAAGAGACTAAAATACAATTTTCACTGACTAAAACTAGACTAAAATGTCATCAGTTTTCGTCAACTAAAACTAGACGAAAATAGTCATAGATAATTCTGACTAAAATAAGACTAAAACGCTCACTTTTAGTCGACTAAATATATGTATGTATGTGTGTATGTATGTACTGTATTTATGTGTGTATGTGTGTATGTACTGTGTGTATGTACTGTATGTATATTTATGTGTATGTGTGAGTTTTTGGGTGGGAAGACAATAGCACAAACATCAGTAAGTATTAGATTTAATCTCAGTATCTCACAGAGCAATGGTTAACATTGGGGAGGGGGGGGGGGCATCTTTAAGAAGAGATTTCATCCCCCCACCTTTGCCTCTTTCTCATCTCATTTCTCTAAAACCAGTGTCTCGCCAAGCATGGTGCCAGCCTCCCGCGCCGCAGACGACATGGCTGCTCAACAGCGATTATGCTAAATGAGGCACACATTGTTATCTCTGAATTACAAGTAGAACTCCTCATTCCCTGTTAAAACAAACCAGAATCTGCTCCAGTATCAAAATGAAGGTTGCGTTTCACTGCACAAATCTAATTTTTTGATGTGTTAAAAAAAAACCTCTCTGTGGCTCCATTCACAGCCAGGTACAAATACTTTAATAGATCTTCTTTTTCCCCCTGACATACTCTCAGCCCATTTGGACCACCATACAAGAGGAAGCTTAATTTGAGAAAAATTGATTCACACCATATCATAATTTGCCTTGCCACTAAACCGAGCGTTTCTGCAGCATAGGTAGTGGCAATATTACAAATCATCGGAGCACATTGGAGCCAGATCAATATGGAGTCCCACAGTCAATCTTGTTTATTACTCCTTTACAATTTCAGAATTCAGACTGGCAGAGCATTTGAAGACGAGCTTCCAGGAGCAATGGAGAGAGTGCCGTAGATCATCCAGAGAGTGAGATCATATCGCAGAAGAGGGTTAGAGGAAACATTTGCATCTCTTCACAGCTGTGTTCAAGTTGTAAAATGTACAGATTTTTTCCTTTTCATTTTTATTTGTTTACTTATTTGTATATATTTGCATAGTGACCCCCCCCCCATGACATTTCATAATTTGTATTAATTATTTATCTATCGTAGCATGAATTACAGTGAGTGAACTACAACAAATACTACCATGACTTACATTTTCTATTTTACAAATGTACCTTACAATTAAAATAATATAGCATCATTTTTATTTTCATTTTGCATTAACATAGAGCCCAACGGAAGCTTGTTTCCACCAAAAAATACTTTTTTTTTATGTAAGTCAGACTTTTTTTCTCACAATTCGGACTTTTAAATTTGCAATTGCAAGTTTATATCTTACAATTCTTAGCAAAAAGTCAGAATTGCAAGATGTAAACTGCGTTTGAAACCTGGAAAATGCTGCCTTCGGTGGACACATTTCAAGGCAGGAAGGCACCAAGGCATGTCCGAATCTAATGTTAGCTTCACTTCCTGTCTCCTGAGATACCTTAATCTGATCGATTTTTGAAGGAAGCATATTTGTATCCTTCACTGCCTTTGATATCCCACAATCCTATGCTTTCCATTCTTTGACAGTTGAGCTGGAAAAAAAGATGGCGTCCGAAAGTTGCGTTTGCTGGTCAGTTTGTGTTTAAATGTATGTTTTTTACCAACATTTTCTACTTCTGATATCATTTCTAGCGAGAAATTACTAATGTAGTAATTAAATATGTGTTTAGTTCTCACCAAAGCTCTCTCTATTTTGCTGCAGATCATTAAACGGTTACACTGCCTAAGAAGTCTGTCCGAAATTAGTTCCGTGAGGTGCCTTCATGCACAAACGCTGCCTTACAAGCCATTGTCTGATAAGGCAGCGAGGAAACGCCTGACAGTGCCTGGTTGGGCCAAACAAGATTAAAAAAGACACATGCATTTCAGTGTCTTCAGTTTTGCAGTCAATAAAGTATAAGGCTCAAAGATTTAGGTTTTGATGCAATCAACCCAGGTTTGAATCTGCCTTTTGCTGAGCTCGCTCTTCTCCCTTTTTTTACTTTTAATAAAAATTAAGAAAATGTTCTAAAAGTGGAAATAAATTGCCTAACGAAATGTTTAATAATAAAAGTATTTATGGGTAGGGTTAGGGGAAGGTGTAGGGAGGGCTTTTATTGTCCCAATAAGTTGGCATCCATTTAATAATTGTAATAAATGTAATCATTTACACTCTATGTTCCTACTATAAATACTATCGCTATTTGCACAGTATAAATATCATCTATCACTATTTGCAATTAGTGTAAATATCATCTATCGCTATTTGCACTTGGTGTAAATATCATCTATCACTATTTGCACTTAGTGTAAATAGCATCTATAACTATTTGCACTTGGTGTAAATAGCATCTATTACTATTTGCACTTGATGTAAATAGCATCTATCACTATTTTTATCACCAGCCGCTGCCTTAATTAATTATATACATTGGGCATTCAGAGCATTTATAAGCACTAAGCTCCCGTACGAACTGAACGGACCAGTTATCTGTCCAATACGACTGAAGCCCGGTTTATAATTGTGCGTGAGGGACGCACATTCACCAGCGCGCTCCAAAAGTGTGACAAGATTGGCACGAGCAGTTCCTATCGTGACGTTGTTGATAAAATGTGAATTCTATTACGAATTTATTGCTTTAAAAAGCTATGGAGAAAGTTGAACGTAACCTAGACAAGCCACATGAACTAAAAAGACTGATGGAAAGAGGAGAAAACATCATTCTGCACCAACATAAACGAGAAAGCTTTTCAAACTACACTAAAATTCTTCACAGTCTGTTGTATTTATTGTGGTAAATTTTGACTAAAACTAAAGATTTATATTACAACTGTGGTGTGTTGTAGCTATAGTTTCTAAACGTGTATGTTGCTATTTTTCATTACAAATACTATACATATAAGAAATAAAAAGGTTAACATTGGCCATAGCATTTTATTGAGGAGTCACCAATGGTCTTACCTCCTTATTGTAACAAATGCTATAGTTAAACAATTACAAGAACTTTGTTACTTTTTCACAAGGCCAAGTACACGATAGAATCAAGAGGACCTTCTTGAATTAAAAAATGCTAAATGTGTTCTGCTAATAATGACATATATTAGGTAAACCTGGCCTTCAGATATTCCAAAATATGACAGAAAATTTACATTTTTAATATAAGAAAATTTTAAGTACAGTTAGCTTGACCTATCATAGCACTTTCATTTAGAAAATTCTGTGAAACTGAAGTTTTTAAGTGCTTAAATGAAATACAAAAACATCATATCCTATGTAAACAAGTAATTGTTAACTAGGCTATTACTTTTTTGCAGTTATGTTATCAATGCATGTGTGGATGATTTCACAAAAGACCCTTTTGCAAAATTAAACAAACAAACTTTCACACACTTCACACTTCAACTCCCCCAAACTACCAAAACTACACTCTTGCAATTGTAAGTTTAGAAAAAGTCAAGTGAGATAAAAAGTCAAAATAACCTATTTTTCTCAGTTGTGAGTTTACATCTCAATTTCTGGCTTTTTCCCCCCTCACAACTCCAAGTCTATATCTCTATATAAATTCGGAGATAAAAAGTTGCAATTACCTTTTTTAATCCATGGTGGAAACAGGCTTCCATAGGCCCTGAGGGGACAAGTTGGTGTAAAAAAAAAATACATGGGAGGAAAGATTAAATATCAATTATTTTGTATTTGCTTGCAAAACGATTGCTTTCTTTTGCAAAAATGTTGCATTCCCCCAAGAAACTTTTAGTTTGCTCGAAAAACATTTACGCGCTCTCGCCAATTTGTGTTCCCCCGAGAAAACATAGTTCTATCATGACAATTTAGCATTATAATGAATATGACAAAGCATTGGCCAAATGCTTTAAAATTCTGTCCTCCCCTGCATCTATCATATCATCATTAGTCCCTTTAGAGGCTTCGTACATTACAGTATTTTGGGGGGAAATGTGCATATTTGTCATGAAAATAAATTTATAACACAAAAAAACATGCCTATTTTCTGATATAGTATATTTTTCTTGTAATATACTTTTTTTCTAGACAGTTTTCATGAGATTCACCCATTTTTGGTGCCAAATGTTTTAAGATACCTTGCAAACACAGTTTGTGAACTAGTCCAACCACCTCGCCCCATTCAATGCCCACTTTTCAGTGGGAATCTGGTCAATTCCTGAAGGATTTTTTATTTTGGTTTGTTACTGAAAATGCATCAGGTTACAAAAGTAAAATGGGTCACATCATGCACATAATGCTCCTGTAGATCTACTGGTAGGGTATAGCACAAGCAACACCAAGGTCATGGGTTTGATTTTCAAAGAACTCGCTCTGATTAAAAATGTATACGTTTGCACTGTTAGTAGCTTTTATCGTCAGCCAAATGAATAAATGTAAATAACAGGATTTTAGCATCTGCTCGCTAAAACATCAGCGCTAGTCTGTCCTCACTGCTGATGAAATGGCTTTTTTGCACTTACTAAGCCCAGTGCAAAGCCCCAGCATCATGAATATTTGGTCCCTCAGTTTTTATCAGAATGTCTGTTTCAGCCTGCCGGAGCAAGAGCCTTGCTGCATTTTAATCAGGCCGCGCACTCAGGCAGAACTGGGATGGAAAATGTTGGCACGGCTCCTGCCTTCCTCCTGCCCATTAAAATTCACAGTCAGGCTGGATGTACAAATAATAATAATAATAAATGAAAATGAACAGTGTGTTGAGGCTAAGCCGTTAATATGAAGCTTGACTTCTCGCTCCTGGAGGGATTGGAGTTATCTGGAGTTGTGGAGCCCTCTGATGCTTCCTCGAACCATGGGTTAATAAGAATGGGTGCTGAGGGGCTTCAGAAAAGACTAGGGGGGAAATATCATGTAAGAACGCTAAACCAAAATGAACAGAATTTTTTTTTTCACACACATTTGCATATTTTAAAAGAATGTGCCGGGTTCAGTACAAGTTAAGCAAAAATCATTTCAACTTGTGCCTTGTGCCTTGTGTAACTACATTGGTCAAGTGGTGAACATTGAAATACACACTGTTTAAAACACACAGCTAACAGACTCATGGGTATTCAGTTACACAGCCAGGACTTTTGTCAATAACTACCGTCAACAGCAAAATATGTTTTTTGCAGGAAGTTGGTGTAATACGACACCTTCCAGTGGGGGCTAACATGTTAAAAAGTCAAATGTTTTCCACTTGGTAAAACACTGATTACACGCTTCACCCACAGGAGACATTGGTAGACTAATTCATTACCAAAGGTTCATCCACAGAGAACTCTTGCCCCATTGACTACCATTGATATTGTATGGAATAATGGAATATAATGGAACTCTTTGGGACAAGTGTTCTGGGAGGTTTAAAAGCTAAATGTAAAGGTCAGAATTATTCACCTAAAGGTATTAATTTGGTAATTATCCAATTGTACTTGCCCCAATTGACTTCCATTGTTAGTGTAGAGGACTTCATTATGTAACTCAATGGGGCTTTGGAAAGTTTCAAAGCAAAATGCAAAGGTCAAATTTTTGTTAATTTAATTAATTCACCCACAGAAACTACATTGGTAATCTTCCACCTAGATCATTTACTTCGATTATCAATGTATGAATCCTAATAATGGAAGTCAATGGGGCATGTGTTCCGAAAGGTATTTTCATATTTTTTATCATATTATCATATTTTTGGTACAACAATTGCATAAATTATTCAGTAAAAACCCATTTTATTTAGCACGGTTTACAAAATTCACCCACAAGAATTACATTGTTAATCATCCATTTTGAACATGTGCACCATTGACTTTCACCATTGAGTGTAACAGTGCCCACACATTTTTTCAGTGGCGTATTTCAGAAGTATTTTTTTCCATCCTTATATTGCCAGTGTTGGACACAATTGGACACACATATAAGTATTTTGAGAGTATAGGGGCAGTGCTTCATGGGAGTGGGTGGAGCTAAAAAGCTATGTTGGAATGGTTTGCTTGTCTCAACTTTCTGATTGGTGGAATTTATGTACAGCATCATGGGTAATGTAGTTTTCACCAGATAAAATTAAGATAAAAAGCTTTATAGGCTATCTATGACATTTTATGTTGCAGCATGTTTAAATTGGTTTAATATTCACAGACACAGAATAAACTTACCTCACAATCATCGGCTGTATCCTTACTCTTAGAAATAAACAGCTCCTCTTCTGAAGTAAATTATTCCAGGATTATTCCTCACCACGTCTCAAAACGATGTAAAGTACATGCACTATTCTTGATGTGTTTATTCGAGTTGATGTGGGCGGGGATATTCTCCCATGGATCGCATCAGTATTTGAATTTCAACAGAATGCGCACTCTGATTAGCGGATAATGAAGAAGCTGCTGAACGACTGACATCTCTCTCTTTTCAAACAGATTACATAAACAGAGAATATTTGTTTTTGAATTTGATTTAAAACCTGACACTTCAACGTTTCTTTAGACTTATGTCATGTTTGTGTGACAAGTATTCACTAAGTTACAGTTCATTTTCTGAAGAGTATCAGATTGGACTTGATTGACAGGTAGGCTGCACATTGCACATCATGTTTGTTTTCTTTATTTTGCAAAAAGCAGAACATTTTGTTTTTATTGTGATACTTCCCAGATTATAATGATGTGTAACACTTGCCGGAATGATAAAAATCGACAGAGTTATTTGAGTCTCTTTGACACTGATAAGAAAAAAAAATCGAGGCGGTCGTGCCGGTGTGATCTTCGATCTCTAAGGGTTAAAAGCAGAAATGTGTTTGAAAATATTGCAGATAGAAATAAAGTTGTCTTGAAAATGAACAATCTTTAATACGTTGTTGTCATG
This sequence comes from Gobio gobio, assembly GCF_949357685.1. Lineage (NCBI taxonomy): Eukaryota > Metazoa > Chordata > Actinopteri > Cypriniformes > Gobionidae > Gobio > Gobio gobio. The sequence continues at coordinate 16,417,635 of NC_137120.1, forward strand.
CAGTAAATACATATAAAAAAGTGAACTGCAGGGTTTCAGAAGTGATGGGAAACAGTTTCTCAAGACGATCAGACCACCTTTGTCCTATTTGATACACCTATATCTCCTGCCCTTCCTTTTTTCCCGTCTAATCCCATACAACCACATGACTTATACTTCAATGACACACATTATAGAAGTAGGCATTCAGGCAAGAGTGTTTGGATACACGCAAATTTCCGTCCCATTATGCCGAACAATGAGGAAAAAACCTTAATCTCTCTAAATCAGCGCACAAAGCCCGGATCAAGCCTACTCACTCTTTTGTGCCGACTACCTGCTTACAGCGATTCTCTACGGCTGCCTTCCATTATTTGTGTATGTGCTTTCCAATTAAGCACCTGTTCTAACAAAGTGCTGCACCTGAAAGCAAGGCACTCCAAGCATGTCATGGAGAAAAGCTGGGCTAGATTGTGTTTCATCACACTGCTGTGTGTGTTTAAGCTTGAGGGTTCACACAGACACACACACATGCACACACACACACACACACACACACACACACACACACACACACACACACACACACACACACACACACAGACAACTCTTGACTGCTGAGTGGAATAAATAAAGTCAAGGTGTCATTTCCTTCTCCTGTCAGGTTATTTAGACACAATTTCATCTTTCAAAAAAAACATTTAGAGCTGTCTGCATCTGAAATCCTGCCCCATTTGAATGTTTTTAAAGCACAATAATATAATGTTTAATAATAAGCAATGCTATGTAGATGTTCTTAATTAATAATGAAATAATTTAGAATTCAAACAAGAATAAAGTCCCAGAAAAGTGACCCATCAGAGATGACACAATAAGCCTCATAAAGGTAAATTGAATAAAAGGTCAAGTGTGCACAATAATATGAGGATGGAGTATTTTAACATTGAAAAAGGTTAACACTTAAACATATACCTCCCGTCTTTATCGACCAGGGACATTATTCACTACCCTCCCCCTTCATTAATTTTAAAGACAAGAAAAAATAAAATTTATAAAAGAATGTTTTCAAAAATATACTTTTTTTAGAAGTGTAGGGTCGCTAGTTAGCTGAGGTATGTAATAGTGTAAGTATATTTATTTCTGCACAACAATAATTTAATCTCTGATGACTCATAAGTGCAATTCACCTTTACTCCTCAAGGTGGCAATGTCTTTGCAATCAAACACAAAACATCTTGGGGAGCACAAAACTTTTGCGTGCAAATGCAATGTTTTTCTGAAAAGAGCAAATACAAAACTTTTGCAAGTGAGAGCAAAGTTTCTTGTGGAAATGTAAAACTTGTGCATGTGAATGCAGTTTTGTGGGGAAATGCAAAACTTTTGCACTGGAATGCAAAGTTTATTTGTGAAATGTTAAACGTGCACTGGAATGCAAGGTTTCTTTTGAAATGCAAAACTTTTGCACTAGAACGCAAAGTTTCTTAGGGAAATGCTAAACTTGCAGTGGAACGCAAAATGTATCGGGGAAATGCAAAGCTTTTGTACTGGAACACAAAGTTTCTTAGGGAAATGCTTAACTTGCAATGGAACGCAAGGTTTCTTAGGGAAATTCTAAACTTGCACAGGAACCCAAAGTTTCTTGGGGAAATGCAAAACTTTTGCACTGGAACACAAAGTTCCCTTTCGTTCAGTCACTACGACGTACGTTAGTGACTAACGAATGGGGGTTTCGCTTAGAAGCCAATCATTTCCGAGAAATCAACAGCGCCCAATGGCAGGGCCGTAGTAGCGTACATCAACCACCAGGGCGGTCTACGCTCCCGCCGTATGTCTCAACTCGCCCGCCATCTCGTTTTGTGGAGTCAGAAGCGCCTGAGGTCCCTTCGTGCTGTCCACATCCTGGGAGACCTGAACCGTGCAGCCGACGAGCTCTCACAGATTCAGCCTCTCCCCGGGGAGTGGAGACTCCACCCCCAGACGGTCCAGCTGATATGGGAACGGTTCGGCGACGCACAGGTAGATCTGTTTGCCTCCCAGGACTCTTCCCATTGCTCTCTGTATTATTCCCTGACCAAGGGCACCCTTGGCACGGATGCACTGGCGCACAGCTGGCCGCCAGGGCTACGCAAGTATGCGTTTCCCCCAGTGAGCCTCCTTGCACGGGTACTGTGCAAGATCAGGGAGGACAAGGAGCAGGTCATGTTGGTCGCCCCGTATTGGCACGGCCAGACCTGGTTCCCAGAACTTCTACTCCTTGCGACAGCCCCTCCCTGGCCTATTCCTCTGAGACCGGACCTCCTCACTCAGAGACGGGGCACCTTTTGGCACCCGCGTCCAGCGTTCTGGAAGCTCCACGTGTGGCTTCTGGACGGGACGCGGCAGGTTTGAGTAGTCTTCCACCTGCGGTGGTCGCCATCACTTCCGCTAGAGCTGAGTCTACGCGACGTCTCTATGCATTGAAGTGGAACCTCTTCGTCACATGGTGTTCTTCCCGCCAAGAAGACCCCTGGAAATGCCCGATCGGGTCCGTGCTATCGTTTCTCCAGGAGGGGGTGGAGCGAAGGCTGTCTCCTTCCAACCTTAAAGTGTATGTGGCCGCAATATCTGCCTACCACGATCTCCTGGGAGACAAAAAGGCAAGTCAGCACGACCTGATCATCAGGTTCCTGAGGGGGGCGAGGAGACTGAATCCTCCTCGCTCTCCTCTTGTTCCCTCTTGGGACCTCTCAGTAGTCTTAAGTGCTCTGCAGAGGCCTCCCTTTGAGCCTTTGCGGTCGGCTGAGATTAAGTTCTTGTCTATGAAGACGGCTCTGCTGACCGCATTGGCCTCGCTTAAGAGGGTCGGGGACCTGCAAGCATTTTCGGTTGACGAAGCGTGCCTTGAGTTCGGGCCGGCTAACTCTCACGTGATCCTGAGACCCCGGCCCGGATATGTGCCCAAGGTTCCCACCACTCCGTTCCGAGATCAGGTGGTGAACCTGCAAGCGCTGCCTTTGGAGGAGGCAGACCCAGCCTTGGCATTGCTCTGTCCAGTACGCGCTCTCCGCGCCTATGTAGACAATACGCGATGTTTCAGGACCTCAGACCAGCTCTTTGTCTGTTATGGCGGAGAGCGGAAGGGAAGTGCTCTCTCAAAGCAGAGGTTGTCTCACTGGATAGTGGACACCATTGTTTTGGCTTACCAGCAGCAAGGTCGACCATGTCCCCTTGGTGTGAGGGCACACTCCACTCGGAGTGTGGCCTCCTCTTGGGCTCTAGCGCATGGCGCCTCGCTAACAGACATCTGCAGAGCTGCAGGCTGGGCGACACCCAACACATTCGCCAGATTCTACAATCTCCGAGTGGAGCCAGTGTCCAACTATGTACTCGCCCCTACGGGTGGCCGGTATGGGCCAGGCTCAGGTGTCTTCGCTTGCTCGCCATTCCACTCCAAGGACTGGATACGTGCAATATTTTTTCCCTCAGGTGAGCTCCCCGAGAGCCCTGAGCTCCTCCAGCACTGCTTACGCCGACATCAGTTCAGTCTGCCCTTTCGAGCCCAGACCCTCATGTCCGGCCAGGTGCTCCGTGTGCATGGTTCCCCTCCGGCGACCCCCACACGAGTATTTCCACCGTAAGCCTCCTCAGCGAGCAGGTGTCTTTCCCTTGGCAAGTCCCTGCCGCCCCTAGGGTTAAAAATCCACCTTCGGCTGGTACCCTAGAGATCTTCCATATGCAGCCCTTAGCGGGTCATATGTGTGTTCTTAGCCCTCCCTACGGGTAGGCATCTTGGCATTCCCTCACTGGGATATGCTTCCCAGTGTACCTTGGTAATCCTGTGATAAGTGGGAGTCCTTCGTCCGTACTAGTCTTACGACAGGGTACTCACACTTACGCAGGGCACTGGATGACAGCTGAGTGGCGTTGTTGTATTGGAACCCCCATTCGTTAGTCACTAACGTACGTCGTAGTGACTGAACGAAAGGGAACGTCTCGGTTACGTATGTAACCCTCGTTCCCTGAGGAGGGAACGGAGACGTACGTTTCCTTTGCCACGTCAGCTGTGCAGCCTGGAACGCGGAGTTCAGTCTTGGCTCCTGCAGCAGTAACATAATGCGATGTTGCCAGCGTACTTCCTTATATACCCACGAGGTAGGGCGGAGTTACGCATGCAAATTCCGCATGCCCATGGCATTGGCACTGCCATTGGGCGCTGTTGAATTCTCGGAGATGATTGGCTTCTAAGCGAAACCCCCATTCGTTAGTCACTAACGTACGTCTCCGTTCCCTCCTCAGGGAACGAGGGTTACATACGTAACCGAGACGTTTCTTAGGGAAATGCAAAATTTGCAGTGGAAAGCAAAATGTCTTGGGGAAATGCAAAGCTTTTGCACTGGAACGTAAAGATTCTTAGGGAAATGCTAAACTTGCACTGGAATGCCAAGTTACTTTGGGAAATGCTAAATTTCCATGGGAACAAAAAGTTTCATAGGGAAATGCTATATTTGCATGGGAACGCATATATTCATAGGCAAATGCTAAACTTGCACTGGAATGGAAATTTTTTTGGGGAAATGCAAAACTTTTGCACTGGAATGTTAAGTTTATCATAGGGAAATGCTAAACTTGCACAGAAATGCAAGGTTTCTTGGGGAACTGCAAAACCTTTCTTGGAGAAATGCTAAACTTGGAGAAATTCTTGGAGAAATGCTAAACTTGCACTGGAAGGCAAGGTTTCTTGGGGAAATGCAAAACTTTTGCACTGGAACGCAAAGTTTTTTAAGGAAATGCTAAACTTGCACTGGAAGGCAAAGTTTCTTAAGGAAATGCTAAACTTGCACTGGAAGGCAAAGTGTCTTGGGGAAATGCAAAACTTTTGCACTTGAACGCAAAGTTTCTTAAGGAAATGCTAAACTTGCACTGGAAGGCAAAGTTTATTGGGGAAATGCTTAACTTTCATGGGAAAGCAAAGTTTCTTGAGGAAATACAAAACCTTTGCACTGGAATACAAAGTTTCTTAAGGAAATGCCAATCTAGCATTGGAACACAAAGTTTCTTAGGGAAATTCTAAACTTGCACGGGAAAGCAAAGCTGTTGCAACGGAACACAAAGTTTCTTAAGGAAATGCTATCTTGCACTGGAACACAACATTTCTTAGGGAATTGCTAAACTTGCACAGGAATGCAAAGTTTCTTGGAAGAGTGCAAAACGTTTTCACTGGAACACAAAGTTTCTTGGGGGAGTGCAAAACTTGCATGGGAACGCAAAGTTTCTTAGCAAAATGCTAAACATGCACGGGAACACAAAGTTGCTTGGGTGAGTGCCAAACTTGCACAAAACATTTTGCACGTAAATGCAAAGTTTCTTGGAGAAATCTAAAACTTGAGCAGGCAAATGAAAAGTGTCTCAGGGGAACATGAAGCTTCTTGAGGGAATGCAAACATTTGGGAGAGACTATATATATATTTCCCCCTTGATCATTAGGGGCTTCATACTCCCTCAAAGTGCATAATGATGCTGTCTAGCTTTGGCACAGGAGTGCGCCTATGATGCCTTAAAATGCTGCTTGTGTTGGCAGCTCACTCAGCTGGCAGGTTTTGGACCAGGGCCAATATATAACACAACCCTGTTCCCAAAATTCCTCTTCACCTTTATAAGTCCCTCCTCTTTTTGCAATTATCAGTTGTGGTCAGCTGGTGGCTCACATCTGGCAGGGTGGTGTTGGAACAGCTGGGCTGAGCAGGTGCAGAAGCGCTGGTGTGTCAGCTCTGATAATGTGGTGATGGTTAGCGCTCAATGCCACCAGCCTGCCTCCTGGCTGAATCTGCTACAATAACCCCAGCCAGACAGGCAACAGCACACACATCCAAATTTATTTTCCATAAATAAGGGTTATATAATGTTGCTATCAGCAAAGAACAGTGCATATCAGCAAAGAACAGTGCGTATCAAGTGCAATTTCTAATAAAAGGAATTATATCAAGGCATTATATTATATCACTTACATACACAAAGAATACATGTTTAGCTGCAAAATTATATTTTTATGAACCAGTGGCTGATTTGTGTTAGATGTCTTTTCTATGAGTCACATTAAAATTTGGAAAATTCTTACCATGCCATCATCTTTTATTTCTGCTACTTTTATGGATGGATGAATTGTATTGTTTTACCCTTGTCTCAGAGCCACACTTTCAATATCATACTGTGAAAAGCCATAATAAATAATATTATTGCATTTCAAAAACGATGTAATCTCATGTAATAAGCAGTTTAGTATTAATTGTGTGAAAATGATTTACAGTATATGTTTTTTTTTTTACACAAATAACAGCTATCGCTCAGTTACTCAATTAACACATAATAATTACACAAATATTTCCACCACAGCCAAGAATTTTGCAGCTAATGAAGTTTTGAAGAAAACGGTGTCATTTTGCTGCTGAAATCCAGTAATTTCAATTTGGAATCTACGTGATTTGGGAATTCTGTTTGCCGTGCGAATTTCCAGCATTGACCAGTGAACGTTTTCTGAACTTTAGCGACCGTTCTGGCAAGTTATAAACAAACACGATTCAAGTAACGTTAATAGAATGTTCATTTCTGAGTTATCTGGTCATTAATAATGTTCTCAAAACATTAACACAAAAACATTATCTATACATGTTCACTTTTTTAACGTTTTAGTTGGATGGATGATTTTCTTTGTGAACATTGTAACATCTTGTTCAGAGGTTTAGAACATTCAAAAGTAACATTTCCCATAATGTTTGTGCCATGTTCCCTTAAATCACAAACGTTTTAAAAACATTTAAAATAACAATTAGAAGAACATTTAAAGAAATAATGTGTTCATAACTTAATGGGAATGTTAGCAATAAAAAAATAACATATTTTTGTAAGCTGAGAACAGAACGCTGCTTGATTTTGTGCACACACAAGTATAACACTATGGGGCCATTTACATGACACTGTTTACATTACCCCGTTTACATGACAACTAATAACAGAAAAAATGTATGCGTTCTGGCCATTCATCATACATGTTTTGAAAACATGTTTCAAAGTGCAAGTTTATGAAAAAGGCGCGTTATCATCTCTGTGTAAACTACAAAAATGTGAATTTGGGGAAACGGTATGCGCATTACATGTTCAGTCTATAGGAGCATAGTGTTTATTTACAATGTGACATCGCCATCTACTAGCCTGACATGAATAATACAGTGTTTTAAGTCATTATACTTGAAAAAACACAAAGGAAAAACCTTTCCATTTTTAGTGTCATGTACACGTACCCGTATTGTACTTAAAGTAATAATTTAGAAATTCTCAAACTATATGTTTAGCTAACGTTTGTTGAAGTCAAGGTAATAATTACGTACTTTGCCACAGAGTTTATTTACTTTTTGCTGTCCATTGCGCTGCATAGATAAGTGCTTTTGGGACTCAACAAGGATCTCTTGCATCACAAAGCATTAAACTGTTAAGTAAACACATGTGCTGCTCTCTTCTCAATGGTCTGTAACAGCAGCGTAATTGCTGACTGACATCAAAGTGATTGTGAGGCAATGGAGGCTCTTTCCCTGAGCCGTTGTGCGTTAATGGGCAGTTAATACACTGTTAATCAAAAGCCAAGCACACTATACACTTATGTGTTCCAATTTGCCATTTGCCTGCTGTTAGCAAGCTTTTAGCCTCCATTTAGACTATTGTGAAAATACCAACCAAGCCCAGCATTGTTTTATCCATCTGTGTTTTAGCCCTTGGACCACTTTTGTACTTTAGAATGATAGTTCAAAACCCAAAAATGGCCCATGCCCAGTTTGCTTGTATTTAATATAAAAAAATAATAATACATTGATTGATATTAAATCAATCAGTGCCCTATAAAAAAGACCAGCAGTCCATTGTGCAAAGCGGTTGCACAACTGTCAACTCCCACAGTTACAACAACGTGTAATGGATTCCAGTCATTTAAAGGTTCATTAAATTTGCTTTGTTCAAGTGCAATATAAATACTGTGATTTATAAGCTATAAATTGCAGCAGTTTCATAGTACTTCAGGAGGGTTTATTGGGCATAGCTGAAACATAACCTGCCACCGGTGGATGTTTGAGCTGTGTTTGCTTTGCTGTGCACATTTTGGCACTAACAAGGCAAAGTTTAAGAGTACAGTTGGTCTTTGCTTGGGATAAGGACATCATTTTCTCTTTTACACTTTTTAACCCTGTGATCCAGGACGTCATTCACTGTCCTCAAATATATCCCCCCTACAAAATAACAAGACAAAATAAGTACAATTAAAGAATGTAAAAGAATGCCTGTTTTCCCATTCATTTTTTGTAAAACGTGTATAGGGACCCGAGGTGTGCAAAAGTGGAAGTATTTTTTTTTTCTGTACAACAATAATTGAATGTTTGATAACTGAATAAGTGCAATTCACCTCGATTCCTCAAGGTGGCAATGTCTGATACTCAATGATGAATTGACTTCTCATTCATAGTTTCCGCAGGCAGAAAACACTTGGGGTTACTTGACTGTAACCCTGTTCCCTGATAAAGCGGAACGAGATGCAGCATAAGCTTATGCAAATGGGGATGTCTTTGACATAACCAGCTGTGAAAATAGAGTGAAAACACGTCAATGAAATTGACCCGGGAGGTATTTATAGCCTCGGCTGGTGACGTCATAGGCGCACCTGCTGCCCGAGGCTATAAATAGATGAGCTTCAGCTGGAGCAAACCAGATCTTCTTTGTTTGAAGACCAGTCCTGAAGCATCACCAGCACGGCCTAGCAATGCAGCATCTCGTTCCGCTTTATCAGGGAACAGGGTTACAGTCAAGTAACCCCAAGTGTTCCCTTTCAAAAGCTACACTCAATGCTGCATAAGCTTATGCAAATGGGAATTAAAATACCCACGCCGCCGTGCTTGATGGTGCCTGGACCCCTTACGGTTGTGTAGGTGTGCACAAGAACGCAAGAAGCCTCGGCATTAGCCTGTGATATCGACTCAAGGACATGAGAGCCCGGAGTGGCATGAGCATCCAAGCTATAAAGTCTTATGAATGTGTGCGGAGAGGACCAACCTGCCGCATCACAAACACTTTGTAAGGGAGCACCCCTTGCTAACACAGTAGAAGAGGCGACTCCCCTGGTGGAGTGAGCCCTTAATCCTATAGGCGAAGCTTGACCGCGCGCCTCATAGGCAAGAGCAGTAGCATCCCTGACCCAATGTGACATTGTTTGGTGGAGGCAGAACCTCTGTTACGGCCCCCATGGCAAACAAACAGTTGCTCTGACTTACGCCACTGGCTAGTGCGGTGGACGTAGGCCTGAAGAGCATGGACTGGACACAGTCTATGAAGTTTCTCCTGATCCGGCGTTGTGAACGGCAGAGGGCAGAAGGTTTCAAGAGTGACAGAATGTACAGTCGACAATGGAACCATAGGCAGGTAGTCAGGGTGGGGATGCAAAATCACTTTCACCAAACCTGGGGCAAAATCTAAGCAGAATGGCGATATTGACAGAGCCTGCATGTCCCCAATTCTTTACAGAGAAGTTATAGCCATAAGAAAAAACATCTTTAGAGTCAGAAGTTTGTCAGACGCTGATTCTAGAGGTTCAAAGGGGGTCTCAACCAGACCCTCGAGGGCTAAAACTAAGTCCCATGAAGGGATCTTGGCTCTTAATGGAGGCCACAACTGCCTGGCACAACAAAGTGAGCAGGCAGAAGATGCCTCCCAAGCGGCACCCCATCCACCAGGGCATGGCAAGCCAAAAGAGCGGCCACATAAACCCTGATTGGAGGGGCAAGCTAATGTTTCAAAGGGGGTCTCAACCAGACCCTCGAGGACTAAAGCTAAGTCCCATGAAGGGATCTTGGTTCTAACAGGTGGCCTCAACCGCCTACCCCACGAATGAAGCGAGCGAGTAGAGGATGTCTCCCGAGCGGCACCCCATCCACCAAGCCGTGGCAAGCCGAAAGAGCGGCCACATGAACCCTGAGAGTGGAGGGGCAGGTGCCTGATGACAACTTTTCTTGCAGAAAATCCAGAACTGAAGTAACCTGGCAGTTGACTGAATCTACATTGTGTCGTACACCACCTTTCAAAGACACCCCATTTATTAGCATAAACTTTCCGAGTGGAGGAAGCTCTAGCACTTAGGATGGTCTCAATAACTGCAGGCGAAAGCCCCGTGTCCCTCAGTTGGTGCCCTTCAGGGGCCAAACATGAAGGTTCCACAGGTCGGGCCTGGAATGGAATATCGTGCCCTCTTCCTGAGACAGAAGGTCCCTCTCTTCGCCGGAATCGCCCAAGGCGAGCCGTTGAGGAGAGACACTATCTCCGAGAACCAAACCCTGTTCGACCAACGCAGCGCTATCGATAAGAAGCAAGACCCTTGTTGGCGAACCCAGGCTAGAACTCCCAGGAGCAGAGCGACTGGAAGGAGGGCATACAGACGCATTTTGGGCCATGTATGAACCATCACATCCAGACCCAGCGGGGCTGGGTCACAGAGAGAAGCAGGGACATTGCGCTGTCTGAGAAGAGGCGAAGAGGTCCAATCCCTGTGGTCAGCTCTGTAAAATCTGATCCAGATCTGCTTGACTACTTCTGGGTGGAGTTTCCACCCCCCCATCTGTAACTCTGTCTGGACAGTAAATCTGCTCCCACATTCAACCGCCCTTGAATGTACACTGCTCGAGTGACAGGAACTTGTTCTGAGCCCAGAGAAAAATTTGTCTCACTATTCTGATAGCGTGAGCACAGACCCCCCTGGTGATTATATATGAGATATTTAGCTGTACTGTCCACAAGCACTAGGACATGACAGCCCCTCAATTGGGGGAGAAAGTATTTCAGGGCCAAAAATACAGCCGTCAACTCGAGGCAGTTAATGTGCCAACTTAGTTGATGACCCTCCCATTCCCGTTGGGCTGGACGACCACTCAAGGCCGCACCCCAGCCCGTCAGGGAAGCGTCCGTCGTTAGCAACTTGCGACGACAAGGTACGCCTAGAGTGGGACCCAAGGCAAAAACCGGGGTCTGAACCACATAGTTAGTGTACGAAGCCACATGGCGCGCCACTTTATTTGCCTGAGGATTGGCCCTAAGCCCTCTGGCTTTGAGCCACAACTGAAACGGTCTATGTGCAACAACCCCAAAGGGAAACCCGTGGATTCTGATGCCATTAGACCTAACACTCTGGTGCTGATGATCAGTAAGATCTTGGTCTAGCCTGACTTTGCTCAGGGAATACTGAATGGTCTTGATTCAAGCCACCTTGGTGACCAAAAACCGAACAAACCCTAGATAAGTCGTTCTCTGGGCAGGAGAAAGAACACTTTTCTTGGTGTTGAGTCTCAACCCTAGAGAAACTAGATGAGCTAACACACTGTGTTGAAGCACCATCTCATGTGATTGTGCTAATTTTAGCAATCGCCTCTGTAATTCAAAATTTGAATGCCCCGAAATCCCAATGGAGCCGGTAATACATCCATACATTTCGTATACGTGCGGTTACAAGGCTAGCCAAATGGAAGACCCGAAATTGGTAAGCTTTTGCCCCCAAGAGCGAAACTCAGGAACTTCCTGTAATGTGGCAGTCTTTATATGCGAATACATGCGTCCTTCGGATCAATCATGCCGATCCAATCACAATGTTGAATATGCGACACGACCGCCTTCACTGTAACATCTTAACCTTGAGTACTTTAACTGCTTCACGGTTTAAGACTCGAAGATCTAAGATTGGACACCCCCCCACCCTACTGGGGACCAGGAAGTAACTGCTGTCACTTGTGACAGTACGAACGCCAACTCCGCCTTCACGGAAGTGGAGACCACGCCGTTCAAACACGGAGGACGACAAATAAATTAGTTTACTAATTTTTACTGTGCTTAACACCCATGCAGAAACGCCTGGCAGAAGTTCACACGCTGCCTGAGACTCTGAGAGTGACAATTTTAACACTTCCTGTTGAGGGGATGTTAGACGTTCTATGTCCTGGATGATAGCAGGATTTAAACACTGAACGTCTAACATTTCACTGGAAACCACTGCCCCCCCGAATCACCAGAGGCGGCGGGGATGGAGTGGTTTTGAGGATAACGGGGTGGGGCAAGCAAATGTTTGACATGCGCTGTCCCGTGGGGGCAGACTGGGCACCAGACTAGAGGGCTGCATTGGGATTGGGTCCCGCCGGGTCCCGCGGGACCCAACGTAAATCTCGCGGGAGCGGGCGGTTTGAATTTTGCTGCGGGCGGGAATGGGCGGCTAAAAAAAACACCGCGGGAATCGGCGGGATAGGGAGGTTGCCTAACGACATGATGGAGAAGATGTCAATAGATGATGTAGAAAAGAACCTCAAACGAGGTATTTACAGCACAAAAGCTAAGCAAGGAAAGTCTGACATTTGGAGAAGTTTCTCAATTGTTTTGGTAGGCAAAGTCATGCGGTATAACGTTATATGTATCCACATATTGCGCATCTGGCAAATACAGATACTTGATCATACCTCACCAAAAACGCTCAGCACTCCCTGCAGGTCAAGTTGACTGTTTGGTGTTTTTGACAAACAATACATAGAAGTTTAGTGAGTGGAAATGGATTGTTTCTAAATGTCCGTTTGCTATTTTGTGTTCACATTACGTTCTGTTGAAGCATGTTTTCTCAGGTTTCCTTTCAGTCGGTCACGTTCGACGAATTGGGATCTGTTTGTTGTTTCTCAATCTGGTTTTCTGTTTTGCAAAGCATTTTTTATGCAAAGTCTATTTTTATGTGCAAAGTTTTTGATGAAAACGAAATTATATTTGAATGTATTTGTCTTTTCTTTTTTTTTTTTACATGTAGGCCAGGGAAACGAAACAAACAACCCCATGAATCTCTTTAATAATATCAATACAAATACGTGTTTTTTTTCCCCCTGCGGGACGGGAGAAGACACAAAATCAATGCATCTCTATTATTGTGCGGGAATAAATTCTCGGAGTTTTGCGGGTGCGGGCGGGAGTGGACATACATATTGCGGGAGCGGGCGGGAGTGTAACACATACGTTGCGGGAGCGGGCGGTAATGGTCAGAAATTCGGCGGGTGCGGGCGGGAGCGGGATGAAGAAAACAGTCCCGCGCAGGGCTCTACACCAGACCACCGGACTTCTTATATTGATGACAGTCCCGAGGTCTGCCCTGAGAGGTTGTTGAGGATGACGAGCTGGTCCCCAGTCTTTACGAGGGAGAGCACGACTCGCCACACTCTGCTTATTACATTTAGTCATTTAGCAGACGCTTTTATCCAAAGCGACTTACAAATGGGGGCAATAGAAGCAGCTAGAGCAGTCGAAGGGCAACAATATCAGCAATATGATATTATTACCCCCCTAAATCTTGAAGGACCGAAGAGAGGTTATGTGGCTGACAGCCCCTCCCCTTAAGTGCATTGAGGAAGAAACTGAGTGAACACTTCCTCATGTTTCTTCCACTCCTTTAAATCTGGCCACTACAGAGTTAACTGAGTCACCAAATGAACCACTCAAATCCTTCAGAAGGTCAGCCTGATATGCCTGCAAGACAGCCATTGTGTGCAGCGCAGCACCAGCCTGTCCCCTTATATTTATAATTCTTATATAAATCATATACAATATATATTTTATATATATATTCCATATAAAATAATATACAATATATAATTCATACATATATAAGCTTTGCCCACGACAGCCGACGTTTATTTTCTACATGGCTTCGTGAGGAGGTATGTCTCTTTAATGAAAATGCAGACCCAGGCGAGAGATAGCTCGTGAGCGTCTCCCACCTGGGGTATTCTCACATATCCACGCGATTTCGCACCCATGATAGTCGAAAATGTCGACGTCAAGGGTACAAAAACACGTGAAGTAAATGTTTTTTCTAGACAGAAACCTCAAGCTCACTGCGTTCGGGGATCTCTCATTCACGGTACCAGACAAACTGCCCTGGCCACCGCGCGAACAACCACCTCGATAAATTCCTCGTATGGATTCACTATCATGTGAGGAACGATCGCAGGCCGGCTGCTCGAGGTCCGCGGACCCAGAGATTCATCATCATTTCCCGCGCGAGCCGAAGAAACGCTGGAGCGCGCTTCGGGATCACGCGGGGAAACATGCATTTGTTGAGCGAGCAAGCGAAAGGGACGGACCCGTCTCTTGCTCGTCAACAAACCCATTCGAGAGCTCCGAAAACTGGTGCGGACTGAAAGTAGCCCAGACGAGCATAAAGCATTCTAACTGCAAAGGCTTGCAATGCTCGCACTCGTCTGACTCAATGCAGCGACCGCATGCTCTTCCCCAAACACACACAGCAATAAACGTGTGCATCCAGTTCTGTTATTTGAAAGAGAACATGGATATACAGCGTTTTACTCTGCTGACTCGTTTCCAACTGATTAGATTTAACCAGAACTCTTTCCACTAATGTTTCTTTGTAACAGAGATGAGAAAGAGAGAGAAATCTGCACACTGCCATGTTGAAAACTAACTCCTAACAAAGATCTCGAGTTAAGTCTTGAAAGAGAGAGAGAATTTTTTTTTTTTTTTCAGAGACTTTGTAACACACCATAACACAGAGTTGGTCTGAAAACAAAAAGACCTGGTTTGCTCCAGCTGAAGCTCATCTATTTATAGCCTCGTGCAGCAGGTGCGTCTATGACGTCACCAGCCGAGGCTATAAATACCTCCCGGGTCAATTTCATTGACGTGTTTTCACACTATTTTCACAGCTGGTTATGTCAAAGACATCCCCATTTGCATAAGCTTATGCAGCATTGAGTGTAGCTTTTGAAAGGGAACAAAAGAATAGGAAGAATCATCAGCAAAAACTTGAAATGGCTTAGTGATTAACTGCAGATCAAGTTCTGAACGCAGTCAGATTTAGTGTCACTGTGGTTCTGGTGAATAAGCTGTCTTTTAAAGATGTTTATGTTTGATGGTAAAAAGCATCTGCTCAAACTGAACACTTTCAAGCTCCAAAAGGTAAGGACATATGCTTTATTATATTCTTCTGTAATGGATCAAGTTCTGAACGCAGTCAGATTTAGTGTCACTGTGGATCTGGTGAATAAGCTGTCTTTTAAAGATGTTTATGTTTGATGGTAAAAAGCATCTGCTCAAGCTGAACACTTTCAAGCTCCAAAAGGTAAGGAAATATGCTTTATTATATTCTTCTGTAATGGACCTATCGGTAAGCCCCCTCCAATGTTTGTCTATGGCGCTGAAACCTAAAGATGTTTGAGTTCCAGTCCCCATGAAACTGAAACGCAATGGCCATTGGCTCATCTGCGTTCGAGGGGAGGGGCTTACCGATTGCTCAATTGTTTCTCTAACATTGGTATACACGTTATTTTAAGGTGTCATTGTTACGGTTTAATTATATATACAGTATATACTGTATATACTGTATATATATATATATACACACACAATTACTGAGTAATAATAATTAAATTATGTTTTATATCATCAACCCTTCCACCACCCCTTCGCCACACCTTTTAACTCTAAAACCACTTACATATACGGGGGATACTCTGGGTTCGGGCCTAATTCCGAGCTCGAAGCCCTCCCCCCGGACAGCATGCCAAATACGCATTGAATTACTCTCTATAAATTATATATAAGTGCGAACTCGTGAACTACATGTACTTATTATAGGGTTATGGTAGGATTAGGGATTGGGGGATTGGGTGAGCATGTAATTATGCATAATTTACTGTTATTAGTATGGTAAGTACATGTAACATATGTAACAAGGACACTGTAAAATAAAGTGTTACAGAGTTTTATATTATCACGACAGGTGGAGATCCATCCGTGTTTTAATTAAAAGTGTTTTAAGAAACAAAGTAAAAAAAGTATACTATTCTTTAAGTACAGTTAAGTGGCCTTTTATTTAATTAACGGTGCACATTCAATACAATTAAGTGCGCTTCTTTTTCACAAGGGTATTGAAATCACTGGATGTATTTATAATGTATTTTTTGGAATTATTAAAAACAGGCGTAATGAGAGCTACCCATATTCATTTATGTGTGAATATTCTTCAAACATTCTTCAACATAACAAGTTTGGAATGACATGAGGGCGAGAAAATGATGACAGAATTGTCATTTTTGGTTGAAATAATCCCTTTTAGTGTTCACATACTCAACTATTGTTCAATTCAATATATTTTAGAGAATAGATTGTTCTCTGTTTGGTGCACATCGACCTGCATAGCGCTGTTCTTTGAAGACTATACAGTATTTCGGGGGGGTTTTTTTCTGATCTTCTATACACTGTAAAACAGAGCTCAAATAGACATTAAAAAGTGGATGAAGTATAGCTCCAAGGAGTGGATGGTTGGGTAACATCGAAATGCAATTTGAGACTCTCTGAAAGACTGATGTAGACAATGGAACTAGCTTTTCAATCAACCTCAGGAGTCGAGCGTTTCTGAGTCTGTGGCTTCATGGTGAAGTGACAAACCCTGTGTATCCGTGAATGTTTGTCAGTTTGCGTGTGTGTGTGTGTCTGCCCCATGGGTACGTTAGTCTGGAGAGGTGTAGTAAATGTTTCGCTCCAAGAGGTACGATATGCCACTGCTAACGAAATAGAGCTCGGTTGTAAGAAATGCACCCTGGGCACCTTTTCCACCAACCGTTAATAATGGCATGATTGAATCAATAAACAGTGGTGGATCCAAGCGCTCTGACACTTGCTGACTGCAAGCTGTTGTAATTTACTCCTCTTGCTCTGGCTAATGGTGCCATACTGATGTCAAACAGAAAGGATATTAAGACAGCCAAGCAGATAAAACCGCAGGAATTAAAGCTTTGACAAAATAAAATAAAATAAAAATAGGAGAGATATAGGGGAGCTTGAAGTTGCAGTTCAAATAAAATCAAAACATGAGAGGGTGATATGACAAAACCTTACATTTCATGCAATAAATCATTGTATATATCATGGTGACATTATATATCATGAATGTTTTGGCGGGATAATTCAATAAAACTGTTTACATATTAAATAACTAATTTGGTTATTTTGGATAATTCACTAAATTAACTTTACAAATGAAATGTACAGAAATGTTCTCTGTGTCAAACATGCCATAAGCTTCCTTCGGACTCCAATATTAGCAATACATGGTTGAACTTTATTTTTAATGAAGATCCAGCTCATATGCGTATTACGTGTTTAGTCTATAGGCATGCGTGTTTGAATGCATATGTGCGCAGGCGTGTAGTCTTTCTTTACAAAGTGACATCGCCAAATTACTTTTCTGGCATGCATAATACAGCGTTTTTATCATTTCCTCTGATCTGTGTGAACAGGAATCATTTTGAGAAAGTTTTCATCTGTATAAAGGAAAAAACTTTTGTTGTGAAAGAAAAACTTTTGTCGTGTCAATGAGGACTTCACAGGGTAGAGTCTAGTTGAAACAGGTTCTGATGACACTGCAGGGATGCGTTGTGGTCGTGTCTAGGCACAGGTCCACCATCTGATCAGGATACAGCCCGGATCCGGCTGTAAACCTCTGGATAAAAAGAGATACTAATATTAGCGTAGATAGCATTCTTCTTAGAATGTAACAAGTATTCCCGGCTGACCTAGTTAATGCAGCCTAACAATAATTTAACTGATTTGAATAATAGAAATTGATAATATTCTATGTGTATACCAGGTTAAAGAGATGTGTTTTTAGTCTAGATTTAAACTAACAGAGTGTGTCTGCTTCCCGAACAATGCTAGGAAGACTGTTCTAGAGTTTTGGTGCTAAATAGGAAGATGATCTACCCCCTGCAGTTGATTTTGATATTCTAGGTATTATCAACTGGCCAGAATTTTGAGATCGCAATGGACGTGATAGAGTACAATGCGTTAAGAGCTCACTCAAGTACTGGGGAGCTAAACCATTTAGTGCTTTGTGAGTAGTTAGCAAGATATTAAAATGTATACTATGTTTAATAGGGATCCAATGCAGTGTTGACAGAACCGGGCCAATATGGTCATACATCCTGGTTCTAGTAAGAATTTGTAAGTCTAGTAAGTCTTCTAGTAAGAACTGCAGCGTTTTGGACCAGCTGGAGTTTGTTTATTAAGCATGCAGGGCAACCACCCAGTAGAGCATTACCATAATCGGTAACACTTTATAATAACTACACGCTGTGAAGCATTAGTTAAGCATTAGTGAATAGTTAATTAATCATTTATGAAGCATTGATAGACATTAATAGGCAGTTTATAAATACAGCTATAAATGCTTTATTCTTGATTTATAAGCATATAATGTGTTTAATAATTGTATTTTCATACTTTATAAATTATCAATTTATAATTTCTAAATTATGTATTACATTATTTACAAACCAGTTATTTAGGAGTTGTCAGTGGTTCATCAGATCATTTAGAAAGTGTAAGTAAAGGATTAATAAACTTTTTAAATATACTTAAATTTAAATATGCATTTATACATCTTATTATTTAGACATATAGCAATAGTTACTCAGTGTGTTAATAAATGCTTAAATGCTAATAAATCCTACTGTAATTCATGATTAATTCAGGTAGTTATAAAACATTTACTAGTTGTCAGTTAACTATTTCTGTGAGCTCATCTAAAGTGAGGACTATTAATGCCTCGTAAAGCTTTTACAAAGGAGATATGAAGGCTCAGTTGTCTTCTGCACTGCTGTCCTCTGACTGCTGTTTATAATTCGTCCCCTTGGAATTATAAGGTTCTATCTGCGTTCTGAGCAGTTTTGAGATATTGAGCTTCAAAGTTTTTGCATTACATATAGGAAAATTTATATGGGGAACAAGTTTCTTTCAAACATGAAAATAACAGGGACCCTAAATGTATTCTAAATATACAATATCACAATCCTCTCAAAATTGTAAATGGGGATTTTTGGAATGGGTCAAATGCAGATAGAACCTTCTAATTCTAAAAAAACACTTTTCGATTAGAATTATAAGGTTCTATCTGCCAAAACATTATTTGAACATTAAATATAAAAATAATGTTGTAACAATGTCTCAACATGTGTTGGAAAGTAAAATGTTATCCTTTCTATGACATTTATTTCATATTTTTAGTACTTCCATGTATTTAGGACATTTCAAATTAAGCAAGGTAGGTCTAAATATTTTGTCCAGTGCAGATGTTAATTTTTGGTACCAATATGGTGGGTAATTAAACACATTATTGCAGAAATTGTTAATCTTTCTTTTGTTTAGACAGAAAGCAGCTACTGTAATACATCTGAGCAGGATTTTATTCCACCTAAAGTGGGCCAGGTAAAATGGCTTTCTCTCTAGACATCAGTATGGCTGAAATAACATGCTAACATTTATTGTTGTAATTAAGACCCCATCAATTAAACTGTTGACTATTTGACCTTTTATGGCTTAATATTGTAAAAATTAAGACCTTTTAAGACTTTTAAAACTGCAAGAAAACAGACATGCTTCAGCAAATTAATTCATAAAGTTTAATAATCATTGAAAAATGATTCACTGACTATATGATGCCTGGAATTCGGGCTGCTGTCCTTGACAAGATCGTCAATAAAATTGTCGATCTTGAGGTTTCTTAAAAACTTTGCATTGTGTGCCATAATTCTCACAGATATTGTGTTTCTGCGATCTTTCCTGTCAAGTAAAAAGCCGGCGACACAACCTATAAAGTTGATCCTGATTGGTCCTCTTCTGTGCATTCGAAGTGTTGATTGGCTCACGCAGATAGAACCTTATAGAGCCAAGTCAGAGTTCGACTTTGTAGATAGAACCTTTTTGTTTTTCAATAAAAAGTCCCAAAATGTACACAACTTTAAAAAAAAAAACATCCCATAATGTAAATAAGTTGTCACAGAATAAGAATATGTGAATAACTCAATTTTGACAAAAACGTCAGATAGAACCTTATAATTCCAAGGGGACGAATTAGTACTGTTTTGACAATGCAAAATATTTTATTATATTATTATTGTTTTATCTAAATTTTATTTGTTGTATTTTGGCACTCCTGTAATTTTTATTCAGCAATGTTTACACTTTTTTACAGACATGCATCTTGCAGAGGGTAAGTTTCATTTGACTGCAGTTATGTTTTCTGGCAGTCTACAGGAATATTATTTTATATGACATTAAAGAGGTTTAATTTTAATTTCATATTAAGTTATTAGTTGTATAGTCACCATTTTTGCATTTTGAAATAAATATTTCTATGTGCTATATTCCTCCTGTGTTGTATTTGTTTCCTTTTTCTGTTCAGAAGAGAACTGAGCCTTTAAATCTCCTCTGTAAAAGCTTTACGAGGCATAAATAGTCCTCACTTTAGATGAGCTCACAGAAATAGTTAACTGACAACTAGTAAATGTTTTATAACTACCTGAATTAATCATGAAATCACAATAGGAATACATTTTAATAAAGCGTTTATTAACACAATGAGTACCTATAACTATATGTCTAAATAATAAGATGTATAAATGTACATTTAAATAGTTTATTAATCCTTTACTTACACTTTCTAAATGATCATATGAACCACTGACTACTCCTAAATAACTGGTTTGTAAATAATGTAATACTTAATTTAGAAATTATAAATTGATCATTTATAAAGTATGAAAATACAATTGTTAAACACATTTTAGATATGCTTATAAATCAAGAATAAAGCTTTTATAGCTGTATTTATAAACTATCCATTAATGTCTATTGATGCTTTATAAATGATGAGTCAACTATTTACTAATGCTTAACTAATGCTTCATAGTGTGTAGTTATTATAAAGTGTAGCCTTAAGGTCATGAACGCAGGAACTAACTGTTCCACATTTTGCATTGAGAGCATAATTTAGATATATTTTTCTCCAGGTCTCCAATTGAAAATTTTCTAGTGACCGATCACATCTAAATTTTTCAGTTGGCCAAATTGAATTTCTGTGAATTGATGCACACCCAGGTTCCTAACTGACGACGAAGACTTGACACAGCAGCCATCAAGTGTTGGCGTGCAGAGGTTTTTTTCCAATAATTAGAAACTCAGAACTTTTTCAGAATTAAGTAGTAGGAAATTATATCCAATCATCAATTTTTTTTAATATCAGCTATGCATTCTGTTAATCTTGTAAATTGGTAAGTTTTTTGTCAGGGCGCGAAGAAATATAGAGCTGAGTATCATCAGCATAACAGCGAAAACTAATGCCATGCTTCCTAATGATATCTCTCATGGGTAGAATGTACAGGGTGAAAAGCAACAGTCCTAGCACTGAGCCTTGAGGTACTCCATACTGAACTTGTGATCGATATGACATCTCTTAATTTACTGCTACAAACTGATAACGGTCAGATAAGTATGATTTGAACCATGCCAATGCAATTCCACTAATGCCAAAATAATTTTCATGTCTATTTAAAAGAATGTTGTGGTCGAGAGTATCAAATGCAGCACTAAGATCCAGTAACACTAATTGAGAGATACAACCAAGTTTGTCCTCACAGATACAAGTTCTTTCTAAAAAATGTATATTGTGAGGATACTGCCTTTTCTAGTATTAATAACCATATAACTCTGAACGAACATTCTATTTATATAACTTTGAGAGACCATTGCCAGAACATTTGACAAAGTTCTGAGAATGTTTCCTGTTAGCTGGGTATTTGCTGGACAGTATTCTGTATATCATCATTCCGGTCAGCCCTTCATCGAATGAGCAATAATTTACTCTGGATTTTATCACAGAACAAAATAAAAGAGCAGATACCGAAATCTGTTTGTGAAGCCTTACACTTATCTCACTAAAAGGAAAAGCAACAAGAGTGATGTCTAGCGGTCGGGATGCTTGGAGGTCCTGATGAGATCACTTGAGTGGTGTCAGTGAGAAACGGCTGGCTTTTATACTGAGTGGTGGAGGATGACATTGGCCTGCTTTATCTCGAGGTCTTGCAGGGTGAGATTGGACAGCGGAATGAAGTGGCCTTAAAAAGTATTTACAGCAAACAGCATGACATCATTCTAGACCTTCTTTCTAGGTCAATAAATCTCAGTGGCTAGGAAAGCCGCATTGTACTGTGCTGCTCATCTTGTAGGTTATGATTAGGATTAAAACAAACAACACATTTGTATACATGATTCCTGAGTCATTCTTGCTATGCGATACATTAAATAATTATCGTATTGATGCTTAACTGGACTGAAAAGCTTTCATATAAACATCTCAATCATTTCAAATGAGTCTGATTAAAAGAGCTGGTGTTGAATATGATGATATTATCAACATCCTCAATTCAAAATTCAGCCAACTCCGATTTGTTTAGAACAGACATCAGCCATACAAAGTAAGCTATGGGTAGGCTTTTAGTCTGGCCCACCATAGCATGGCAATCTAATATGTACATGTAATATTTGTGAGCAAGTGGTTTTCTGAAATGTACATAAGCCACATATCCTGTATTAGCAATGGCAGGTTGTCGATACAGGACTACATTGTGATTTCTCTTTGTGATATAGTTCAGGACCCGGGTTGGATCTCTCTCCTGCTTTGATCTCTATCCTGCTTTGTTTTTGTTTTAAAAAAATATGTTGCAGCCGCTCACACTTGATCGCACTGAGCTTAGTGCTTACAGTATTTAGTTTCTGCAAAACTAGTAGCACCTAGCGGAATTAAAAAAAAATTATGCAACCTTGCAAGCGGTCCTTCCCATGCTTCGCGCTCAAACATCACAAACACAGCTGAACGGCAGCTTGAGAAGGCATCAAGATGTAGAAGTAGACTATATTAAAAGACAATAGACAATAAAAGTTCCAACATATAAGGAATACTTATACTTACTAGCTGTGTTGCTATTTGTCAATCAGATTTTTGGATTGATTAAGGGGTAATGCGAATTACCCACCCACCCTATTAGGGGCCCACCCATCATCCACTTTCTGCCTACGCCAATGGTTTAACGTGTTAAAATATTTAACGCAATTAACTCAGCATCTGTTTTTCTGTCATCCCTTGGCTAGCATAACATTATATGATCATGCTCTTATTCGTGCAAATGCTCTCAAGCGACAAGACAAAAGAGAACACGCTGTCTGTGAATGTCCTGACTATGACAAACACACACACACACACACACACACACACACACACACACACACAAGTCATAAGAGAATGCGCTATCTGTGAATGTCCTGACTATGACACACACACACACGACAAGACAGAAGAGAACTGTCTGTGAATGTCCTGACTGTGACACATTTTGTGGAGTATAAATCATAAGAGCAGTCTTAAATGAGTTAAATAAACAGTTTTGAGAGAATGAGATGGACGTGACAGCGCGTCAGATCCGTGTCATGTTCGGCAACAGCAGATCTTAAAGGGACAGCAGCCACTAATGATGTCATTAATGTTCATCACAGAACAAAAGTAACAAAGAAAATTACTCACTGCTCTTGACTAAAGAACTTTTGTAGCTTTAATAAAGATTAATCTATATTTAATTCATAATTTTCAGGCCTTTGATATTCAGACTTTATTCAATTTCTGTAGTACATGCAGTGCACATGTAAACGAATATGTGATAAAACTGTGGATTAATTTGAATTGACACAACTAAGGGTTTTTGTAGTTTACACAGAGATGATAATAATATTGTTTTCATAAGCTTGCAGTTTGAAACCTGATGCTGTTGTGTAAACGTCATGTAAAATATACGCATTGACTGTTTCTGTATGTTACATGGTAACGCCAGTAGGTGGCGACTAGTCACCATCTTTATGAGAGAGTCATTGAAAAGATTTGTTTAAAAACACTTTCTGCTTCTGAAATCGCTGCATTTGGTTTCAAACTTGCTTTGAGACTTACGCTCTATATAGTATGAATGTGTGTTGTATAAATACAGTTCGGAGGTAATACATCCACCATGTTGTTGCTTCACCTCCTTTCACAAATCTTCTCCCGTGGCCTCATGGGATATTAAAGTGTCCATTGGTAGCACACTTCAGAATCTCACTGGAAGTAGTAGGTCATCCAGGTACTGTTATGGATACAAATGAATTCAGACATACTACTCAGCTCAAATAATGTTTTAAGCCTACTATAGAATATGGAAGTAGGCATGTTTGGATGCAGGTATATTTTTCAGTCATGTGACAAGCACTGAGACCTGGAGGGCAAAACAAGCTTGTGGTTTCAAGCCACAAATATTTAGATTTCAAAAGAAGACAGCAATCACTAAAAACAGCGGGACATTCTAAAACACTTAACGTGAAAAACTCTTAAAGGGGGGGTGAAATGCTGTTTCATGCATACTGATCTTTTTGCACTGTTAAAGACTTGGATTCCCATGCTAAACATGGACACAGTTTCAAAAGCTAAGGTGGACGTTTGATGGGAGTATTTCTTTGCCAAAATTAGTACTTCCTTTTAGTCATAAGTTTCGGAAAGTTTTTTTCGATCATGGGTCCGCTTGACGTCAACAGGGCGGAATTTCCTTGTATGGGCCGTACGGACAATTCTACCGGAAGAGCGCGCGCGAGAGAGAGAGAGAGAGAGAGAGAGAGAGAGAGAGAGAGAGAGAGAGAGAGAGAGAGAGAGAGAGAGAGAGAGAGAGAGAGAGAGAGAGAGAGAGAGCGTGAAAGCAATAGGCTACGCCCATCAAAGCGCTGGCTCGTACAGATGGATTTGCAGATTTGCTTTTCCGGATCAGCAACTGAGTTGCGCAAATATTTATGTCTGTTCCCTGCATTTCGGTGCCGATTGTTTTATAAACAAGGCCCAGTTCGACGACGGATTTTCAGATCGCCTAATACTGAAGGATGGAGCGGTCCCAACGATAAAGGTCCCAACGTTGGTTTGACTGCTTCAAATGTCTGTTTTTGCCTATGGCCATCAAGTAGCCCAAACATGATCACGTATTGATCAATGGAGCATGCGATGTATAGTGTGTGTACATTTGTTTAGCTGGCCACTATATGTGTATGTTTGTGTATTGTAAAAGCACTCCAAACAACAATACACAAAGAGTGGGGAAATATGTTGAACTAAATAAGCGCGCTTCTTCATTCAAATGCGCTACTATTCCATGTCTTTCTATGTAAACACTAGCCTGACGCGCAAAACCAGTCCGCTTACTACAAATCATGTCTACACAAACCACGCGTAAACACACACACACACACACACACACACACACACACACACATTGTAACACTCGCGCTTGACATGGTGTTCTAAATAACACAAGCCGCTAAACATATTATATAGTTAGTGTAACTTATACCACATAGTCGACGTCCTGCTCTAGTCGTTTTTGCTGCTGCTCCTGTTCAACTTCAGCCTCTGGGTCTGATTCCGGATCATAGATGTATGGCTGTATCTGATTAAAAGCCATTTTTTATGTTGAATGAAGTTTTCCCCCGCTTTTAGGGATGACGCAGCTTTCAGACGCACTCAACACAGTAACAGCGGCGCGCGCTCGACATTCTTTAGCTCCGCCCACACGATACGCCCCCAGCCGCACGGCTTTTTTCGGAAAGACTCGGAACAGCGCATCTTCCTTTTATAATTATAATAAAAATAAAGACTTTTCGGAGATATGCAGGATGCAATGCTACTCTATAGGTACTCAAGATTGACATGAGACTGACTGAAACTGAGTGTCCCCCCCCCCCCTTTAAACTTAAACAGTGACATTAAAAGACCAAATTCAGTATACACTTTACTGATGATGCATAAGCAGATGAGCTCAGAATATGAATGTAACACGCTAAATTGCATGTTGAGCATTTTCTTTTAAATTGTTTTCTATGGGAAAAAATGCTTAACGTGAAACCTGCACACTGTGTTTATATTCTGAGTTCATAGATACACAGTATGATTTATAAATAAAGTGTATACTGCATTTTATTCCTTCAATATCACTGTCTTAATGCATGAAGCATGATTTTCTAATTGAAAATGTCTAACATGCAATATAGCATGTTGCATTCATATTCTGGGCTCATCTGTTTGCCTGTACATAGTATGCATAATCAATATTAGCTTCAGTAGAATTAGCAGGTAGTAAATCTGATCAAAAATAACTGTCAGGCTGTGGAGGAGAGCCTTGTTTTGCCCTCCAGGCATTCCAAAGGGTGTGAAAACTATGAATTGCAAGATAGAAATTTGGACTGGTTATGCTTCGGTTTCAATAAACATGTCAGTAAACATGGCTGTTAATCCCAAACACTGACTGTGCCTAACTGAAATGTTTCAAACCAAACACATTTTCTTGGAAATATAGTTTTAATCGGTAAACAATGCATTTTTCCTGTCCCCAATATCGCTTCATCTTGTTGCTTTTCAACCCTTTAACCCTTAAATGCATACCTCATTCACTACAATCCTCCTCATTCATTTTTTAAACTTAGACATCAACCTTCTTAGTATTCCTCAATCAATCCATTTTAAACAATATAACAAGAAAAAATTAAAATAAAACTATAATTGAATGCCTGTTTTTTCCACTAGTTTTTTGTCACAATTGTATAGGGTCACTAACAAACCGAGGTGTGTAAGATTTTACTTTTTTTCTGCACAATAATAAATGAATCTATAATGACGAAATAAGTACAATTCACCTTTATTCCACAAGGTGGCAATGTCTGATACACAATGATGAAGTGGCGTTTCACTCATAGTTACCTCAGAGAGAAAACTAAACAATAATAATTATAATCTGCAAATTTGAAATGGCTCAGCGATTTACTGCAGAGCAAGTCCTGAACACAATCAAATATTAGTATCACTGTCACTGTCACTTGATGATGGATTTTGTGAAGGAAGCAGTCAATGATCGAAATATTGATTTTGAAGACGATGAAAATGAGTTTTGAGAATATGTGTGAGGTCGCGAATATGAGCCAGATGCTGAATGTACTGCGAAATGAGCTCTGATGAGTACAGTGATGATGGTATAAAAAATCTGCTCAAACGGAACCCTTCCAAGCTCCCAAAGGTAACAAAATATGTTTTATTTTATTTGTCTGTAATTATTACTCTAATATCAAGAGTTTTATATATTATCGTGACAGGTATATATCTATCCATGTTAGATATAGATCCGGGTCGCTAAAGATTCAAGAGTTTTATTTGTCACATACACAGTTATATACACAATATACAACTGGCAGTGAAATGTAAACAGGTCCGCTCCATGGACAGTGCAAATAACAGTTACAAGAAATTAAAATAGAAATAGAATAAAATTAGAATAAAAAGTATTAACATAAGTAGAATTATAAATAAATCAAGTAAAAGATAAAAATAGGAAATAAGATAAAAATAAAAATATAAAAATTAAAATATAAAAATATAAAAAAATAAGTGGATATGATAAGTGAGATAAACTGTAGACTTAGAAATAAGTGGTTAACATAAATATATATATATGTATATATAAAGAAGTATAATGTGCAAGGTTTATTACAGGTTGTAACGCAGTAACAATAGGAAAGTAAAGTGCAGTGCAATGGCAGTATGTGGATGTTAATGTTTAAACTGGATGTTTATGTGTGTGCGGGGGTGAAGTGAAGTCACGTGACTGAGTTCAGGAGTCTGATGGCCTGGGGGAAGAAACTCCTCCTGAGTCTTTCAGTCTTTGCCATCAGGCTACGGAAGCGCTTACCAGATGGCAGCAGGGTGAAGTGAGAGTTTGCAGGGTGATTAATGTCTCTGATGATTTTAGTAGCTCTACCTCTGCAGCGTTTGGTGTAGATGTCCTGCAGAGACGGGAGAGCTGAGCCTGAGATGCGCTCGGATAAGCGCACCACTCTTTGCAGGGCTTTGGAATCGTGACTGGTGCTGTTCCCGTACCACGCTGTGATGCACTGAGTCAGGACACTTTCTATCGCCCCTCGATAGAAAGTTTTCAGGATGGCTGGTGAAACCCTGAATTTCCTCAGCTGGCGCAGGTGGTACAGTCTTTGCCTGGCTTTTTTCACCTGTGTCTGGATGTGTGTAGTCCAGGTCAGATCCTCGGAGATGTTCACACCCAGGTATTTGAAGCTGCTCACTCTCTCTACCGGTGTCCCGCTGATCATGAGAGGGGAGTATGACCGATGCTGTCTCTTCCTGAAGTCCACAATCAGTTCTTTGGTCTTGTTAACATTCAGAGAGAGACAGTTGTCCTGGCACCATGATGTCAGTTGCTCCACTTCGTCCAAGTATGCCGTCTCATTGTTGTTGGAGATGAGACCCAGGACAACAGTATCATCAGCAAACTTGATGATAGAGGTGGAGCTGTGTGTGGACAAACAGTCATGGGTGTAGAGAGAGTAGAGCAGGGGACTCAGCACACAGCCCTGTGGAGCTCCAACACTCAGGGTGATGGAGGTGGAGGTGAACTGGCCTACTCTCACCGCCTGGGGTCTGCCAGTGAGGAAATCTTCAATCCAGAGGCAGAGAGAAGAATTCAGGCCTAGATCCAGGAGTTTGTGTGTTAGCTTAATGGGAACTATGGTGTTAAAGGCTGAGCTATAGTCAATAAAAAGCAGCCTGACATAGTTCCCACTTTTGCTGTCGATGTGAGTGAGGCAGGAGTGAAGGACGTGAGAGATGGCATCTTCAGTCGATCTATTGGGGCGATAGGCAAACTGAAGAGGGTCCAAAGTGTCAGGAATGGAGGAGCAAATGTTGTTTTTAATGAGTCTCTCAAAGACCTTCATGACTAAAGATGTGAGAGCCACTGGACGATAGTCATTTAGGCAAGAGGGTTTACTGATCTTAGGTACAGGGATGATGGAGGATCGTTTGAAGGAGGTGGGGACAACAGATGTAGCAAGGGACTCGTTAAATATGGATGTAAAGAGCCCTGCGAGCTGATCAGCACAGGACCGCAGAACACGACCTGAAATACCATCCGGCCCAGCAGCTTTCCTGACATCCACACGTTTGAGTGCCCTCCGAACCTCGTCCTCCGAGACAGAGATCACGTGACTGTTGCTGCTCTGAGGGACTCTCTCTGACGCGTCACTCGCCGGAGTCGCGCTGCCGCGATTACCATCAAAGCAAGCGTAGAAAGAGTTTAACTCGTTCACCAGCAACGGATCAGCTCTCACCTCTGCAGAGGATTTAGTTCCAAAAGCACAGATGGTCCTCAGTCCCTGCCACATCCGCCGGGAGTCGTTGAGTTGGAAATGAGATTCCACTCGGTCTTTATAGCGGAGTTTTGCGGCTTTAACGGCGCGCCGGAGGGCGTAACATGAAGCTTTGTACTCCCTCATATCCCCCGTTTGGAGACCGGCATTGTACGCGATAGTGCGCGTGTTAACTGCAGTGCGGATTGAACTGTCCACCCACGGTTTCTGATTAGGGAAGGACGTTATAGTTATTGTTTGTGTGGCTTGCTCTGTCAGTGTGTTGATAAAGCAGAGCGCCACTTCTGTGAACTCGCTGACGTCTTCAGAACTCGCGCGGAACATGTCCCAGTCGACGTCATCAAGAGCTGCCTGTAGCGTGATCTCTGAATGGGATGACCAGCGTTTGACTTCCCTCCTCACCGGGGGCTCTTGAACGAGCCTTTGTTTATATTCCGGTGTGAGGAAAATGGCGGCATGGTCCGATTTGCCAAAAGCTGGCTGTGACCGAGCTTTGTAGGCGTTCTTAAACGGAGAGTAGCAATGATCCAGTGTGTTTGCTCCTCGTGTGGGACAGGAGACATGCTGGTGAAAGTTTGGCAATACTTTCTTTAGGTTAGCTTTGTTAAAATCACCCGCGACGATGAAAGCAGCGTCGGGGTGTTTGTTTATGAAGCCGCTGGTCACATCATGGAGGGCAGATAAAGCCAGCCCCGTGTCTGCCTGTGGTGGAATATAAACGGCAGTGGCGATGACCGAGGAAAACTCCCTCGGTAGGTAGAAAGGCCGGCACATGAGAGTTAAATGTTCCAAGTGAGGCGAGCAGGATCACGAAAGAATGGAGATGTTCCTAGGATCGCACCATTTCTTGTTTATCATGAAACACACTCCACCGCCTTTAGATTTCCCGGCCTCGGCTGTTCTGTCCATCCGAAAAACAGAGAAGTTCTCGGACGGCGTCACGGCTGTATCCGGGACCGCTGGCGTGAGCCATGTTTCGGACAGACAATAGATGTTGCAGTCTCTCATGTCCCGTTGAAAACTTATCCTGGCTCTAAGATCGTCCATCTTATTCTCCAAGGATTGGACATTTGCGAGCAAAATGCTCGGGAGAGGAGGACTGAATGCTCTTTTTCTCAGTCTGTTGCGGATCCCAGCGCGTTTCCCACGGTGTTTTTTGAATCTTCGCCGTCGACTCGAGTGGCCATTGTTCAACTCGGCGTCCCGGCGAATCTCAGATGGAAGATTGGAGAAAGTGTCCTGAAACAGGTCAGTGTAGCGGTAACCAATTTCCAGAAGTGTTTTGCTGTCGTAACAGATCAAAGCAGATGATCCGTTGGAAAAAATAGAGAGTAAAAGAGAGTAGAATAATAAATAAAAGCAAAGTCTTAGCGGAGCGACCTGAACGGCGACCGAGCACGGCGGCGCCATCTTAAGATCTCCGAATATGTAAGAATGTTTGGCAAAACAGTTTTGGAGGGAAAAAAACAGCACAAATTTGAAGTTTTAGCAATGGATTTGACCAATTCTGTCATATTTGGTGATGTAAATTGCTTTGTTTCACTCAAAATGACTGAAATCAATAATATCACAATTTATAAAACATGGTTAAAAACACCTCTCAGCTCGCTAGTTCCATCCTGTTAGGTGTCCTCTTCATTGTCATTGCATGAAGTTTAAGCTTTAAGATTAAGTGCCTGATTTTGACTAGTCTGACATAAGCTTTCTCTTTGAAATCAGACATTTCACTTTCATAAGTTATAGGAAACACAAGCATAATCCTTGAATAATCCCCTCTTAATGAAATAAGGGTGTGTGGGACGCATTCAAATCCGAGATCATGCACAACAGCAATGCTAATTACAACAGTATTAACGAGGATGTTATGATTACACTTGATTACGTAGATGCTGTTTAGGTTTGTGAGATTCTATACAGTCTCAGGCTCTTACTTTAATGGTAATTCTGCAAATGTCAAGGGCTACAAATCAGTCAGGCATAGGCAAACTAAAGCGCTGTCTCCTTGCAGCAAGCATAAGAACCCTGCTCAAGCTGCGAAATGCATTGCTGATAGTTTCTCCTGCCGTGGAAATGGAGAAGGTTTCAGGGGTATTATGGCGAGGGAGGGGCAATTACCTGAGCACAATTACTGTATCTAACAGCCGCCATCCATCATCCTCTCCTCCCTCTCACAGGAGATTCTGTTCCGTAGCCTTATTCTGCTCCCGCTTTCCAGAGGAATTGCAGAGACACTCGGTCGTCTTGGTGAGTCTGGCACAGACTTTAAAATGGCAATTGAAAACCTGAGCGGCATTCCAAAAAGCTCCTTTTCCGCTCGCCCGCAGCCCCGCCCGTCCCATCTACACCTGTCAAGAACGGATCTGGGAAAATCTGGGAAAAGAAGCACAGGGGAAATGCTGGAGAACTATCGAAACAACCCTGGAGAATGACAAGCTTTATCTTCGACAGGAGGTAAATGCATTGATGTGAAGAGGAAATGCAGCGCCACTTAATTAAAATGCATGACCTTCAGTGACATGCTCAAATCAAATTGCACACCTGTGATATAAGAAAATAAGAAGCTACAATTTTCCATCCCAAGAATGTAAATTTTATATCAGACAATCCAGCAGGTGGATGAATTAGACATTTCACATGGGGACTAAAGGACGGCCAATCACGGTCGCCAACGGGGAAGTCATTTTGGCTCGGATGGAGCAATACGCCACCCCTTCGGGCCTTTTAAGTGCTTGAGTTATACGACTTTATGGCAGAGAAGAGATATTAGATGGAGATTAGATTCGATACAAATCCGCCCTTTAAAGAACCATGAAGATGGCAGCAAACAAGGTATATCCAATCTTTTTTTTTTTAGCTCTCCTTCCTTTTTATAACAACGGCTCATCTGGGGCCTGAGACATGAGGAGAGCGAGGTGAGTGAGAGGAATACTGATGAAGATTCAGCTGAAAGAACAGGTGCTGGTGGAGACAGGTGAGCAGAGAAGTGATCCTGAATATCTAATGGAGCCTCAGGGCAGTCAGGTTAGTGCAGAGGTGTCTTTGATTAATAATTATGCCATGTTCTCTGAGAAACCCTAGACCCAGTGTGTGTGTGTGTGTGTGTGCGTGTGTGTGTGTGTGTGTGTGTGTGTGGTCTACTTTCACTTAATACACAAGCATTTAGAGCGCCCCTACTATGCTTTTACGAATATTGCCTTTCATGTAGTTTGTAGTGTTTGAGAATGTAAAAGGCCTGCAAATATAGATCAAAGTGCAGATACATAGAGTTATTGTCTCCTGAGTCATCAGTAATTCCAGTTTTACTTTCTACTCGAATGTATGTAGGTTTGTAACAAATTTGCATAATGTGAGCATATGGTCTTCATAGGCTTCCCGTGAACAATGTCTACGTTGACCCGCCCTGTACTGTAGTTGTAGCTGAGACTGTGTGTTGTCGACATGTCGAGAAGACACTGTTTTCTGCACTGCAAAAGCAAAATCCTCTTTGATGCACTTCCTAAGGATGAGGACTCAAATTGATAGAGAGTGTGTGTCGAGCGTGATAGAGTGAGATAGAGCTGAAATTCAGAAATGATAATGGGAGTTTGGTTTCCGACCAGAGTAGACCAATCACAACAGACTGGACCATATGACCAATCAGAGCAGAGTAGACCAATCACATCAACAGACTGAGCCATCTGACCAATCAGAGCAGAGTAGACTAATCACAACAGACTGGATCATCTGACCAATCAGAGCAGAGCAGACCAATCACAACAGACTGGGCCATCTGACCAATCAAAGCAGAGTAGGAAAGGATGGGTTTAGAGAGACCGGATCCTTGATCAAACCATTTCAGACACTGTGAGAAAAGAGGTGATGCCGAAATGTATATTATCCGAAAATTGAGTTAAACTGTGTTAATTGAACTTGAGTTAAAATATATATATATTTAATCCAATATTTGGTGACAATTATAGCATAATGAGAGATTTACAAGCAATTTAAAAGGTCCGAGCTTTTGACCAGGAACACCAAATTAGGTGGAGGATATTCAACACAGCACGAGGGCAACAAAATAGTTTGCCTTTTGTTCTTCTGTGGGACAAAATATAAGATAATTTGAAAATTGTCTGGATTTTTTGTTAGTGCAGTCCAATGACTTGTTGTTTTGAATCAACTTTCATTGTTTGGACAAAAAAAGTTATTCAAAAAGTATCTTCGTTTGTGCTCCACAGAAGAAAGTCAGTCTTGTCACTCCACAGGTTTGTAACCACATGAAGGTGAGTAACATTTTTAAGGAAATACAATTCTAGGATACACGTGGAATCACACTTGGTTCAGTCCCCACGGAGAGACAGCTGTCTGACCCATGTGTTACTCTCCTCTGTCAATCCAACTACAACTCGGGACTCTGATAAGGGTTTTTTTTCCCCAAAAGTTCTGTGCTCAACATAAAACATAGATTGTATCACAAGGCAGAACTTTCTCCAACTCTCCAAGAAAGAGCATCCGCTCACATCACCCTCGCCTCAGGCACGAAGACAGAACAGTCATCACTCCAACTTTGATTTCCAGTCATGTCCACCTGGGAGAACATTTGGATTTCAAAGACAAAGTGAGTGCTTATGAAAGCAGGCATCTCTAGTGAAGTTCTCACACATCTGACATTGAACTACTGCCAACAATCTTGCAGAATAGAAGCCCTCAACATCAACTGACTAGGAGGATGGATGTAAACCAATGAACTAAACCTGGTCTTATAATGAGACATTGTCATGACATCATTTACGATTCATGTACCTGGCTCACAAATAATTGTGTCCAAAACTGCGTTCCCAAAGGCAAAGATTGAGCAGAATGAAAAATTCTAATGGCAAGCTCTGTAAAGGTAGAGCTCTTAAGGTTACTTTTCACCATTTGTTCATTCATTCTACATACACAAGTATGATGCATACACTCATGCATACATAGATGGAATAGAATATAAATATTTAATGAGCTTTGGCCTTTGGGTCACTGCCAGGAATTGTAATAGGCTACATTCTGAAAGAGAGTAGTTAAAGAATTTCATGAGTAAGGTGACATTTCACTGCACTGGTGACTGTCCTAGGAAGAAAAGGCTGGAATTCCACAAAACACACTTCATCTTGGTACCATTAAGTATGTTTTGAAACAAGTTTTACATTATTTAACAAAGTTTTGGATGCAATTAGGTTACATCACAACAATTTAAAACCATTCTATAAACTCCAAATATACTTTACATTTACAAATGAGGAGAGCAATAGAAGCGATCAGACAAACAAGGGGGAACAGCATGCAAGTGCTGTAACAAGTCTCAGTTAGTCTAGCGCAGTACACATACATTTTTTCAATCACAACTCCTGACTGTCCTGGACGGAGTTATGGTTGATGAACCTGCTGGGTGCTGGGTTGGTTGAGACCACAAGCAGTTCTATCTTTGCAAGGTTGAGTTAAAGATGATGATCCTTCATCCAGCCTGAAATGTCTGTCAGGCAGACTACAATAAGAACACCAACTGTAGGATCATCTGGTTGAAATGAGAAGTAGAGTTGAGTGTCATCAGCATAGTAATGATAGGAAAAGCCATGTTTCTGAATGACAGAGCCTAATGATTACATGTAGATGGAGAATAGAAGTGGTCCAAGCACTGAGCCCTGTGGAACTCCTGTAGCTAGGTGTTGTGACTTAGACACTTCACCCCTCCATGACACCCTGAAGGACCTACCTGAGAGGTAAGAATGTACAAAAAAATGAAGGTAAGAATTTACAAAAAATACATAACCAAAATGAGTCAGTTTTGATTGCAGTAAGGTTGCATCAGAATGTGTATAAAATGAACTATAAACCACACATATAACTTTAACTCTTTCACGGCCATTGACTGAATTGTTCAGCTATCCATGTTTTTACTGTTAGAGGGCACTGTTATCTTCTGAAAGAGTGCAGAATCTGCTGATCAAAACACAAGAAAAAAAGGAGCAGAAACAAACAATAAACACATTGCTTATGCACATTGTAGTCTTTGACTTGATTTTTGTTAAAAATTTTGATTTTCTTTATTACACTTACTCACATTCAAATGTTGATAAAAAAAATAATGCATGAAGCTTTTTTTAAACCAGAGCCTCTGTTTGACCAATCAGGGCAGAGTAGACCAATCACAACAGACTGGGCCATCTGACCAATCAGAGCAGAGTAGACCAATCACAACAGACTGGAAATACTACAAGGCCACATTGCAACTTTTTTGTGTTTACCTTCAAAAGTTGAATGAGGGTTAAATGTGGAAATTCATACAAGAGATACAAAATCTTTTCAATGGATCATACTTCTGTAGCTCAAAAAACCTTGCTATCATTCGCAACCGTTTGGAGCAAACCTAATGCAAAATCAGGGCATCCACTGCCCAATATCTGCTCGACCAGTTTCTTTGCCTCCCTCTCCCTCTCTTTCTCTCGCTCTCGGTGAGCTTATCTCTTTCCACACCACCCTCTCCCTCAGCCCTTATCACCTCCTAAGCTCTGCGTCACGCATTCACAGCTTTGGCAAGGACAGCTCAGTGTCTGTGTACAAACATTATCCATCAAAAAACCATTCATGTAAACTTCAAATACCTCTTCCTTTCCTTTCTCTCTTTCTCCATCTGTCTATCAACCGATCTCAAGTCTATGAAGCTTATGTCATGGTAATTCCTATGCATTTCAGAATTCTTGTCATTGATATGTTTGCCCAATTCTTCGCAGCAGATAACAGGAATGCATTTCACGTGAAAGCTAAAGAGAGCATCCCATTTGTTTTGAGAGACGAAGTTAAGGTTATACAGTAAACTGGGCTTCACAGACAAGAGTTAAAGAGACATTTGTGAAGGGTTTCCTCGAATAACAGTGTAATGAAAACTTTTATGTGGCTGAATCAGCAACTCATTGTGTGATTGAAATCGTTGTTCAAATTATTTATATTTGCACCATTTCAGTTTAATTTGGGAATGAGCAACTACTGTAATAAAGACCTGATCTTTGGATGAATCATTGTGTACAATAAATATACAGTCAGTGTTGGGTTAGTTACTCTAAAAGATAATGAACTACTGAGACTATTGAAACTAATGAACGAATGAAATACTAATTACATCAACAATTAGATCACCGTAGTAATTGCATTACTTATTACTGATTGCTTATATCAACCTCAACCAATTGAATAATACAAGGATAGACATGAAACGGCTCGTCTTTCAAATAAATAAAATTGCATATTATTATTGAACTGAAAAGCTTTTTGATAAACCCAACCGTTTTCGGATAACACGCAAACAAATTTGACGAAAAGCACAGCAAATTTGACGCGAGGCTATATCTCTGCAACACTTTAGCATTCAGACCAAAATTGGTACATGTCATCCCAAACATGACCTGAGGCCACATGCAGCGTTTCGGCACAGCACCACCTACTGGTAAGGAGATACTTCTGAATGGTTTGCCATAAAATCCAGTTTGTCTAAAAACATTGCCCTTTTGTCCAAAACCTTCTTATTGTGGACGTTTTTCTGAAGCTCACAGCCATGCCTGCATGTCACATTGTTCCTTTTTAATCCATTGGCCCTGATAATTGCTGCTTGCAGTTATATTGTTATAGAGAATTGTTCTATAGTCTATACAGTATTTACCCTCATCCTTCCCTCACACTTTGTAACAAATCCTTCCCTCATAGGTCAAAATGACCTGATTTCTATAAAATTATACTCAATTGTCCAGAAAGCTTATTTCATTTAATTTGGATAATATTTTTTTCTATTTTTGAATGCAATTTTTGGGAGAATCTTTGTTATTTTTATTTTTTATTTACCTGTAAATGACTAGATTGTGTCAGTAAATAATAAATAAATAATAATTGAAGCATGTTATTCACATTATTTTAACTTAAATTCAAAATAACATTTTATGCATAACCCTTTTAATTCAGATTAGAATATTTTACATTGGGTGTCTTTGCTGACCTTTTGTGGAAAAAATATAATATAACATACTTATATCATGAATCTTGCCACTATCTCTATGTGGAGCGAATGAGCTGTTCTGCTGGGTTCTAAAGTCAGTTTCTCTTCAGAATGCATTCAGATACACATGTATACATTATAAAATAATTTTTAGTTAGAATTTTGGACATTTTTATGGTTTTCTATGTGTACTGAAGCATTCCTCACATTCCAATCATTCCTTAGGGAAATGACCCGCGAGGGAGGGATTTGTTACTTTTTAAAATTTCAACCACAAAAAAATTTTTTGTTGTTTATTCATGGCTCAAGTACAACAAAAGTCTTAGCATCTCGGACCACTCTGATAAACACTAAATAAAAAAGAAATAATAATTAAATGCGTTTTGGGTCAAAATGACCAGAGGGAAGAATGAGGGTTAATGCAAGTAACTGTTAAATTACAGAAGAGTAATCCCTTACTTTACTTTTTCAAGGGAAAAGTAATTACATTTCAGTAATTAATTTCTTAGTAATGCATTACACCCAAAACTGTATATAGTAGTGACCAAAAGTGATGTCCGGCCCAGGAAAATTGTCATCTTTACCTTTTATTACAATATTATTAAAAAGATTATTAGGTGTGCTGAACACATGCAAAAAGAGAGAACCAACGAAATGTTAATAACTGATGGATACCTGCAATTTCCCACTGTATATCATATAATATTTTTGCATAAGTTGTTGAACTTAATTTCAAATGATTGTAATAAAAACAGGGTTTTTTAAATGAATTTATACCAGAAACGTTTAGCTGTGTTACACATTTTGCATGTAACCCTGTTACCAGACGATTTCCACATTAGAAATCATTAACATTTCTTAAAATCATAAAAACTGAAGAAATAACATAATTCTAACCCTTTTGCACCTGCTAACAAAATTAGTTTAATGCAAATTGATAACTATGCAAGACTTAATTAAGGCTTAATTTACAACTCTATACTAATTTTTGCACAGCTTTTTTACTTAAAATGAGTATTCAGTTTTAGCTTCTTTATCACTAGAGAATGACATGCTCTGTCGTCTGGTAACAATTGCCAACACCATAGAATGTGAATAGAAAATAAAACGGCTTATATATATTTAGTTTGACCTCCTGAGGTTGACACTCAGCATTTTCTGTAGGGTAAAGCACCTTCTTTCACTGACCATTGGTTAAAAAGATCTATTTTGTACCCTATTCGTGGAAAGTGCTTGCTGCCTACGTAGGCACCTCACTAGGAATAGAACCTATAGACCAAAACACTTCTGAAAAGTTTCCTGCTTGCAGCAGCACATCCAAGTATTTAATGCAAACCAAGAGGTTTCAGCCTAGTCTATAATGTTCAAACACCAAATGAATTCAATCCATCTTTAAAAATATGCAAGGCAAACGCAAGTCATGCTAAAATTCCTAGACACAAACATCATTGCTGGTGTCTGTTAGATGATGACATTACTGCAGTGCGGAATACATTTTGAAGTGTCAGACAGTCTGGTTGTAACTTAGCCTATGAATAATAATCAGTCATGCTAATGTTGCTAGGTTGTTGGATAGTCCAGTAATTATATTCATGAGCCTTCTCAAATATGTTACGGATTGGTTAAATGGTCTATTTCATGTATTGACTTGGACATCAGGTCTGCATTAGAGCACTTGCTTATCTCTGAAATGTCAACAATTTAGCATCAAATTAGAAATAAACTGAACAAAATCGTATAAAGAATTATCACTGTCAATAGCATATTGAACGACCTTTCTATATCAGTATAAGTTCAGTTTCTAGACAGTGGTTTCTTGTTTTGGTTCAATTCAGAAGTGAAGTGCATGCGTTCTATTTGTATGTATTTTTATGGTCCTCTGGCAACCCGACATCATTGCTGAATTCTGTTCGCTTGACATATGGTGAGAGTGCAGACTCATCACACTTGATTTGTAAGATAACAGGAGTACGGGACATGTTATAAGAGGCAGGAAAACTGACCAAGCAGAAGCCTATAAATGTAATATAACAGTGCTTAGATCATTCAGCCAAGCTATTAAAGGGATCATATCATGAAAAAATCAAATTTTCTTTGATCTTCTGATATTGAACAGCTTGATGCAGTATGAAAACATAACTAAAGTCCAAAAAACATAAGTGTTTTAAATGCATCAGCACATATGTCTATGACCATCTATGTTTACATGTAACCTTTTGGGAGTCTTTAGATTTGTTTCCCTTGTAAAATATAGGCTACTTACTTAGAACTCAATGTGATGCTTTTGGACACTTAATTGCATGTTGTTAACAATTCTAGAAAATGTATTATACTATATTTTATACTTTTATATGTAATTTATTTTATACTTATTTATTTTATACTTACAATGTATTTTATACTTACATTTATTTGTAAGTAAAAATTTACTCAAATGTAACTTATATGTGCCTTTTTACTCACTTAAGTAGGACTTAAAGGGATTATGTACTGCATTGTTTTATAATGTTTCCTGTGGTGCACTTATAATGTTAGTATGATTTTTACGTCCAAAAATCATAATTTAGAAATAAAAGGCATTTTTCCTACCCTGATTTGAACTCAACTGAGACATTCACATTGTTGAAAATAAATAAGCACATTCCTAGCATTAGGATCCTTTGGAAGGTAATGTTATTTTTAGTCCAATGATCCTGTATCGCTCTTCTCTCCTTGTCATCTCACTAACACGCCAGTGGGCGGGGCCAAAGTTGTGATGACGAAGTAGGCGTTGACCTTCTTCTGCAGAGGCAGTCTTTCACCATCTATTATAGGCTCATTCCACAATGAGTCTTTCCCTGGGCTTGGTTAACCCTCAGAGACCTAAGGGTATTTTTACAATTAATTTTCCGCCTGGTGTTATTTACTAAAAAAGCTTGTAAAACATCAACCCTGTTGTGCACAGACAATTGACACACCTCTTTTTTTTCAAGACAAGCTGCACTGTCAGTATATTTGTGTTGCATTGATGTCACCTGAATGTAAAATAAGTTATGGGACCATAAAGACAAATGAAAACATAAAACGGAAATTGAATCACTCAAATATTTATTGAAAACACACACAAATAAATAAAAGCTAAGCATATTTCCTCTGGAAAACAGTTTGTTCAAGTCTTTGGAGTCCTGGAACTCAGGAATAAACATGATAACTTATACAGAACCAAAACTATTTACATTTTTCCAAAAAAAGTCCAGGCGCTTTTGGCCTCTTTGGATTTTGAATATTTACTGGTGCCAAGCCTCAAAACAGTTCCTATCAGGAACTTCTCCTCAAACTTTCTTCTCAAACTTTTTCCTCAAACTTTCTCCACAAAACTGCAGCGCGTCTCTCTCTCTCTCTCTCTCCTCAACACTAGCCATGCGTCTATCTCTCCACAATAACAGAGCTGTGGTTCGCGTAATGACGCACACCAACGTGGATGACGGATCAGCCTGTCATTGGTCAAACCCTCATCCAAAATGGCAGCTAGCATCGCGCTAGCGGCAAAAATGACGGAAAATTTATAAATTATGGACATCAAGTGGATATATCTTGGATGTAAGCGTTTTGATTTATTGCTGAACAACTCCAAAAAGATGCACATGTTCCAGGCTGGATAGAAAACCTTCTGTAAAGGCTACAAAGACACCAAAGACACCCCCGTGATGGCTAGCTCGTTAGCTTTCTGCTGGAAAAAACGGTAAGAAAATCGATAAAAGTTTCATGAAATAATATAGATATTTATCGGAGGTGCCGTATGACGTCGTGGGCGATGCCGTCGGGCTCTGAGGGTTAAAATAGAAGCTGTTTTTGGACTAACAAGGACGTTTTCAGTTCTGAAACTTACAGGATATTCGTATAGTATGATGACCTCTTATATGTCAAAAGATCAAGGAAAAGTGTATTTCTCAGTTCATGGCCCCTTTAAGTACATCTTTATATGTAATTTCATAAATAGGTTTATTGTCTTTGAAATATGGTTAAAGTGTACTGCTGAATGTACTGACAAGCATTTTTGTAAAATTAAAATATTCATAATGTGATGGTGCGTTCCATTATGGTCAACGATCCGACTCGGCCCTCGGATATGACACTTCCACACTTCAAGCGTTCTGGTATGTTTTGCACGTCCGAGTCGGAGAAAAACATGGACGGCGCCTTGTCATGCAGTGCGCGCTCCACACTCCGCACACACACTTGGTTATGCGCCTAATAATAGCTAACAATAATCTAGGTTAACGTTATCAAATCAAATCATGCATTTTCTAACGTTACCTACCGCGAGTCAGCGCTGCGCCAGTTTGAAAAAGGCGGGTACAGGACCCTTTTTAATGAACGTTTGTTGTATGTCTACTAGGCATAGAGATATCTTAACATCTTTGCCAAATGAACATTTAAACAACTAAATCGGTCCAAAAACAATGAAAACAATTCATACTTACAAGTCACACAGGTCGCAGCCATCTTGTATTCCGATTCGGAATTCTTGCTCGGTGTCCTCACGGTTGTCCAAACTTCCGAGCGGCAAAATCCGAGGAAAGGGGGCGTGTTGGTGCATGTTGCTAGGTAACGTCTGTCTTCCTAGTCGGAGCTCCGACACGGATAAATAATAGAACGCAGCATGATTTCCATTGAAACATGCATGTTAAATATTTGTAATTACAATTTAGTATATTTAAAACATGTTAAATGTAAAATTGTCACAGGTTGGCTGTGTAGCGAAAGACATACTAAAACTAAACAAGACAAAAACTAAACATTACTGTGACATTACTCACCCCTCACCGAAAGCATGTCCTCCCGTTGGAAAAACAGTCCCAACTGAGGAGGTAGGTAGGGAGGAGATTTTGGAGTATGAGAAGTAGGCAAAGGAAGACATCACTAAAGGTGATGATACATGAGGCAACTTTTTTGAGCAAGTTTCTTGTAACATTGCCCAGAAACATTGCTCAAAAAAGTTCTAGAAAAGGTTGGCCATGGCCACTTTCCCATTGGGAATGGGCAACAAATTTCTAGCTGGATACTTTAGATCGGTCATGGGCCCTGTGTCTTACCTGGTTGCCCGTTTACTGCAACATTGCCTAGTAACTCAAAAAGTTGCCCTGTGTATCATCACCATAAGACAACGACCAGAGGAACCAGGGCAGAGATGAATGTGGGAGGAGCCAGGAAAGAGATAGGAGGATGACCCAGACCCATGACATGAAGAAGGTCCACTGTGGAACCGAAGGAGGGTGGAACCATGTTGAAGACTTGGTAGAGGAGCCAGGTGGAACCAGACCGTGGACCGAGACCAAGGTGGGGCATGGGCTGGCCAGACCAGGGTGTAGACGGAGGGAAGAAGGATCCCAGAGGAGCCATAGGGGTGAAGGGTCGAGGTCCAGCAGCTGACTTGGAAGTACAAGGCAGAGCCAGAGAGATGATGGACCAAGGTGGAGCCAGAGGGAGGAGGTAGCCTGACGGGGCCTGAGAAATTACTGTCTAGGGTGAAGCAGAGGGAGCATTTAGCCAAGGTGGAGCCGAAGGGTTGGAGAGCCAAGATGGACTCCAGGACTTGGAGGCTTGAGGTGGCGCTGAGGTATCCACAAGCTAAGCCAGAGCTGATGACTGGGAAATCTCAGGCAGATCCGTGCAGATGAGCCGAACCACTGGAGAAGCAGAGGGACTGAAGGAAGACAGCAGAGATGAGCCGATAAAAGGCCTTTAGCAGTGGAGGAGGGAGAGGGAAACTAGGTGCTACCATCCACGACAAAGGAGACTTGGTGCTGGGCTGAACCAACGACGACTTGGATGATAAGGAACTGGGTGGAACCGAAGGTGACTGAAGTGCTGCAAAAACCTCATCCAGCTCATCATATAACATATCCAGTGATGACTGGGATGATATGTAACTGGATGGAAACACCGGTGACTGAAGTGCAACAAAAGCCTCCTCATCCAGCTCATCACACAATATATCCAGTGATGACTGAGATGGTATGTAACTGGATGGGAACACCGGTGACTGAAGTGCAACAAAAGCCTCCTCATCCCGCTCATCACACTTTGTTTCATCAATAGTTATGTTTATCTACCTCAGCTGCGGATGGGTGGGTGGTGCCCCAAACCATTTCCACGAACTCCACTGAAATGCCCTTGACGACGGTCATTGTTGCTGGTGTTCTGACAAATAATGCTACCTAGAATGTGCTACCAACACTATATTTGCATTGTTTTAATGGTATAGGTTTAGGTAATCCTTTCAAGGTTTCGTGTTCTGTCACGGGTTGACTGTGTAGCAATAATCCACAAAGAAGATGCTTGACAGAATGACAATAAACAATAATTTTAATAAACAATTTATATAATCTGCAAGTACAGCTTTTTATTAATTTTAAGAATAGTTATATATATTTAATTAATATTGCCAAAAAAACATTTAGAGCTTTTAGTTTGAAATTCTCGTTTTGTCTTGTGTCTTGTTTTCCCCTTGATGGTTTCCAGATGTTTCTCCTTTGGTGTCCTGTATATTTATAGTTATTTTTCCTGCTTCCCATGTATTTTGTCTCGCATTGTTTTGTTGTGCATTTTTATACTTTGGTGAGTTCTTGGTTTTTCTTGGAATATCGTATTGATTTAATAGTCTGCAATTGGGTCTCTATGGTCCTCTCGCCAAGAGTCAAATGCTACAGGTAATTCATTTCTAAATCAAACCCAGATGGGACATTTAACAAAAGTGAAGTCATTTCCATGGTGAAATTGAATCAAATCATCAAAGTTCAACAAGTGAAATATCATCCAAAAAGTGATGCAAACGACCAGAAGAGGACTGCAGGATCGCCATCTTTACACGTGTAAGTTTAAGTCCATAAAGGGTGGGGGAAGTTGTTTTAATACTGAATCCTTGCAAATTTTGAGATCCATGTTTGCATATCCACTGCATTTTGATGCACTTAGAGAAATGTAGAATATGTTTTTAGTGCTAGTGAGATGAGTAAAGAACATTGTTGCATACATTTAAACACAGTTTTAAAATTTAATAATTACATAAAGGGCTTTTTCCATATACAGGAACTGAATATTATATTATATTATATGTCTGCATCTGTAGTGGTCCCTAAAGGAGTTGCATCAGGTAGTCCCACCCAAACTCAAGTTTGGCCACAAATAGACATGTTGGATCGTTCAAACAATTTTACACTCGTCAGTAAGTCAGCTTACAGATGGCTGACTTATAGTTATCACTGCACGTTAAACTTGGACAAGAGAATACATTTTGGGAGAAGAAAAATGCACTTTACCTTCAAATACACTCTTTGACCTAAGTCAAGTCCATAGATGTATATTCTATTATGTCAATGTATTCCCCTGTAACAAAACCGCAATTTAGCTTGCATTAGTGTGCAAGTATTTTCTTCGTATTTTCAAGAATAGGCAAATTAAGCTTCGATTATCTGTAATGTTTACTGTTGCAGCCTGAACGCTATGTGATGATTTACTCGCTGTCAGCAGGTATGCAATATTAAACCATTAGATATTGATTTATACACAACAGTTTATATGACTGGCTCACATGGCGCATTACTTTGGCCATGATGCTAATGGGAAACTGCACTGAGCCAAACAGCTTTAGTTTTCTCCAAAAGTTTCTCTCTGTATGTGTGTTTCCTAACAGCCTGTGTTTGTAATGGACCTGTCGGAGCAATAATAATGATGAATAAGTCTCCAGTGGGAGGAAGATGTGTGTGCGGTGTGTGTGTATGCAAGAGAACGTGAGGTGGGCTGGGCCGAAAGAACTGAGACCAAACCCAGTGAAAAAGTGCAGAGATTATGACTGTGGCAGACTATCATAAATCAAAGGAAAGAGGTTTGC
Organism: Gobio gobio; assembly: GCF_949357685.1. NCBI lineage: Eukaryota > Metazoa > Chordata > Actinopteri > Cypriniformes > Gobionidae > Gobio > Gobio gobio. The sequence goes on from NC_137120.1 coordinate 16,462,631, forward strand.
CACTAGAAAAGAGTCCCTGCTGTATTAAAAGGAACGCCAGTGCAACAGTTTGCACAGCTCCCCAATGACCCTGAACATTTAAGTAATTTCACACTTAGGCCTACTATCAATAGCATTTGTTCTGCATTTTTAGGCATTTGTTTCAGTCTGTCTGCCCTATGAAATCAAAATGGAAGTTTTGAGATCATCTATAGGGTGGTGTGGTGCATTTAAGTCCAATCAAATGCTCTCAACAATGATGAGGTCCCTCCCCCTAATACCACCTGCCTCTGACTAGCAATAACAAGTTGCAAATCAGTATTGTCCAGACAGTAATGTAGACTAAAGGCTAATAAAAAAAATGCAGAGCCCTTTGGTATGCCCCAGCCAACTTCCTTTTTCAACAGGAAATATGTAAACACAATAGGGGTGTAACGGTACCCAAAACTGACGGTTCGGTACGTACCTTGGTTCCCTTTCGTTCAGTCACTACGACGTACGTTAGTGACTAACGAATGGGGGTTTCGCTTAGAAGCCAATCATCTTCGAGTATTCAACAGCGCCCAATGGCAGTGCCAATGCCATGGGCATGCGGAATTTGCATGCGTAACTCCGCCCCACCTCGTGGGTATATAAGGAAGTACGCTGGCAACATCGCATTATGTTTCTGCTTTGGAGCCAAGAGGATCTCTTCACTCCTACAAGCCTGAATTCTGAAGTCTTCTCTTCAGTCTTCGAGACCAGCGGTTCTCCAGGGTGTTGGTGTTACGGCGCGTTCCAGCGATCTCATGCTGCCTGCCTGCTGATCTGTGCAGTGATCTGCAACAGCTGTGTGTGTGTTTCCCTGGGCGCTTCGGCACTCTGCAGAGCTTTCCTCTCACAAAAAGAGCTTGCGCGTGGCACGTCTTTTTCAAGACGGTTCGCCCGTGCACTTCCGGGTGCGATCGATCTCCGTTGCTGTCTATGGGCACATTCACTGCTCGATGTGTTTGGGCTTCAGCACGTTCGGGCAGTGTTTGTGGATGCGTCATGTTCCCACTGCGGGAACGTGACCATCGCGATGTTGCGGTCGAGACTCAGTGATCTCCGTGAGGAGAGAGAGTCCCCTCTGCCACACCCCAATCTACCGTCTCCGAGAGAGGTGGTACTTTGGCTGGTGGCCAGGGTGACCTGAGTGCGGTGCCGTGGTATTAAGAACCCCGACGATCATTCCTCGGGCCACGCCCCCTCTTGCACATTGCTTAAACCCGCGAGTGTTGGACTGAAACAGCGGCCCGTCTCTGACGCCTCGTTCGTTTCGTTCACGCTCCAGATAGCAGTGAGATGTCGATCGCCGCATCCCAAGGTGGGCTGGAGTCCTTTGGGGATGACGATTAGGAGTTGTGCTCCGCCTCCGGGTGTGTCAGCGCTGCCTGATCCGACCTAAGGTTGACAGCCATGTTATCTCGGGCAGCCGCGAGTCTCGCGCTGGTGTGGAACTCCGCCCAGTCGCGAGTGCTCGTGGTTGCGCGATTGGTTTTTGGGGACGGCACCCGACAGCTGTTGGGCCCCGCCCCCAATGCCTTTCGCTCCCGAGGTGCATGAGGAGATCACGCGGTCCTGGAAGTCCCCGTGCTTCCCGCGATCGTTTGGTGGCCTCCTCCGCCTTCTCTGCCCTTGATGGGGCCGCGGCCTAGGGTACACTGGGGTCCCCTCACCCCCACTGTTGAACTCTCTGTTGCGCACTACGGTGTCCACAGAGGGCTTGACGTGGCGTGGTGTGGCTGTCCTAAGCACCCTCCCAAAGCCTGTGGGCTCGTCTACTTCGGTGGCGTGGTCCTGCAGAGCTACGGGCAGGCCGCCGCCCCGTTGCACATGCACAAGGGTGGAGCCGACCCAGGGCTCTTCATTGAGCTGCGTGCCGCGACTGATCCCGCCCCCGGGCGGTGAAGGTGGCCACACGCTCCCTGGGTCGGGAGATGTCCACAGCTGTGGTCCGGGAGAACACCTGGCCTTACCTGGTGATTTGGAGGACGTTGAGTGGGCCCGCCCCCTCAACTCACCCATATCCCAGGCTGGCCTCTTCGGCGGCGCGGCTGGGAACTGCGCCCAACAGTTCTCGGCCGCCCCAGAGCAGACTGAGGCTGTAACACGTACTGCCCCGGCGGCCAGCTGCTGCACCAGCCGCCGGCTCAGTCGCCTCAGTCCGCTCGCCGCCGAGGGCGCCCTCCCTCTTCCCGCCCGGCCCCAGCAGCAGCCTTAACCTGGGCCGCGCCGTGGAGGTGGTTGAGGATGTCGCCCAGTCCGCTCCCCAGACTGGTTAAACGCCACGCTGGAGGTGGACAACTCAGAGATGGGTTCCAGTTCTTACCAGGGGATGGTAGCAGGGCCTCTCCTTCCCCCGGTGGAGGGCCGGGGGAAAATCCTTCCGCTGCTGGCCCCCGGGCTAGCAGCGCTTGGGAAGAACTCATGTTCCTGTCTCTGAGGACCCAGAGACCGGTGATGACAGTGCGCGCCACCCACGGGTCCCGCCACTCGCATCCCTCTCTGTCGCCAGCCTCCTGGCAGAGCAGACCCCAGTGGAACGCGCGTCCTTCCCTGGTCTCCTCTGTTAGGACGCAGCCGTTAACCGCACCCCCACACCGGGACGCCCAACAGCCTCCCTTGTCCGGGTCGGTAACGCTGCATCGCTGCCCCACTCCGGGTACACCTGTAGTCCGATTGACCCCGCTGGTGCAGTTCCTGGGAGCCTGGCTTCAGATTCCAGGGCTGTCCCGCTGGGTCGCGAAAGACAGTCAGGTGCGGCTACGCGATTCAGTTCGCGCAGGTTCCTCCCTGCTTCCGGGGAATCCGTTCCACTATGATCGGGGCTAATGCCCCCGTCATGCGAGCGGAGGTTGCCACCCTACTGGCGAAGGGTGCGATCGAACCTGTCCCTCCAGCCGAGGTGAATTCCGGGTTTTACAGCCCGTACTTCATTGTACCCATAAAGACCGGTGGGCTTGACCGATCCTGGACCTGCGCGTCTTGAACCGTTACCTCCACCGGTTTCCGTTCAAGATGTTGACAGCGAAACGCCTTTTCGAATGCGTTCGTCCAGACGATTGGTTGCAGCGATCGACCTGAAGGACGCCTACTTCCATGTCTCCATTCTACCTCGACACAGACCGTTCCTACGGTTTGCTTTCGAGGGGCGGGCATATCAGTACCCAGTTCTACCATTCGGGCTATCTCTGTCCCCTCGCGTCTTTACGAAGATTGCCGAGGCAGCCCTTGCGCCCCTTCGCCAGCACGGGGTTCGCATCCTGAATTACCTCGACGACTGGCTCATACTGGGTCACTCTCGAGAGCAGGTTTGCGGACACAGAGATTTGGTGCTCCATCACCTAGCCCGTCTGGGCCTTCGGGTCAACTGGGAGAAGAGCAAACTTTGCCCCGCGCAGAGGATCTCTTTTCTCGGTATGGATCGACTCGGTCGCCATGTGCGCGCAGCTTTCGAGCGAGCGCGCGCAGTCTCTGCTGACTTCCCTTCGACAAGTCGAGGGCAAGAGTGCGGTTCCACTGAAACTGTTTCAGAGGCTCCTGGGGCATATGGCATCTGCAGCCGCGGTAACGCCGCTCGGATTGCTTCATATGAGACCGCTTCAGCACGGGCTATGCGATCGAGTCCTGAGATGGGCATGACGGTCTGGCACGCTCCGGGTACAAGTGACTCGGGCCTGTTTACAGACTCTCTCCCCGTGGTCGAACCTCAGTTTTCTACGGACCGGAGTGTCCTTAGAACGAGTTTCCAGGCATCTTGTTGTATCAACAGATGCATCTTCCACGGGCTGGGGTGCCATGTGCAATGGACAAGCAGCCACGGGCTCCTGGATAGGACCCCAGCGCCTTCTGCATGTCAATTGCCTCGAGTTGCTGGCAGTACGGTTCGCCCTGCACCGCTTCCGAGCGTTGCTGAAGGGTCAACATGTACTAGTCAGGACAGACGACACGGCCGGGCGGTCTACGCTCCCGCCGTATGTCTCAACTCGCCCGCCATCTCGTTTTTTGGAGTCAGAAGCATCTGAGGTCCCTTCATGCTGTCCACATCCCGGGAGTCCTGAACCGTGCAGCCTACGAGCTCACGGCTTCAGCCACTTCCTGGAGAATGGAGACTCCATCCCCAGACGGTCCAGCTGATATGGGAACGGTTCGGCGACGCACAGGTAGTCCTGTTGCCTCCCAGGACTCTTCCCATTGCTCCCTGTATTATTCCCTGACCTATGGTCGGCACGGATGCACTGGCGCACAGCTGGTCGTCGGGGCTACGCAATTATGCGTTTCCCCCAGTGAGCCTTCTCGCACAGGTACTGTGCAAGATCAGGGAGGACAAGGAGCAGGTCATGTTGGTCGCCCCGTCGGCACGGCCGGACCTGGTTCTCAGAACTGCTACTCCTTGCGACAGCCCCTCCCTGGCCTATTCCTCTGAGACTCCTCACTCAGAGACGGGGCACCTTTTGGCACCCGCGTCCAGCGTTCTGGAAGCTCCACGTGTGGCTTCTGGACGGGACGCGGCTGGTTTGAGTAGCCCTCCACCTGCGGTGGTCGCTACCATCACTTCCGCTAGGGCAGAGTCTACACGACACCTCTATGCGTTGAAGTGGGACCTCTTCGTCACATGGTGCTCTTCCCGCCAGGAAGACCCCTGGAAATGCCCGATCGGGTCTGTGCTTCGTTTCTCCAGGAGGGGGTGGGGCGAAGGCTGTCTCCTTCCACCCTTAAGTGTACGTGGCCGCAATATCTGCCTACCACGATCTCCTGGGAGACAAAAAGGTAAGTAGCAGCACGACCTGATCATCAGGTTCCTGAGGGGGGCGAGGAGACTGAATCCTCCTCGCTCTCCTCTCGTTCCCTCTTGGGACCTCTCAGTAGTCTTAAGTGCTCTGCAGAGGCCTCCCTTTGAGCCTTTGCGGTCGGCCGAGATTAAGTTCTTGTCTATGAAGACGGCTCTGCTGACCGCATTGGCCTCGCTTAAGAGGGTCGGGGACCTGCAAGCATTTTCGGTTGACGAAGCGTGCCTTGAGTTCGGGCCGGCTAACTCTCACGTGATCCTGAGACCCCGGCCCGGATATGTGCCCAAGGTTCCTACCACTCCGTTCCGAGATCAGGTGGTGAACCTGCAAGCGCTGCCTTTGGAGGAGGCAGACCCAGCCTTGGCATTGCTCTGTCCAGTACGCGCTCTCCGCGCCTACGTAGACATGACGCAGTGTTTCAGGACCTCAGACCAGCTCTTTGTCTGTTATGGTGGAGAGCGGAAGGGAAGTGCTCTCTCAAAGCAGAGGTTGTCTCACTGGATAGTGGACACCATTGTTTTGGCATACCAGCAGCAAGGCCGACCATGTCCCCTTGGTGTGAGGGCACACTCCACCCGGAGTGTGGCCTCCTCTTGGGCTCTAGCGCATGGCGCCTCGCTAACAGACATCTGCAGAGCTGCAGGCTGGGCGACACCCAACACATTCGCCAGATTCTACAATCTCCGAGTGGAGCCAGTGTCCGACTATGTACTCGCCCCTACGGGTGGCCGGTAATGGGCCAGGCTCAGGTGTCTTCGCTTGCTCGCCATTCCACTCCAAGGACTGGATACGTGCGATATTTTCCTCAGGTGAGCTCCCCGAGAGCCCTGAGCTCCTCCAGCACTGCTTACGCCGACATCAGTTCAGTCTGCCCTTTCGAGCCCAGACCCTCATGTCCGGCCAGGTGCTCCGTGTGCATGGTTCCCCTCCGGCGACCCCCACACGAGTATTCCCACCGTAAGCCTCCTCAGTGAGCAGGTGTCTTTCCCTTGGCAAGTCCCTGCCACCCCTAGGGTTAAAAATCCACCTTCGGCTGGTACCCTAGAGATCTTCCATATGCAACCCTCAGCGGGTCATATGTGTATTCTCTAAGTCCTCCCTACGGTAGGCATCTTGGCATTCCCTCACTGGGATATGCTTCCCAGTGTACCTTGGTAATCCTGTGTTAAGTGGGAGTCCTACGGCCTTAAGTGGCGGGTCTCACACTTACGCAGGGCACTGGATGACAGCCGAGTGGCGTTGTTGAATAGGATCCCCCATTCGTTAGTCACTAACGTACGTCGTAGTGACTGAACGAAAGGGAACGTCTCGGTTACGTATGTAACCCTCGTTCCCTGAGGAGGGAACGGAGACGTACGTTTCCTTGCCACGTCAGCTGTGCTGCCTGGAACGCGGAGTTCAGTCTTGGCTCCTGCAGCAGTAACATAATGCGATGTTGCCAGCGTACTTCCTTATATACCCACGAGGTGGGGCGGAGTTACGCATGCAAATTCCGCATGCCCATGGCATTGGCACTGCCATTGGGCGCTGTTGAATACTCGAAGATGATTGGCTTCTAAGCGAAACCCCCATTCGTTAGTCACTAACGTACGTCTCCGTTCCCTCCTCAGGGAACGAGGGTTACATATGTAACCGAGACGTTTTGAAGTCACAGTTCGGTACAGCAGTTTTATAAAATTGCTTTTTATTTATTTTTATTCAACAGTGGTTTACTGAAAAAAAATGTGTCTGTCCTTAAATGAGTTCAATTATAACTAAAAGTTTCTTAAAGATAATGCTGTAAACTATATAGGGAGCCCTTACACATTACTATTAAAGGTTAACAAGAGAGCCCAAACTATTAGCCTAAATTCAGTTGCTATTTATTTTATTATATTTTAGATATAATAATCAATACTCATAAGCTTCACATAAGGCAGTTTTTGCATTTACTTCTAAATCAAATTTTTATTTTTATTTTTTTCAATTAGTTGTTGAAATATAATCATTTATACACAGTGGCTGTCATTTTCATGACAAATTTATTCAAACATATAAACAAGACATCACTAACAGGCTAAGTAGTAGGCTATATAATAAATATATAGGCTAATATAGTGCATATATTTAGCGAAAGAGTTTGTTTCTCTAGTGAACTAACAGCTGTGGACACTGAATGACTTCTGAGGTAAATGTGATGCTGCGTGACATTGTTTACATGCTGTTTTATTGTCCTTCCGTGGTTGAAACACCGATTGAGTGATTACACAACATATGATACATTTCAGTAAGTTGTAATGTATCCTCAACATACCTTAAGAGATATTAATTTATGTTTATTCTTCAGGAAGAGATGATCGCGTTTACTCGTGCGCTGCGCTGAGGCTTGAAGTTGAACTGACACGTCTATACAGTGCCTATACAGTCAAGTCACAATAAAGAGCGTCAAAACGGCATTTATCATTTGAATTTCATGATAAAATGGACTGAATACTTAAAATGTTCTTGTGGGAACTCGGATTGAAGTGTGTTTCGCGCTTAAAACAAGCCGACTCTTAACTGTTAAAGTGCACTGAACTGAAAGCCCTATCTATCTATCTCTAACAAGTAGATAAAATATGCTAGAAACAGTTAAGACATATACTGCCAGAAGTATTGGGACACCCCTCCAAATCATTGAATTCAGGTGTTCCAATCACTTCCATGGCCACAGGTGTATAAAATCAAGCACCTAGGCATGCAGACGCTTCTACAAACATTTGTGAAAGAATGGGTCGCTCTAATAAGTCCATTCTAATAAGTCCATTCGATAAATTTCCTCACTACTAAATATTCCACGGTCAACTGTTAGTGGTATTATAACAAAGTGGAATCAATTGGCAACAACAGCAACTCAGCCACGAAGTGGTAGGCCATATAAAATCACAGAGTCAGCACAGAAGGCGCACAGTGCACAGAAGTCGCCAACTTTCTGCAGAGTCAACAGCTACAGACCTCCAAACTTTGTGTGGCCTTCAGATTAGCTCAAGAACAGTGCGTGGAGAGCTTCATTGGGTTTCCATGGACGAGCAGCTGCATCCAAGCCTTACATCACTAAGTGCAATGCAAAGCGTGAGATGCAGTGGCGTAAAGAACTCCGCCACTAGACTCTAGAGCAGTGGAGACGTGTTCTGTGGAATGACCAATTACGCTTCTCTGTCTGGCAATCCGATGGATGAGTCTGGGTTTGGCTGTTGCCAAGAGAACGGTACTTGCCTGACTACACTACTAAGTGTAAAGTTTGGTGGAGGGGGGATTATGGTGTGGGGTTGATTTCAGGGTTTGTGCTTGGCCCCTTAGTTCCAGTGAAAGGAACTCTTAATGCTTCAGCATACCAATACATTTTGGACAATTTTTATGCTCCCAACTTTGTGGGAACAGTTCGGGGATGCACCGGTGCACAAAGCAAGGTCCATACAGACATAGATGAGCGAGTTTGGTGTGGAGGAACTTGACTGGCCTTCACAGAGTCCTGACCTCAACCCAGTAGACTACATTTGGGATGAATCAGAGCAGAGACTGCGAGCCAGGCCTTCTCGCCCAACATCAGTGCCTGACCTCACAAATGCGCTTCTAGTAAAAATGGTCAAAAACTCCCATAAATACCTTGTGGAAAGCCTTTCCAGAAGAGTTGAAGCTGAAATAGCTGCAAAGGGTGGGCCAACTCCATATTCCAGATTAAGAATGGGGATGTCATTAAATTGAATGTGCATGTAAAGGTAGGCGTCCCAAAACTTTTGGCAATATAGTATATTTGCAAAGACTTGCGTCATGGCAAAATATGCTAGCAACATGCAGTGAAATACATAGCATGTTTACAAAAACTACTAGCAAAAGCTGTATCAGAGCATCAAACATACAGTGTGTTTACAGAGACTTTTTAATGATAAATGTACACAGATGTATCGTGCACTCCAATGTTGATTATTGATTCACATGCACGGCAAATACATGATGCAAGGCTGATTAACATAACATTTCTGTGATGTGAAGGAAAGTTTCAATCAGAATTTGTGTCCCTCTCATTTGTGACATTCAGCGGTTTACTGATGTTTAGTTTTTAAATATCCATCACAAACCCTGTACTTGCTCTAGCCCACCAGATTTACTCTAACGACGCAAGCTTGAAACTGTAGGACCCCATTGACTTTCAGTGATGGACAAAAAGAGCTGAGACATTACTCTAATATATTATTTTGTGTTCTGGAGAAGAAAGGAAATTGTTGGGATTGACATGAGTAAATGATAGCTTGTTGGATGAACTTTACTTTTAAGAGAGGCTTCAATTGTCCAATATAATCACAAGGCTGTCCATGACATCACCATTTGTACGCGGGGCACCCAAGATTTGCAGTACGCCAAACTCCTTGTCGTTTTAATAGAGCCTCGGGATGTGTTTGATTGGGCAATTATTTCTAGGTGACAACAATGCAATCCATTCACATTTTTATTATCCGCAGGAATGCTTTCTTTCTCTGTGAGCATCCGGAGAAAATCTCACACAGAGCAATTCTTAAATAGGATTCAGATCAATCACAGCAGCAAGTCCCATCCTGCAAAAGAGAAGTCCAATATTCGGGTAACTCACAGGAGTCCAGCGATAAATTAACACCCTCTTCCCTGCACTTTATAGCTGCTGAGTGTCTGCTTTACAAAGCCAAATGTATTATTTATTGTCCGGCTGCTTATTTATTTAGAGATTTGGCTAATTCAATTACCAACATGGTGAACAGTCCTATAATTCTTAAATCAGTTTCACCTGATGAATTATTCTTCAGTAACTAAGGCTGTTTTCAATTCCACCGCTCTTCCTGCCACCACAGGTCTCTTTTCAAGTTGTCTTTTTGAGTCCGAATTGCAATACATTTACATAATCAACTTGATTACCACTGTAAGTACTCCGGCAGTATTTCAAGATTAGCTGGGCTACAAATCGATAGAAAAAGATGCAAGTTTCAATGTGTTAATGAAACAATAATGTGATTAAGAAATTAAAAAATCTAAGTAAATCAAATAAAAAATTTACCAAGATCTTACAATCATGCCTTTTTTTTAAAGAAATGCAATTTAATGACTCTAATGCCGAGTTCAGACCATAGACCGTAAAAAAATATGGACGACGCGACTTCATTGACTTCCGCTGACCAAAGTTGAAGCTTTCATAGGCCCGCTCACGGCGCTGACATCTTGGGACCGAGTCTGCGCAGTAGCGATCTCGGGACCGGAGTTGCGCAGTAGAGAACAGGAAGTAGAGGCGCGATTATCAAAAGCCCGCCCACACTCTCGCAGATGCAGAACAATTCATTATGTTGGTGTGAAATAAACAGTTATGGAAGTGTAGAAATTAAAGCTAAAGCTCCAATCTCCTCCCAAAAATCCAGAAAAAAGTCAGTTAGTGCCTCAGTGACAACTTCACTCAGAGAAGCCGTCAATCTCAGCTGTCAATCATGACGTCACACCCCCCGTTTTTATTGCATCAAATAACTCACTAAAACTAAACTTATTTAAAAAACAAACACTTGAAATGAAATTATTGTAATAAAAACTGCCTAAAATGACAGAAACCATCTTTAGGAAACAATTATTTGAAGTGTAATTAAATTGTTTAGTGTGTCTCGCGTCCATTCAAATACATGGAGAGGCGGGGTTTAGGAGCTATACTGGGACCGGCCACCGGGGGGCGATCGAGGCGCGGAAGCTTCAATTTCTGACTGGAGCACTACAGGCTTGGTTCAGACTGCACGATTTTCAAGTCGGATCACTGCTCTTTTCACATTGCATGACTATCTAGGACAGGGGTTTTCAAACTGGAGTCCGGGGACCCCCAGGGGTCCTCCAGAAGGTTCTAAGGGGTCCCCAGAAAATTTCAGAGAATAAGAAAGACAAAGCAAAAATGGTTGAAGTCTAACTAATATTCTAACAGGTTCATATGTGTATATATGTGTCTTGCTGCATAGATACTTTCCAGAATTTTTAAATATTATGGATATTTTTCTTGCACACAGCCATCGATTCACATCAGAAGGCCTTTATTAACCCCCCGGAGCTGTGTGGGGCACTTTTATGATGGATGGATGCAATTTTTTGGGCAGCTATACACTCTCATTATAAAGCTTAAGAGCCAGGACATTTTTTTTAATATAACTCTGATTGTATTCGTCTGAAAGAACAATGTCATATAAACCTAGGATGACTTGAGAGTGAGTAAATTATGGGATAATTTTCATTTTTGGGTGGACTATCCCTTTAAATATAGCCAATTTAAGTTTGGAAACAATGTGTAGTATTTATAATGTCACTATTTATCTTAATGTTTTTCATACATAAAAAAATATAAATTGATTTTAGGAAGGGGGTCCCTCATAAAAAGTTCATCATATTGGGGATCCTTGGCATCATAAAGTTTGAAAACCCCTGATCTAGGGTAGCATTCAGTCACTGCTGTGTTAAAATTGCACCTTGGATCGGCGACAGGAGGTTTCACACTGCATGACTTTACATTAGGAAGAATCACCGACAACTCTCTCCGATGCGCAAACTACGGCTGCGTCCGAAACCTGGAAAATGTTGCCTTCGGAGGACACTTTTCAAGGCAGGAACTCACCAACACTCTAAAAAAAAAAAAGGTTCTATATGGCACCAAAAATGGTTCTTTGTCGTAATCATATAGAGGAACCACTTTTGGTGCTATATAGCACCATATCTTAACATGTTCTGTATATGGTTACGGTGCTATATAGCACCTTAGTTAGCGGTGCTATATAGCACCTTAGTCAAAGAACCGGTGAATGAAGAACCTCTGAGGAACCACTGAAGCACCAAAATCGGTGCTATATAGCACTTAAAAAGGTTCCATGATTACGAGCCAAGAACCATTTTTGGTGCCATATAGAACCTTTTTTTTCTAGAGTGAAGGCACGTCCGAATCTAATGTTAGCTTCACTTCCTGTCTCCAGAGATACCTCCATCTGATCGGTTTTTGAAAGCACCATATTTGTATCCTTCGCTGCCTTTGATATCCCACAATCCTATGCTTTCCATGACAGTTGAGCGGGGGGAAAAAGATGGTCTCCAAAAGTTGCATTTGCTGGTCAGTTTGTGTGTAAATGTACGTTTTTTAGCAACATTTTCTACTTCTGATGTCATTTCTAGCGAGAAATTACTAATGTAGTAATTTAATATTTGTTTAGTTCTCACCAAAGCTCTCTCTATTTTGCTGTAGATCATTAAACGGTTACACTGCCTAAGAAGTCTGTCCGAAATTTGTTTCGAGAGGTGCCTTCATGCACAAACGCTGCCTTACAAGCCATTGTCTGATAAGGCAGGGAGGCAACGAGTCAGCTGCCTAGGTTTTCGGACGCAGCCTACGTTTCACAATCAAACACACGTGAGATGTGACAAGTAAACAACGCGAGAGGGAGCAAGGATTTGTGTTCTGCAAAGAGAGTTTGAGGTAAATAAATCATTTTGCAATGTGCTGCTGTTGCGGCTGGTCAAGCAAATGTTTGTGCTTTGTTTCTGTTTGATATAATTCTATAACTCCTCCCTGAACCTTCCGCTGCCCTGTATCTTGCACTCTCATTGGCTGTAAGTCATCGCAGATGTAATTTTCAGTCAGAACACATTTCACACAGAAGGAGTTTGAATCGCAGACAGGTCCAGATATTTCGCATGCCAAATATCTCACAGGCATCGGCGACTCATCTGTGATTTTCTCTGATCGCGTCTTTGATAATTCACATTGTGTGATTGTCACTCATGTGCACGAGCACTATGATTTCGGGCATATGTCGGCGATTTCGCAAAACCTGTCGCCGAGTCAAAATCGGGCCTAAAATTGGGCAGTGTAAACTCGGCATAACTATCATGTAACTACCAAGTAAAAAGTAATAGCATATTTTACTTACAAACTGTGTGTGAGTCGGGCATTTCCTCCAAGGAGGCAAGGAAAGCTGTTGCTCCTCAAAAAACTGAGAAAATAATCCACAGTACAAAAATAAAACACAAATATTTTGAATTATGCCATTAAAAACTCACTGATTATTCTAAAGTGATTGTCCAACAGTGAAATCAGTGGTTAAAGGGTTTTTTTATGTTATAATAGTCCACTTATAATGTTTAAAAAAAACATCCTAATTTAGAAGTAACCTCTCTTTGAAAAACTCAATTTTGATAGTCATTCTGCATTCAAGACTTGGAAGTAAAAGCTCACTGCTATGATTCGGTAACAGTTTGGCATATTAAAATAATATGCAACCAGTTAAATTCAGCCATACATATTTGAGCCAGAGACTGATCCCAAATCAGAAGACGAACCTACGCCTCAAATACCAAGGATACTCCAGTCTGTGACAGCGTGATAATTAATAATCTTTTTCCTTGTGTATTTGTGAGGTAATATTGTATTTTATTACATTATAATTATCTAATTATTACATTATCTAAGGTTTTTTTATTTTTTTTAACAAATATTCATTATTATTGACAAATATCATTACGTTTTTGGAAAGTTGCACAAACATTTATGTTTTATTTCCAGTTTCAGCATGTTGGTTATAATATTATAATAGTGAAACAGTTGAAATGTACTATTTGACTATTTGAAATCAGTTTAAAAGTATCCCAAAAATGTTTATCTAGCGATATGTGAATTTGCCATGCTTTCACCATCGAAAAGCTATAAACTATTTCAAGTAGAGTTCAGGGAGTGTACTGAAAAAAGATTGTTTGAAGATCAGGTCCAAGTTGTTGATCTGATGGCCATGTGTGCTGAGTATTAAACCTCTGCACAGTTGTGTATTTCATTTATTGTTATTGCTGCGCTATTATTATTTATGTCTGGCTGTGGCGGCTCAAAGAGTGGTCATTCAAACGGGACAGGTCATATGATTTTACTTAACGCAGCTTTTAACATCACGTCCAAAGCTTTTCTGTCCAGAGACATGCCTCAGTTTACTGCAAAGGGATGCCATATTTCATGGGCATTGACATTAAATTGAAGGAATGAAATGAAAGTGAGTAGGCTAGAAGGTGGTTTAATCTCCATCTATCCTAGTAGTAGTATTTGAGGCATTTTTCATCAATACAGTACACTTTAGTGCACTCTAAACTTCTTTATAAAACAACCCACTCAAAAACAAAAACGTGGCTGTGACAACATTTCTGAAAAATTATTTGCATGTTTTGCGACACTTTCAAAGTGGTGAGTGCCAATACGCATACGAGAACAACAGAGAACAACCAACATAAAATATTGACAGATTCACATCTGCTTCAAATAAATCAGAACATGCTTTTAGCGCTACTCACTGGACATTTAAATAATAAAAATAGATTTCAAGGTGCAAGTTTTGAAAACGATACCGTTATCATCTCCATGTAAACTTCAAAAACGTGAATCTGTGAAAACGGTGATGGCATGCACATAGCACTGGGGAGCCAACCCATTTAATGCTTTGTAAGTAATTAGCAAGATTTTCAAAATGTACACAATGTTTAATAGGGAGCCAATGCAGTGTTGACAGAACCGGGCTAATATGGTCATACTTCCTGGTTCTAGTAAGAACTCTAACTGCTGCATTTTGGACCAGCTAGAGTTTGTTTATTAAGCATGCAGTGCAACCACCCAGTAGAACATTACAATAATCTAGCTTTGAGGTCATGACAGCATGAACTAACTGTTCTGCATTTGGCATTGATAGCATATATCGTAATTTAGATATATTTTTAAGATGGAAGAATGCAGTTTTACAGATGCTAGAAACGTGGCTTTCAAATTAAAGATTGGTATCAAAGAGCACACCCAGGTTCCTAACTGACGACAAAGACTTGACAGAGCAGCCATCAAGCGTTAGACAGTATTTTAGGATACTACGTGTAGAGGTTTTTTTTTTACCAATAATTAGAAACTCTCAATGTTTTTATATCAGCTATGCATTCAGTAAATTTTTGTTTTGTTGGGGGCATGAAGAAATATAGAGTATCATCAGCATAACAGTGAAAAATATGGCCATGCTTCCTGATGATATATCCCAAGGGTAGCATGTACAGGGTGAAAAACAACGGTCCTAGCACTGAGCCTTGAGGTACTCCATACGGAACTTGTGATCGGTATGACATCTCTTTGTTTACTGCTACAAACTGATAATGTATTTATATTATAAAAAAAATTAAGATAAATAATAAAGATGCTTAAATTTACCTACTGTATTAATTTGATAAATTGTTAATTTACTATTATTGGCTTTAACATTTACACACACTGGTAACAGGGTTGAAAACTTGCAAACTTAATATAAAAATTAAATATGACATTAAACAGCTCATATAATATAAAATTGTGTATTCTTGAGTTCTCTCATTTAAATTAGGAAGAAATATTAAGAAATATTATTTATTTCAGAAATATAGATAATATTAAAAATCAATGTCTGCTTAGTATCAAGACACCTGTGAACATTTGTATTGAGTTTCTGTAGTATTAACCCTTAAACCCTATGTCATTCACTACCCCCTTCCCCCCACCCCCATTCGTTTTTTTAAGTTAGACATCAACATTTTTATCATTCATCAATCTATTTATTGTAAAAATGTATACAATTATGAAAGAACGTCTGTTTTCTGATTAATATTTTGTAAAAAAAAAAAAAAAAAAGGTGCATAGGGTCACTAGAGACCGAGGTATGTAATAGTGTAATTATATTTTTTTCAGTGCAACAATAATTGAATCTTTGATGACTCAATAAGTGTAGTGCTTCTTTATTCCTCAAGGTGGCGATGTCTGATACACAATGATGAAGTGACGTTTCACTCATAGTTACCGCAGGCAGAAAACAAAAGAATAGGAAGAATCATCAGCAAAACTTGAAATGGCTCAGGGATTTACACATCAAGTTCTGAACGCAATCAGATAATAGTGTCACTGTCACCTGGTGGTGGATTGATTTATATTATTGATTTTGATGATGTTGAAAACAATAGTTTTGGGAATATGTTTGAGACAGCGAATATGAGCAGATGCTGAATGTACTCGGAAATCAGCTATGACGTGGACAGTGATGATGGTAAAAATGCATATGCTCAAATTCCAAAAGGTAACAAAAAATGCTTTTTTTATTTTTTGGTTAGTGTTAAAATATCAGGAGAGTTTTTTACTACTGCAGCAGTTAGAGATTAATCAGTGGTAGACGTCCGGGTTGCTAAACACCTCAATACTTATGTGTATTGGTGTATCCCATGTTGTTGCCTGAAATGAAGGCAGTTCTGAATTTTTAAATCTTGAAGTGTATGTGTTTTTCTCTCACAGTCAGTCTTCATCTATCCCAGCCTGCTTCATCATGTCCCAGATCTCCTCTGTGCCTGACTTCACTCTTTCTTTTCTTTCAAACAGCATTTCCTCTTCCTGTTAGCCTCTGGTGGATGAGAGATGAGAGAGAAAGATGTCGAGATGGTGCCGATGGGGAGAGAAATGAAAAGTAATGTGAAAGCCGGGACGGGCAGGAAATGAATGAGCGGCAACAGGAAGTCATTGATGGGAGAGGAAAAAGGGGCATCCATAATACGGTAAACAGCAGAATGACAGAGTGAGAGAGAGTTAAAGATGAAAGACGGATGAATGGATGGAGAGAGAGGCACTGGAAAGATCAGAAGTGTTTGTCCTGCCAGCACGCAGCGCTAAGCTGATGAAGATAAATGAGTTGTGTGGATGGGAAGCGCGGTGAATGCGAGGCCGCAGTAGAGTCGTTTAATTCTAATTACCGCTCTCTTACCGTTAGCGCCGCCGAGAACGCTCAGTCGTGCCATCCATCCATATGGTCCTTCTCTACTGCAATGCCCTGTTAGCAGCTCATGATCCCTGTGTGAACACAGGAAGTAGGATGTTGGCCTGACCCTAGTCTTGCATTGCCTGATTTTTGGGTATCGGCATTAAAATGATGGAGAACCACATATTTAGACCGAAAGAGACGGTATGGCATGCTCAACCACAGTTTGTGTTGAATAAAGAGTCAGTTGACATGTAGTTGCAAATTTACTTAGTTAGTAGAATGTCTAAAATGGGCTTTCTATAAAAAAAAAATATTTTATAAAAACAAAGTCTAACCATATAACATAATTTAACTGTAACAAAGATTATAGTTCAGGGAAGAAGGATGTGGGAACTGGCAAATGATCAATGTTACTTTAATGATGTATTAAAAATAAACTAAATGAAAGTAAAGCTGCAGCCCCACACAGACGACTGCCACATGAACTAATGCAAAACAACAACATAAACCTCCCAGGCCTGGTCTTCTCTCGTCATTCACTGTCATCACTTCTCCTTTTTATTCTTCCAGATCTCCTCCATAGGACTTGAAAACGGTGTGACTCACAGGTGTCACTCATTAAAAGTCGCTCCACCGGCCTTGCTACGTTACCACGGGCTTATAACTTCTGAACGGTTTCCTCACGATTTGCCCATATCGGCCATTTTGAATTTTGTTGTAAAATGCTACAATTTTATAAACGCATTAGCGTATCATTACGAAACTCGGTATGGGTTATTGACATGATGCCCTAAAGGACCCTGAGATGTTTCGAGCCAGCGCCACCTAGTGGTAAAATCAAATTGATTGATTGACTTATTTTCACGGGAGTCATCTATTTAGATTCCTGAATCCTTTCCGAGTCCAACGATACCAGACATGATAGGTTTTGCCTTATGGTTTGTAAAACATTGTGATTTAGCGTTTAAACAACTTTCTCGAATAGCTTCGAAACCCCTAGTCCGATCGAGATGAAACCACCATAGAAAAATCGGAATCATAGCGTTTTGACTAAATATTAATAGCCAAATATCAAGATTTTTAATGTAAGTGGCAAAATATTCAATCAAAGTTGGGTTTGGGTCATTTGTTATGTGTTCATACATATAAATGTCAATAACTCCTAAACCAAACACTCCAAATAAAAGCGGTGGGACCATAATTGAAAAAAAAACATGAAATTGCCTCACTACAGTACCGTTGGTCTGATTGACTTCAAAATTAACATGCAGTGTCTTTTTCTCAGTTGCTATCATTGTTCATTATGACATTGGTGTACCTTGAAAAACATGGCCGTCTTTTAAAAAAAAAAAAAAGACAATAAAAGATCCAAAACTGTAACTGCAATGGTTTTGCATAGTATTATATTTTACAAATGCATTGGCATATTGTTATGAAACTTGGTATGTGTCTTCGGCACCATTCCCTGAAGGTACTCAAAAAGTTTCTGGGCAGCATCCCTTGTGGTTAAAACTTGTAATGAAATAATTGTACAGGCAATTATATCTCATTACAACTTACAAGTTATTTATGGGTTTTCAACCTTTTCTTGACAGATGTTTGCAGTTGGTCTGCTGCTAGCTTCCTTGTTTGCTTCTGTTGTGCTTGTCCCTGATAATTGCCGTTGCGTTAACATTGTTACAATTATATCTATAACAGTGTGCATAAGATAAAATCAAAATTAAACTATGGACTCCTGAAATTACTTTCCTTGACTGACGTCACTATCGTATTTTGACCCCTCCCCTCCCTCGCCTGACAACTTTTCAATCAATTCTCAATGGAAACAATCCACTCCCTCCCTATATTTGACGTCAGATTATGGAAACAAGATTCTCGACTTTAACTTTTGAGATGGTGACCATAATCCATCACCCACACGGACCAATTATCCAACCCAACATCACAATATCTAATCTTCTTTGTTAGTACGTGGAGCCATCGCCTGCATAATAACTCCGCTTTCTGCTCAATTTGTCGAGTGTTTGTAGCCATCTGATGACGATGTGCAAGCACTACAGGCAATGAAAGACTTAAAGAAACGTGTTCCTTTTCTACAAGGGCATTATTGATTGGGGTTGAAGCAGAAAGACAGTAAGTAATTAAATGGAACAATTGCTGGGTGTAAAATTAGCCTTCATGTCGTTAGAGCTGTATGAGGAGAGGGGAGGGAGGAAAGAGGCCTGTCTGCAGTGACTGATGACTGAGGAGCAATTAAAAGGCGAGAGGGAGCTGGGTGGAGATGTGCTGCCTGAGCCGGGTATAGATTTATCTGAGATAATGAACTTCTCACCCTCCATTGATCAGTGGGGACAAGCTGAAGGTTCTGCTCAAGACCCTGAGAAGAAGACATTGCTGTGTGTGAACAACAAAATCTTCCAGACGGCCATTTTGCTTGTATTGATGAACATGGCTAGAGAGAAAAGTTACCAGGCTTTCCCTTGTGAAGTGTGCTTAATTGTGTTCAATGTGCACTTAGTGTACTTCAAAGTATTCTTTAAAAAAAATGACTTGCGGATAATTGAAGAGAGTCACTTTCATGACATTCTTTTTTCATTCTTAACACACTTGCACCAACAAGGATTAATCTTAAAGGTGCACTATGTGACTTTTCCGTCCGCTAGAGGTTGCCTATTCAAAACAAAGGCCGCTGGAGCGATTGTTAATAAGATGAAGGCAACACACGCCTCACGAGCAGCGGGACTTTTATTATGACATAGTCGCCGGCACCACTTCTGCTTTTCCGGTCATGAGTATGAGGTAACGCAGCTCTGTTTATCATATTAGATACATCTGAGTGTGTTGAAAATTATGTTATGATGTTAATCTGTGCGTTCGCTTGGCGGCTGCTATGACACTTGTTGCACACTGCAGTGAGAGTAAAACGTTTCTGCAAAATAAAACCGGAAACCGAGGGTAAAGCAGTTCCCTTTCAAGGGAACTCGCGCTGCGTCAAGCGCTGCGGGAACGCCCCTGCGTTTGCGTCATGAAGCACTCGTAAAATCAGTCCAATGGCGTGACAGGACGTCATAGGCGGGTGACGTCAGCGACCAGGAAACTATAAAGCACCCCTGAACCAAACAATGTCAGCTTCTGTGTCTTCACAAGCGCTCCATGTGAAATCGTTTGTCCAATATATATATCAAAGTGTGTGTGTGTCTCTCTAAAAGAAAAATAATGGCGAATCAACAACAATTCAGACAGTGTGCTTCTCCCTGCCCTCGTTACATCACGGGTGGGGATACACATCTGCTGTGTGTTGTATGTCTGGGATCGGAGCATGCACAGTCAGCTCTCGAGAGAGCTGACTGTGAGCACTGTGAAAAGCTCCCCATGAGAACTCTCCGATCCCGCCGAGCGCTCTTTGAGGAGGGCGCTTCGGCTCGCGTTCCCCAGGGTGCAGGTCCCGCTGCTGCTGAGGCACAGCGAAGGCTTATGTCCTGGGGATCGCAGAGGGATCTAGCGGAGGGGTTAGAGACGGGTGATCCCCTATCTCTGCCTTTACCCGCTAGATCTGACGCTTCAGCTGCCGAGTTAGAAGCACGCGCTGCGGTTTCTTCTGCTCGCGCTGAAGCGCAGGCTCAGCATCATTCCAGCTCTGAGGAGTTGGATGTGGTGAGCCTGGATTATTTAGATGAGGTTTCGCCGCCTCATTCACACGCTAATGAGGAGCTGTTGGAGGTTGTGACTCGCGCTGTTGCCAGGCTGCAAATAGACTGGCCAGCCGAGACGCAGGTGGTTCGTCAGCCGAGTAAATTAGACGAACGCTTTCTGCCATCTACATCGCAACCTCCAAAGCGGGGCTTGCCGTTTTTTCCTGATCTCCACACCGAGGTGTCGAGATCATGGATTAAACCGGCATCTTTTCGTCCATTTAACCCTATAACTACTGCATATTCCAACATTGTGGGGTTGAAAAAGCACGGTTATGCGGCGATGCCTCGGGTAGAAGAGACGCTCGCGAGCTATCTCTCTCCCGGGTCTGCATCATCGCTAAAAGCCCCGCAGCTGCCCACTAAACCGGTCAGAACAACGTCGGCTTTAGTGGGTAGGGCATACTCGGCAGCAGGTCAGTCGGCCGCCTGTTTACACACTATGGCGGTGCTTCAAGCATACCAGGCTGACCTGCTGAAAGACATCGATGACGAATGTGTAGAAGTGGGGAGAGAAACGATCGCGGAGATTAGGAGAGCTGCAGATTTGTCTCTTCGGGCTACCAAGGAGACGGCCAAATCCATCGGCCGTTCTATGGCAGCCCTGGTAGCCACGGAGAGACATTTGTGGCTGAACTTATCTGACATCACAGAGAAGGATAAAAAATTTCTGTTAGATTCTCCTATCTCCCCTGCTGGCCTCTTCGGCGACTCAGTTAATGCGGTCGTCGAGAGGTTCCAAGAGTCAAAAAAGCAGGCGGCGGCGTTTCAGAGGTTTCTCCCCAGGAAGTCTCATGTCTCTGGGGCTGCTGGGCGGGAGCAGTCCCAGCCGAGTACGTCCTCCTCATATAGAGCGCAACAAAAAGAGAGTGTTGCTACCCGCGCTCCCCCACAGAGAGACTGGGGGCCGGGGCAGCGCTCTCAGCCGAGGTCTTCCCGAGGTAGAGCGGATCTGAGGACCGTCCTTATCTCTAGGAAGGCCTCGGCGAAGAAGTCCTGACGCCAAGGGTGTCAGGCTTATGATGGCAGTCCCCTCCAAGGGGAAGCGGTGTGCCGAGGCACCCGTATCCTCTCGGTGCCATCAGGGGGCCGTTCTGCCAACCCTGCCACCTCTGGTGCTTCAGGGCGCAGCGGTTCTCGGCGAGCGCATATCTCCACGTCCGCCCGGAAACGTAGCGGCGCGGGGATGCTCGCTCCCTCCATGGAGGGCTCAAAGTGGGTCAGTTCGGTTGCTTCCTGCCGGCGCGCCGTTTCAGGACACCAAACTGCCCACACAACAAAATCCAGAGGCCAGCCCCGAGGGGCTGGTTCCCTTAGTAGATTTTCTGGCAGCGTGGAAACTTCTGCCGAATATCTCAGAGTGGGTCCTGCGTACTATAGAAAAAGGGTACAGAATACAATTCGGGTCACACCCACCCAAGTTCAACGGGGTACTACCCACAGTAGTAAACTCCGAGCAGGCTCTGGTAATGGAACAAGAAGTACAGACTCTTCTGCGGAAAGAGGCTATAGAAAGGGTCCCTCCCCACAGCAGAGAGTCGGGGTTTTACAGCCGGTACTTCGTAGTTCCGAAGAAGGATGGAGGACTGCGTCCTATTCTGGATCTGCGCCAGTTAAATCGGGCGGTAAAGAAGCTAAGATTCAAGATGCTTACGCTAAAACAGATCGTGTGTCAGTTCAGGTCCAGGGACTGGTGTGTCACAATAGACCTGAAAGACGCATACTTCCATGTCTCCATCCTTCCTCAACACAGGAAGTTCCTCAGGTTTGCTTTCGGGGGCGAGGCATTCCAATATCGGGTTCTTCCATTCGGCCTAGCACTATCACCCCGCACCTTCACAAAATGCGTGGATGCAGCTTTGGCTCCGCTGAGACTCCAGGGCATTCGCGTGCTGAACTACATCGACGACTGGCTAATCTTAGCAGAGTCGGAACAGCTAGCGGCTCAGCATCGAGATGCTGTGCTCGCTCATATGAAGGCGTTGGGGTTGAGGTTAAACGCAAAGAAAAGTGTGCTATCTCCACAACTGAGTACTACTTTTCTCGGCGTAGTTTGGGACACGAGCACCATGAGGGCGCGCCTGGCGCCCGCCAGGGTGAATTCGATCCTACACTCAGTAACCAGGATGAAGCTAGGCCAGTCAGTCACTGTAAGGCAGTTCCAGAGACTGCTGGGTTTGATGGCAGCAGCGTCCAACGTAATACCTTTTGGCCTGCTGTACATGAGACCCTTACAGTGGTGGCTCAAGACCAAGGGATTCTCCCCGAGGGGAAATCCGTTTCGCATGATCAAGGTCACGCGGCGATGCCTACGTGCCTTAGTCATGTGGAAAGATCCTTGGTTCTTGTCCCAGGGTCCGGTGCTGGGGGCTCCTTGTCGTCGCTTAACGCTAACGACGGATGCATCTCTCACCGGCTGGGGGGCGACCATGAGTGGCCGCCCAGCTCAAGGTTTGTGGAGCGACCATCAGCTCTCCTGGCATATAAACCAGTTGGAGCTGATGGCCGTGTTCCTGGCGCTCAGGCACTTTCTCCCAGACCTGAGGGGCCATCATGTGTTGGTTCGCTCGGACAACACATCGGTGGTCTCCTATATAAATCGCCAGGGGGGGCTACGCTCGCGCCGGCTGTGGAAGTTGGCTCATCGAGTCTTAGTTTGGACCCAGGGCAAACTGTTATCGTTACGAGCAGTGTACATTCCGGGGTATCTGAACACGACGGCAGACTCCCTGTCGAGGCAGGGAGTGGTGCCAGGGAACTGGAGACTCCACCCAGAGGTGGTGGAGCTCCTATGGAACCACTTCGGTCAGGCTCAGGTGGATTTGTTTGCGTCTCAGGAGACAACGCACTGTCCCCTATTTTATTCCCTCACACATCCAGCCCCTCTGGGGTTGGATGCCATGGTGCAGACGTGGCCGAGGCTGCGTCTGTACGCCTTTCCCCCTCTGGCGTTGCTACCAGGAGTCCTGGAGAGAGTACGCCGGGACGGGGTTCGTCTGTTGCTAATAGCCCCGTTCTGGCCGGGCCGAGTATGGCTTTCGGGCATTGTGTCCCTTCTAGAGGGTTCCCCGTGGGAGATTCCCATCAGGAGGGACCTTCTCTCCCAGGCGTCGGGGTCGATTCTGCACCCGAGGCCGGAGTTATGGAAACTGTGGGCCTGGCCCCTGAGGGGGATCAGTTCACAGACTCAGGTCTCTCTGCCGAGGTAGTGGAGACCATGTTGCACTCCAGAGCTCCTTCTACGAGGAGGCTGTATGCCCTTAAATGGAGAGTCTTTGTTGCATGGTGTTCCAACCATTCTCTAAATCCAGTTAACTGCCAAGTCAACTCAGTGCTGGATTTCCTACAAGAGAAGTTCTCTTCGGGTTTATCCCCTTCCACCTTGAAGGTTTATGTGTCGGCAATATCTGCCTATCACGTTCATCTGGATAGTGCATCGGTGGGGAGACACCCATGGGTTACTCGCTTCCTTCGTGGTACTCTGAGGCTTAGGCCTGCGGCACGCTCGAGGGTGCCGACCTGGGATCTGGCCGTGGTGCTAGAAGGTCTAGCATTGGCCCCCTTTGAGCCGATCGAGGAGGTGCCAGAGAAATTTCTATCACTAAAAACTGTATTTCTCTTGGCTATTTCTTCTCTAAAGAGAGTAGGGGATTTGCAAGCATTGTCTGTTGCCCCTTCCTGTCTTGAGTTTGCGCCAGGGATGGTGAAAGTATTCTTGTTTCCAAAAGAAGGATATGTCCCCAAAGTTCCCACGAACGTGGCAGGTCCTATCATGCTGCAGGCCTTCTCTCCGCCTCCCTTTCAGAATTCAGACCAGGAGAAATTAAATCTGCTCTGCCCAGTGAGGGCACTAGATGCTTATGTCCACAGAGCTGCCCTGTGGCGAAAATCTGAGCAACTGTTCGTCTGTTTCGGGTCTCCAAATAAGGGGAAACCCGCATCTAAGCAAACGCTAAGCAAGTGGATAGTCGAGGCTATTTCACTCGCATATGAGTCGGCCGGCCAACCTTCACCACTAAAGGTCCGAGCCCATTCTACTCGGAGTATGGCTGCCTCTTTGGCTCTTCTGTCAGGAGTCTCCCTGCAGGAGGTCTGTGATGCGGCAGGGTGGTCCTCTCCGCACACTTTTGTGAGGTTTTACAACCTAGATGTAGCTTCTACTCCAGGTTCTCGGGTGCTTATAGCTTAAATGTGCGCTACGACTTCACATGTACGGGCACTTGAGAATTATGGCGACGTGGGTATTGAGTTCCCGCAGCGCTTGACGCAGCGCGAGTTCCCTTGAAAGGGAACGTCTCAGGTTACGTATGTAACCATGGTTCCCTGAGAGGGAACGAGACGCTGCGTCGCTTTGCCATACTCCCGGCATGCCCGTGACCGACTTGTTCGACTTTTTCAGAAGCTGACATTGTTTGGTTCAGGGGTGCTTTATAGTTTCCTGGTCGCTGACGTCACCCGCCTATGACATCCTGTCACGCCATTGGACTGATTTTACGAGTGCTTCATGACGCAAACGCAGGGGCGTTCCCGCAGCGCTTGACGCAGCGTCTCGTTCCCTCTCAGGGAACCATGGTTACATACGTAACCTGAGACGATTTTGACGCCATCGACAGGCGACTCCCTCACACGTCCCGGGTCCTTGGTTAAAATAGCAATTTGGAAACATTTGGGATATTGTAAGTACTCAACTGAACAAAATATATAGGCTAACACTGGCCTAGTGGTTTTTGGATATTTGACTGAAAAAATTGATCAGAGTGCAGCTTTAAATCTAGATTAAATTAAGGTTTATCTAATAATTCTGTTGCACCAAACTTTAAACCTTGTTTAAAAATAAGTAGGTTTACATTTAAACCATAATTTTGTTCCTGGATTTAATTTATATTTAAAATAGATTAACTTTAATCCTGTTGCTCCATAACTTTAAACTCAGATTTAAATCTCAATTATGGATTCATCTTAAACTTACATGTGAGGAGGTTTAAATTAAATAAAGTGCACCTACAATTAAACTATGCAGATGATTGAAGAGTGAGATAGAAAAATAAAGCAAATTGAGCTGTCAATGAGTGAGGGTCGTGGTGGCCCGTGAGTTTACACCTGCTATCGAGTCCGGGATGCAGATCCGTCACTCATCTCGGTACACCTCGGTGTCGGCCAAAGAAAAGAAGAGAGGAGTATATTTAGCATTTAACAGCAGCAGGGATGTTGAGGTGAGTGCCAGTGATCGCGGCTGCGCCCCGTTCAAACGGAATGGGCGGCGATCAAATGGACAAGGGTCTGTCAAGAGCGGAGATAGTCACTCCGCTAATCATGACAGTTGTTTGTCATAAGTTATGCTGCCACAATATACTCCATTAATTGATACTATAAATATATTTCCAGGCTTATGAAATCCGCACGCGCTTCCACAATGTTTTCATTGCCTGCTTGATCAGCAGCTGTCTCTCTATGTAGAGCTTCATAAAGACAGCTGATGTTTTACAAGTTTATTTACTTTATCGGCAAGAGCTACTTATGTCAGAGAGAGAGTTTCTGGTGGTCAATAAAGAAGGAGATTTTATATTAGTATTGTTGCTGTCAATGGCGAATCCATCATGGTGGCGAAAATTAATCGTAGGCTGAATGGAGGTTTTAATCACAGGTTAAATTCTAATCCCCGATTTGTTAATCTGGGTTTAAAATGAAGTGGTGCAACACAACTCGATTTAAAATAAAGCCTAGATCAACAAATCCTAGATTAGCTCTAAACTGGGCTTAATTTAATCCTTGTTGGTGCAACCCACCCTTACACTGTAAATTCGAATTAGTTAGACTTACTTTAAAAAGCATGCAAACCGATTGCCTTAGAAAAACCATACAAAGTGAAATAGGAATAGTATGTTGTGCTAACAAATGCTTAGTTCACTTACACAAGAGTTAGTAACTAACAAAAAACAGTTGAGAGTACTTGATTTACTTAAAATTTACTCTTGACTTAGTGTAGCAACCATTGATGTGTTACCATTGTTGTGTTTTTTATGCTGAAAATTTTAAAAACAGCCTATTTATTATATACCTTCCTTTGAAACCAAATATCTGTGATTTCATGTTGCATTGCTGCATCAATAGAAAGATAATTACAGTAATATAAATTAAGTTCCAAGTGCCAAACCAAATGGAACACCGATCACCATAATGGTGAGGGTTTTTTCCCTTGACAATTTTTTTTTTTTTTTTTTTTTTTGAGTAAACAAGGTATAGTATGTGAATAGTACAGATTACTAGATTACAGATAGTACTACAGTGGACATCCATGACATGCAAAGTTCCACAAGGGTCAATTCTTGCACCACTCCTATTCAACCTGTATATGCTGCCACTGAGCCAAATAATGAGAGAGAACCAAATTGCTTACAACAGCTATGCTGACGACACCCAGATCTACTTAGCCCTATCGCCTAACGACCTCAGCCCCATTGACTCTCTGTGCAAATGAATTGATGAAGTTAACAACTGGATGTGCCAAAACTTTCTTCAGTTAAACAAAGACAAAACTGAAATCACTTTTGAAATCACATATTTGCAAATAAAGATGAAATTCTCAAGGTGAACGCATATCTTGAGGCTAAAGGTCTAAAAACAAAAAATCAAGTTAGGAATCTTGGTGTGATTTTGGAGTCAGACCTGAGTTTCAGTTGTCATGTCAAAGCATTTACTAAATCAGCATACTATCATCTGAAAAATATTGCAAGAATAAGATGCTTTGTTTCCAGACAAGACCTAGAGAAACTCATTTATGCTTTCATCACCAACAGGGTGGACTATTGTAATGGTCTTCTCACAGGCCTTCCCAAAAAGACCATTAGACAGCTGCAGCTCATACAGAACGCTGCTGCCAGGATTCTGAGCAGAACCAGAAAATATGACCATTTCAGTCCTCAGGTCTTTACAGTGGCTTCCAGTAACATTTAGAATTGATTTTAAAGTACTACTTGTTAATAAATCACTCAATGACCTAGGACCCCCAATACATTGCAGATATGGTGATTAAATACAAACCACTCAGATCATCAGGCTCAAGTCAGTTAGAAATACCAAGGGTTCATGCATACAATAATTTTACGATGCGACGAAAATAGTTTATGTGCGCAAAAAAAAATCAAAATAACACCTTTATTCAACTTGTTCTTGTCTTCCGTGTGTGCCTCCACAACGCATGCGCGAGAATATGACGCAGATCCGGCGTTCGGACACATGACCCAGAAGCGATTTGTTTACAAGCAGAGGAAGACGCGCGTATCTAAGCTGTTGAATTCTACATTGATCGTGCTTTAGGTCTCGGCGTAGTTCTCAAAATCGGGCTAAAGTGTGCATTTCATGGATTCCCGAACACCGGCGCTACGTCATATTCTCGCGCATGCGTCGTGGAGGCATACACGGAAGACAATAACAAGTTGGATAAAGGTGTTATTTTGATTTTTTTTTGCGCACAAAAACTATTGTCGTCGCACCGTAAAATTATTGTAGAGCCACTGTGGTGAGATGGACTTTGTAACGACATTTTAAGTGCCTTTTATGGGTCTTGGGAGTGTAAATGTACTGAATGCCAATGGAGGCCTATCTGAAGCCTTTCTCAGCCATCAGCTTTCAACTAAAATATCTTCATTTGTGTTCCGAATATGAAAGGAGGTCTTACGGGTGTCGAACGACATGAGGGTGAGTAATTAATGACAGAATTTTCATTTTTGGGTGAACTAACCCTTTAAGTGTCGGAAAACATTGCTTTCAGTTCAGACTATATTCTTTTAAAGTATATTATCTCCATAATAAGTGTTTTTTTTTTTTTTAAATATGCTAAAATGCACTTATATTTCACAAGGTTTAACATGCCAATAAAAAGTTGCTTGCCTTTTTTCCGGAAAACTTGTTTTAAACCTCAACACATTTTGATAGAATGTATCTCAAGATATGATCTAATCAATCGACGCTTGCTCACTGACTTTTCTATCGCTTCTGACCTAATGGATCCAATGGAACTTGCTAACACTGTTAAACAAAGCTGACAGTGATAGACGTACATTGAAAGATGGACTATAACACAACACATGGCATTCTGTGGATTTTTCCTTAGCGGTTAGATCTGTTTTTAAATCATAACATGTGGTTTCATGCATGTTGAAAAAAGCCCCGGGGCATCGTGTATAAAGCTTTGAGTAGATTTGATCCTAAAAGTGTACACAAACGTTTTTAAATTTATTTTTCTACTATATATACCACATGTAAGTCAGAACCATATGCAAGGTTCAATGTTAGCTGAAAGCTGTATGTATTACCTTTATTCCCCAGCCTATTACTGATATACTGTGTGTGTGTGTGTTTGTTTGTGTGTGTGTGTGTGTGTGTGTGTGTGTGTGTGTGTGTGTGTGTGTGTGTGTGTGTGTGTGTGTGTGTGTGTGTGTGTGTGTGTGTGTGTGTGTGTGTGTGTGTGTGTGTGTGTGTGTGTGTGTGTATGTGCGTGCGTGCGTGCGTGCGTGCGTGCGTGCGTGTGGTACTTTTTCAGGTTTTAATACATTTCCATCAAAGTGTCATTTCCACCACATTTTAAATGATAGATTGTGTTTAGCTTTCTGTGATAGAAATGGCATTTCAACCATTTTTTTTATAAATCTGGGAAATTGTTAGTTGCATATCTATAATTTTTATCATCCTAAATAGACAATTAAATTATACATAGATTTTGCATTTGACACAATTACAGCTTGATTGAAAAGGACAGTAAATGTTGACATGGTTTATTTTTATTTCATTTAGATTATTATAATTTAAATTTATGTAATAATTAGTATTTTTATGATGGATTTTCATGCTTTAACTTAACGCTTGAAAGTCTTCTGGGACAAGCGTAAAAAACAAATCTATAGCCTGCTGCATTTGAAAATTAACAAAAGTAAATGATGAAAGTTTGATAACGCATTTTGATTTGCAATTTATATAATAATAATAAAAGGAAAAAAAGTGCCCATGTTTGTTATAAAACTTGATTTATATAGGGAAAGTTGTACAGAAACCCATTTTCTTATACAACATCCACAATTATATTTCAAATTTCACTGTAAACCCTAATGCTCAAAATAATGAATTGGTTTGAGTAGAGCCAACTCAAATTAAACAAATTAGTTTGTTTATGAGTATTTTATAAGCAATATTTATGAGTATTTAGAACTTTCTTTTTCTTTTGAGTTCTCAAAACTGACACATTTTAAGTAATCTGAATTGTTTCATTGTTTTGAGTTTTATTAACTTGTTTCTTGTAATTTAGACTAACTTAAATTTAACCGAAATAGGGCTGGGATTTCTATTTCCCAGCATGCTTTGCCATGACACTCAAAAAGGACAGTAAATGCTAAAATTAAGTGTTATGTAGTGTTTTTTTAGGGAAGATTTAGTCATGTTTAATGTTTTGTTAAGCTAGTTTAGAAGAGTTTCTGTTATGTTGGGTTTTTGTAGAGTTTCCATCATGGTAACGAGTGGAGCATGAGATTATTTTGTCAGTTAAATGTATGAATAGCTTTCTCAAATATTTCAAGTTCAGAGCATTTAATGATTTATGATTACAAAATAAAAATCTTAAACTTTTAATTTCTTCACTTAAAAAATTGAGGCAACTGATTTATGAAACGTTTATCCCGATAAAGTGCTATAATCGCTGATTGTGCTTCAGATGAGTGTACAAGCAGTTGATCTCAAAGATAACCCTGCCAAAAACAGCACAGGATTTTTATCATGTTTATATTTGTGGTTTAGATGCTCTGGAATCCATCAGGAAAATACCGAGTCAACTTCACAATGGAAATCTCTATCATAGCAATGAGATCATACAAACGTCTGTCTGCATCCCACACAGTTCATATGTAAATTGCAGGCGTATTAATGCGGGAACATAATGCAAAAGTCATGTTGGTTTGACTCAAAGATTGAATTTAGCATCAACGGTTATCTCAGAAAACACTATGAAACTTGCATTTCATATCTGGGATCAGTTGGCTAAAAATGTATGGCTGAATGAATGAATAAGAGTTTTGCACAGACGTCCCAACATTCAAATATAATTCAGAGAAATGAACAATAATTATTTCAACTAATTATAAAATCAAAGCTATTGAAAATGAAATAAGCTAACAGAGTTAAATAGGCTAACAGAGCTGATACACTTGGTTGCTACCAAACCAATTTACTCCACACGCCATACATCATTCATGAATACCCTACGATGTCAGTTCAGTATGACAGTAGATCTGTACAGCATCATAATGATGCGATATGTCCATCATTTTTCTCACATTCACACATATGCTAGTTAACCTCACCGCCTCTATCTCCCAAATACAGATCCTAAAATAAACTTCAGGTGCCCATAGCTCAGAGAGTTATGAATATTGCAGGTTCCACAACATTAATTATTTATGGGAACAAGTATGAAGCCTTGGAGAATGTTGAACAAACAAAACAAGCCTCAGAGTTTAGGTCAGATAGAAAGGAGATGAGAATTAGCCCTGACAAGTTAAAGTGTATATCTCTGTGTTAGCGTTATCCACAGTTAGCAAGCTTTGCAACTAGTTTGTAGAGCTACCTATTTTACATCTACAGTCAACTACAGTGTAAATGCTCACTGCTGTGATTGGCTGCTGTGAGACTTCAGTGTAAACTGAAAACTTTATTTTTTTATTTTTAAAGTTTTGTCTTTAGAACAATCTTAAAGGGTTAGTTCACACAAAAATTCTAATTAGCCCATTATGTACTCACCCTCAAGCCATCCTAGGTGTATATGACATTCTTCTTTCAGACGAATAAAATCTGAGTTATATTAAAAATGTCCTGGCTCTTCCAAGCTTTATAATGGCGGTGACTTCATTTTTGAAGTCCATAAAAGTGCATCTATTCATCATAAAACTGCTCCACACGGCTCCGGGGGGTTGATAAAAGCTGAAGCAAAATGTGTAAGAGAAATATCCATATTTAAAACTTTATAGACTAAAATAACTAGCTTCCAGTGGTACGCAAGTCGACTTGCGCTAAAAGAGTAACCCTTGACGCGATGTATAGAAGCATCGCAAGCTTTGACGCCTCTCACAGATAGGGCTGGGCAACAAACTCAAGCCCCTCTTCTTTTATATCGAAATCCTTCACCATTTCTCTTTAAAAATTCTTGTTTTAGACTTCTAATTAATGACTGGTGTTTTGTTTTGCTCTATCCTCTGCGCTTATGCGTTCGTCAATATGCATACGTCAAGGGTTCAAGGGTCAAGGGTTACTCTTTCGTCGTAAATCGACTTGCGGACCGCTGACCGTTGGAAGTTAGTTATTTTAGTCTATAAAGTTTTAAATATGGATATTTTTCTTACACAAATGCGCCACTTTGCTTCAGAAGGCCTTTATTAACCCCCCGGAGCCACGTGGAGCAGTTATATGATAGATAGATGCACTTAAAAAATGACCTAACAATTCACTGCCATTATAAAGCCTGGAAGAGCCAGGATTTTTTAATAGGCCAATAACTCTGTCTGAAAGAAGAAAGTCATATACACATAGGATGGCTTGAGGGTAAGTAAATCATGGGCTAATTTTCATTTTTGGGTGAACTAACACTTTAAGATTGTTCTAAAAACAAAACATTAAAAATGTAAAAATCCAAGGTAAACTCACAGCGTGCCTTCCGAACTCAATGAAAATCAGAAGAATGATGAAGATGAGTCTTTGTTTTGAGGTGATGGGGGGGGGGGGGGCGTTTACAGTTTCGCTTTCCTTCCATGTGGACGATTTGTGCGCGTGGGTGTGGTCACATTAAAGATAATGAGGCGACGCTGGAGGAACAGCACCTCTCGCTGTTTTTATACAGATTACATAAATAGAGAATATTTGTTTTTTTATACAAATTACTTCTAAGTAGCCATTCCAGGCTTTCTAAAGAGATATCTGTCGTGTCTGTGTGGCAAGTATTCACTTAGTTACAGTTAATTTTCTGACGCATTTCAGAGTGGACTTCACGGGGAGACAGACAGGAGATTGTGCATCCTGTTTGTTTTCTTTTTTTAGCAAAAAGCACAACATTTCGTTTTTATTTTGAGTATACATGTCACGTTTAACACAAAGGAAAACTGGTGCGAGGACTCAAGTGCAGGAAAAATAGAAATTTATTATAAAATAAAACATAAACTCAAAACAAAACCCACGAGGGGGGAAAAAACATAACATAACAGAAAACTGAACATACCAGGGAATCACAGGGAACGGAGGACGTAGACATTACAACGTAACCACAAAGACTTGAGCACATGGGAACTATATAAAGGGGAAGAAATCAGGAGGGAACAGGTGGAGGAAATCAAACACTAATCAGATAACAAGGGGGAGGGATCAAACAATGACAGAGGCACATGGCCACACTAACAAAACCCACATGTGCACACAAGACAGGACAGGCATGTGACATAACCCCCTCTCTACGGAGCGGCTACCAGACGCTCCATCAGCCGAGGGCGGGGCAAGAAAGACAGACCAGGGAGGGACGGGAGGGACGGGAGGGACAGACGAAGAGGGACAGACCAGGGCGGCACGGGAGGAACGGACCAGGGCGGGACAGGAGGGACGGACCAGGGCGGGAAGGAAGGGACTGACCAGGGCGGGACGGACCAGGGCGGGACGGGAGGGACTGACCCGGGCGGCACGGGAGGGACTGACCAGGGCGGCACGGGAGGGACGGACCAGGGCGGCACGGGAGGGACGGACCAGGGCGGCACGGGAGGGACGGACCAGGGCGGCACGGGAGGGACGGACCAGGGCGGCACGGGAGGGACTGACCAGGGCGGGACGGGAGGGACTGACCAGGGCGGGACGGGAGGGACTGACCAGGGCGGGACGGGAGGGACTGACCAGGGCGGGACGGGAGGGACAGACCAGGGCGGGACGGGAGGGACAGACAAGGGAGAAACAGAAAAGGAAGGGGAAAACAAGGGAGAGACGGGGATCACAAAAAGTTCAGGCGGCCGGGGGGGCCGGGGACACCAGCAGAGTTCAGACGGCCTGCAGAGTTCAGGCGGCCGGGACGGCCAGGGTGGCCAGCAGAGTTCAGGCGGCCGGGACGGCCGGGGTGGCCAGCAGAGTTCAGACGGCCGGGACGGCCGGGGTGGCCAGCAGAGTTCAGGCGGCCGGGACGGCCGGGGTGGCCAGCAGAGTTCAGGCGGCCAGCAGAGTTCAGGCGGCCGGGACGGCCGGGGTGGCCAGCAGAGTTCAGGTGGCCAGCAGAGTTCAGGCGGACAGCAGAGTTCAGGCGGCGCAGGAAGAGCAGGGCGCCGGGGCGGCGCGGGGAGAGCAGGGCGCCGGGGCGGCGCGGGGAGAGCAGGGCGCCGGAGCGGCGCGGGAAGAGCAGGGCGCCGGGGCGGCGTGAAGAGAGCAGGGCGCCGGGGCGGCGCGGGGAGAGCAGGGCGCCGGGGCGGCGCGGGGAGAGCAGGGCGCCGGGGCGGCGCGGGGAGAGCAGGGCGCCGGGGCGGCGCGGGGAGAGCAGGGCGCCGGGGCGGCGCGGGGAGAGCAGGACGCCGGGGCGGCGCGGGGAGAGCAGGGCGCCGGGGCGGCGCGGGGAGAGCAGGGCGCCGGGGCGGCGCTGGGAGAGCAGGGCACCGGGGCGGCGCGGGGCGCCCGATCGGCACCTCCGGCACAGCAGAGTCCGCCGTCCCTGATACCACCGGCACGGGGACCACCGGCACAGGAATCACCGGCACAGGGACCACCGGCACAGGGACCACCGGCACAGGGACCACCGGCACAGGGACCACCGGCACAGTTACGGAGCGTGCTTTCCCTCTCCTCCTCCGCTTACGGAGGCCAGGGACAGGATCCACCGGAAGTGGGTCCACCGGAGCTGAGACCACTGGAGTGGAGGCCACCGGAGCAGGGACCACCGGCACAGGGACCACCGGCACAGGAACCACCAGCACAGGGACCACCGGCACAGGGACCACCGGCACAGGGACCACCGGAACACGATCTACCGGAACACGGACCACCGGAGCAGGGACCACCGGAGCAGGGACCACCGGAGCAGGGACCACCGGAGCAGGGACCACCGGAGCAGGGTCCACTGGAGCAGGGTCCACTGGAGCAGGGTCCACCGGAGCAGGGTCCACCGGAGCAGGGTCCACCGGAACACGATCCACCGGAACAGGGATCACCGAAACAGGGACCACCGGAACACGATCCACCGGGACAGGGACCACCGGGACACGATCCACCGGGATAGGGATCACCGGAACAGGGACCACCGGAACAGGGACCACCGGAACAGGGACCACCGGAACAGGGACCACCGGAACAGGGACCACCGGAACTGGGACCACCGGAACTGGGACCACCGGAACTGGGACCACCGGAACTCGATCATCCGGAACAGGGATCACCGGCCCTGGCATGGAGGGAATCTTTCTCCTCCTCCTCCGTTTCGGAACCCCTGAGCTCGGGACCACCGGAACAGGATCCACCAGAACTGGGACCACCGGAACAGGTTCCGCCGGCACAGTCACGGAAGGAGTCTTCCTTCTCCCCCGCTGTTTTCTAGAGAGAGTCGACGCTGCAGTCTCCTTGGAATTCACGGGGAGCCTAGTGGTCTCCTCCGTGATCTGAGCCCACAATGCAAAGCACTGGAAAATGTTCATACGAGGCGGAACTTTTTCCTGCTGAGTCCTCTGCATGGTGGTTACGTTCTGTCACGTTTAACACAAAGGAAAACTGGTGCGAGGACTCAAGTGCAGGAAAAATAGAAATTTATTATAAAATAAAACATAAACTCAAAACAAAACCCACGAGGGGGGAAAAAACATAACATAACAGAAAACTGAACATACCAGGGAATCACAGGGAACGGAGGACGTAGACATTACAACGTAACCACAAAGACTTGAGCACATGGGAACTATATAAAGGGGAAGAAATCAGGAGGGAACAGGTGGAGGAAATCAAACACTAATCAGATAACAAGGGGGAGGGATCAAACAATGACAGAGGCACATGGCCACACTAACAAAACCCACATGTGCACACAAGACAGGACAGGCATGTGACAATACACATATAAATGTAGACACTTTAAGCTTTGTAAAGACATATCTTTCCTGTCTGTGAAGCCAAAATTGACGGAGTATTTTAAGTTGTTTTACACTGTCATGAGGAAAAATCAAGCAAAACGCGCCTGTGCGTTCTTCGGGTTTAGAGGGTTAAGGGAAAAGATAAGAACATTCTTAAATATTTTTGGGAATACAAAATATTCTTAACTTTATTCTTAAATTAGAAAATAATAAGAAAATAGCTGTTAGGAGAATTGTATTCTCATTGTTTTATGAATCAGCAAACCAGAACACTCAAATTATTTAATCAGCAGAGTTTTTGATTGCCTCGTTTTCTGAGAGGCTTTTAATGAAATTTCAATCATAAAAACTTTCAAAGTAATGTTTCGAAGTTTCGATTTAGAATCTGCCAGTAGATACACAGATATGCTGCTGTGAGCATGTAAGAACTGCTGCTGCATAAATAGACGTTCATAAATCCTGTATCAGATCTAGGCAGGTGGAGCTGGGGAGGTGGGGGGATTCAGAGGACTAGCTTACAGCAAACACTGAACCAGACTATTTAAATGTTGAGCTAGCAATCTCATTGGCTGCAGGATCAGCAGAGGCCAATCAGCTTGTGCCATGCGCTAATGATGTGATTGCTAGCAGATTGCATGTAAAGGACCAAAGATAAGTTTTGCGGCCTCTGAACTAGATATTTCTGTGATATTCAAACAAATAAAAAAATAAAATCACACAATTTAAGAAATAATCTGAATTAATGTAATTTTTATATTTTGTTTTACACTACTTTTTACTCAATTTTTCTTAATCCATTATCTGTGTGTGTGTGTGTGTGTGTGTGTGTGTGTGTGTGTGTGTGTGTGTGTGTGTGTGTGTGTGTGTGTGTGTGTGTGTGTGTGTGTGTGTGTGTGTGTGTGTGTGTGTGTGTGTGTGTGTGTGTGTGTGTGTGTGTGTGTGTGTGTTGATAGAAAAGTAGATAGAAACTTGGTAGATAGAAAAGTGGCATTTAATTTATGAATGATTCAGGTCTTTGCATTAAACTGTCATCTGGCATGTGTGACGCCTCAGATGGGAGCCATATCAGAACGTTACCTCTCTCTCTCTCTCTCTCTCTCTCTCTCTCTCTCTCGTTCGATCACTTTTACACTCTCGTTAAAGTCTTTCCTCGTCTCAGGGGAAGTGACTCTTGTTTTATACTGTCACAGACGTGCAGCACTGAGCAGGCGGAGGAAGCAGCATGGCCCATTATAGCAGTCGGAAAACGTGGAGAGCACAGCATCAGTGCAGTCAATGACTACTGAACTGAAGGAGCCCAAGGTACGAGCAGCAGCTTTGCAATTGTCATTGTCATTGTAATTTTTCAGGTGGAACTACACAGCGACATGGTGGTCTGTCTGGGTAAAACTGTTTCCATGTCTTTTTATGTCCAGTAGAGTACTGTTCTCTAGTCTGGACTGAATGAGAACACACACTGATAAACCTGGGTTGGCTCAGTTTTTCAATTCATGAGTATTAATTTGAAATGAATTGGCCATTTGAAACTAGTCCAAAAACAAAAGCAGAAGTTGCTGGTATTAGCATTCTACTCTTTGGCACACTTCTGCAAGATTCCCTCGGCCCATGTGCAAGTGCAGTTGAGCGCATGCAGCGTAACAGGTGTCTTTACTATGATTTTCATTCTGAATAATTAATCAGGTGCTTTCACCTAAAAAGGAGCCCCCATCTCGTTAATAATAGAGCAGGTTTTTCTGTGTGGCGAGGGGGGCTTAATTATTTAAGAGCAATATAAGCTTGCCAAGAGGTTAATAGGACCTTTGCTGGCATTGAACCGCAGGCTACATGTGGAGAGGCTTGGCTGGATTGATGACGGGATTTTGGCACGGCGGTGTGAGAAGGTGGGGACTCGAGGCAAGAGGGCGGAAAGCCCGGGCACCTGGGGGCCATTTAAGAGAGGAGCAGTAGAGCAGCCCAGCGGAGGGAAGAGAGTCCAATGTCTTTTCTTGCGGAACTGACATTTAAAGAATGAATAGTTTATTTGCACGTGCTGTTTCTGTTGTTTTAGCATTATTAGTAAAACCCAAAATAATAATAATAAAAAGTAGCAATGCAAATGATAATAAAGATGTGAGAACAAAACAGCAGGCAGGCAAAAGTATGGGTCAGTAATAATAACCCTTTAACGCACAAAAAGAAGCATACTTCAAGTTTAAGGAGTTTTTATAAAAAAATTTACACTGCAAAATTTTCTTTGAGTAAACTTAACATCGTACTTATAGTTTACTATTTATATGTTACATTTTAAGTATACTACAAGGTTTCTATTTAGGTTTTAATTGTTATATTTGAAAATACACTGCACCCTAACGCTGGCGCTTCCACTGTCAACATCTACGCAACTCAGTCCAGCCCAGAGTCTGGGTTTGGCGGTTGCCAGGAGAACGGTACTTGCCTGACTGCATTGTGCCAAGTGTAAAGTTTGGTGGAGGGGGGATTGTGGTGTGGGGTTGTTTTTCAGGTGTTGGGCTTGTCCCCTTAGTTCCAGTGAAAGGAAATGTTAATGCTTCAGCATACCAAGACATTTTGGACAATTTCATGTTCCCAACTTTGTGGGAACAGTTTGGGGATGGCCCTTTCCTGTTCCAACGTGACCTGCGCACCAGTGCACAAAGCAAGGTCCATAAAGACATGGATGAGCGGGTTTGTTGTGGAGGAACTTGACTAGCCTGCTCAGAGTCCTGACCTCAACCCGATAGAACACCTTTGGGATGAATTAGAGCGGCGACTGCGAGCCAGACCTTCTCGTCATCAGTGCCTGACCTCACAAATGCGCTTCTAGAAGAATGGTCAAAAATCCCCATAAACACACTCCTAAACCTTGTGGAAAGTCTTCCCAGAAGAGTTGAAGCTGTTGTAACTGCATAGGGTAGGCTAACTCCATATTAAACCCTACAGATTAAGAATGGGATGTCATTAAAGTTCATGTGCATGTAAAGGCAGACGTCCCAAAACTTTTGGCAATATAGTGCATAAGGTTCATTCTCTTGTGTTACGCAGCACGTTTGAGCTTCAGCAAGAACCAATGAGGTTTTTTCTCACACGTGAATAAAAGCCTAAATCAAACCATTCATCATATAAAGAGATTGAGTTGCTTCAGAAAATTTGGAATACACTGCTCAATAAATATTGATTAGTTTTGCGATCTCTGTGTGAACTTTTTGTTGTGTAAAAGTGTCAATTGCGTAGCTGTCAATGGAGGGAGACAAATCAGATTTAATTTAAAATATCTTCATTTGTGTTTCAGAGATGAACAAAAGTATTTCGGGTTTGGAACGACATGAGGGTAAATAATTTTCATTTTCAGATTAACTAACCCTTTAAATGCCTAAATAAGCTTTATATCTGCCATTATTTTCCATCATTTTATGAATTACTGCTAAAACTCTGTTTACTGCCTGCTTTTCTGAAGGAGGTAATAGCATAATAACATTAATTGGAGGTAGAGACCACTTTTGTAAATATACCTAATTTGCATAGAAATGAGGCATGTTTACCCCGAAAATAATGACAGTGACTTGATTCGCGGGTGGTGAATTGCGGGTGGTTTTTGTATAAGATAAGTGCTTTTCTCTCTACTGCTGGTTTTAAAATTCTTCCCTTATTCTGGTTAGCGATGACTAGATATTCAGAAGGCTAGAAAAAAAACTGCCTGTGAAACAAATTTTTCCCCATTTTCCAAGTTAAAAAAAGAGATTCATTTTAACCATTTAGTTTTATTGATTAGTCTCTTTTCTGTGCTACTCAACACAATTTTGTAATCAAGTTCTTTCAATAAAAAAGGCTTTTTTTTTCAAATTCAATGTTTGTTATGAGAGAGACTTTCCACACAGTTTTCTAATAATTTTCAGATAAAATTACAGTATATTTAAACAAAAAACTATACGCTTTAAATGCTCGAGCTCAAGCAGGATGGATTCTGATTGGCTGTCAGTGTTTTTATCGTTCATCAGGATAAAATCGTTCTGAAAGTGATTCCAACAATATCGATGGACTGGTGTGGAAAAGAAGTTGTATTTAATCTTCTATTTCAATTATTTACGTGGATTGAACATGAATAAATATAGTTGGAAACTAGATGATGTTACAGGAAAACAAAAATACTGATTTTCAGTCTTGCATGAGTAAATTTAAGTACAATAAACTTAATTCTAAAACTACACTGAACAAAATTATAAATGTAACACTTTTGTTTTTGCGCCCATTTTTCATGAGCTGAACTCAAAGATCTAAGACTTTTTCTTTGTACACTAAAGGCCTATTTCTTTCAAATATTGTTCACAAATCTGTCTAAATCTGTGTTAGTGAGCACTTCTCCTTTGCCGAGTGTTGCGTTTATAATTTTTTTCAGTGTATTTCAATCATTTTAAAAGAGTAAATCACAGATAAAATAAACATAACTTAAAATAAATATCTAAATGCAAATGTTTTTAATTCATGCAAACCCTAAAAATAAAATATAAAAAAAAAATAATAATAATTTAGTGCATTTAAACATAAAAGGTGTTGGTTTTTTAACCAGCAACCAGAATCTGGAGGTCAACATTTCATTGTACAAATACTGATTTGAACTGATTTCTATTCATTTTCAACTTCGAACCATAACCTCAAAGCCAACTCATCACACAGAAACCGAATTAAAGTTCTCAAAAGTACGAGTTTGTCTCTCAAACACAGTGTTTTTGTTTGTGGGATGGATAAATAGTGACGTAAGCGGTTAAGTCACCGTCAAGTCAGACGCCAAATGGTTTTATTAATCAGAAACCTTTAATAAACAAACACTGGATGTGTAGAACTTTCCAACTCTGTGCATTACTACATCCCACGCAGGCCTGATAATTACACCACGGAGCCAATTACTATATTTATGAAGGTGTGACGTGTTAATTTGGTCCCCGACACCTTTCGCGGCATTCCTCTGAGTCTGAATAATGGCTTAACCAACATTTATCTGGGCATCCATCCACGTTTCTAATCACTCGTCTCTGCTAGCGCTCACATGCGGCTGAATAATTCTGTCCCACCATCTTTCATTCCTAAATGACCTACTGATCTCCTCCATTCATTATGCAATATATGGGAGACAGAATTTAACTATCCATGTCCATTAATAAGAACATTACACATTAAACGATCTCATAAATGTTAATTAAATTAAAAGTAGACTATGTTGGGACGATTATTCACAGGGTTAACTGGGCATAAAGTTTCAAAGTTTGCTATTTGAGGTCCTAATAAGTTGTGATCACAGCTATAGTTAACTAAAACTAAATCCATAAAAAAAATTGGAAGCACGTTTTATGTTAACTACACTAGCATTTATTAATCTTGGTTAATATTCATTTCTACAATTACTAATGCATTATTCAAATCAAAAGTTGTATCTGCTAACATTAATATTCTGTGAAATAACATCAACAAACATTGAACAATTGTATTTTTTTAACTTATTTCAACAACGGTAAATAATAGCAGTAAAAAAAATTATCATAGTAAGTTAATGTTAACTAAATGTGTCACGATCACAAATGAGAGTGCCCGTAGTTACCACCAGAGGGCACTCCATCCCGGACTGTCACTTCATCTAAGGACTACATTACCCATAATACTCTCTGCCCGTACTCATCATCCCTGATTACATCCACCTGTGTCTCATTACCCTGTTCACCTCACCCTATATAAGCCTGGCTATCTCAGTCATTCATGGCGAAGTCTTGTTTGTTGTAACACTGCATTTCTGAGCATTCTCACTGGTTTCTTGTCTCTTGGTCTTGGATTACTTGCCTGTTCTGTGGATTACCTTTTTGCCTGTCTTTCCTGCCTTGTTTTGACTGTTTGGACTGCTTGCCTGTGTATGACCTTTTGTCTGTTTTTGACTACGATTGTGGATTATCCTTTAATAAAGCTGCGTTTGGATTCTCAGCCTTTGTGTCTCGGAGCAGTAAGTGACAAAATGAGACCTTACTGTAAAGTGTTACCCAAAAAATTGTCACTTGAAAGAAACTAAAATCTAATAATTTCTCATTTTTATTCAGTTTAACTTGATGTAATAAAATGACTATATAACTAACTAAATAGTAATTAACAAAAACTATATAGCAGGGTTATTATAGTTAACTGAAACTATAGTTAACTGAAAACCATAAAAATACAAATAATTTAAATAAAATAAACGTAAACTTGATTTAACTAGAAATAAAAACAAGACATTTGTTTTTAAATTACATAAAAATTAGAAAAACTAAATAAAATGAGTGAAACTTTAAAATTAAAAATAATTCAAAATATTAATTAAAACTATAATAGCATCTCAATATTAAAATAACAATACTACATACACATATTTAAGATAAAATAAAAAACTAATACAAATGACAAAATCACTATTAAAACATTTATAGCTAAAATTAAAATGAAGTAAAAAAATGTTTTTTTATTTGTAATAAAATGTATCATTTTACATTAAAAAAAAAATTCTATAAAAACAATAATAGTATGATACTAAAATAAAACAATACAAATACATTGAAATAAAATAAACATTAACTGAAATTAAATAAAATATAACAAAATAAAGGCAACATTTCTCATTTTCATTTAGTTAAACTTGATTTACTAAAATAACTAAAACTGAAATAAAAACTAAACATATTTTTTTTTAATCAAAAACTTGAAAAAAAAGTGACATTAAAGGTGCACTGTGTAAATTTTTGTGGCATCCAGAGGTCAAGTCAAGTCAACTTTATTTATATAGCGCTTTTTACAATGCAGATTGTTTCAAAGCAGCTTCACAGTGTTAAACAGGAAAATTATGCTATTTTATTCAGTCGTATAGCCATTCTGGAGAAAACGGTGATGTCATCAGTTTATTTCAATTATCATACAGTAACAATGTGGGCATTAGAACAGTAATTAGATCAGTAATTTAGTTGATATGGTTAATTTAGTTCAATAATTAGATTTATTTGGATATTTAGTTGAAAAATTTAGTGTCCCCAACTGAGCACGCCAAGCCAGAGGCGACAGGTTGGTTGAGGTGAGGTTGTGAATTGCATCCGTCTACCTCTCTCATCTCCCTTTCGAAGCACATAGAGAAGCTACGGTGGCCGACACAGGACAAATATATCGTCGTCGGAGATAGCAGAGAGTCGCTAGTGCTCTGTAGAGAAGTTTAGGGCTACTGTAGAAACATGGTGGCGCAAAGTGGCGACTTCACTGCTAGGGGACCCGCGGTGTATGAAAATATACATTTTATTTATTCATTCTAAGGTAATAAAAACATAGCGGTTCATTGTATAAGGTCTTTATACTCCACTGAAAACATAGTTATGTATATTATATATAATTTCTGTCAATAGATCCTCATAAATATTACACACTGCACCTTTAAAATAACAAAAACAAAACAAAATGAATTCAAAATATTAATAAAGCTATATATTAATAAAGCTATAATAGTCTCTTTGATACTAAAATAGCAATATTATATTTAACATAAAATGAAAACTAATACAAATGACAAAACACCATTAAAACATTTATATGTAAAACTTAAATGAACTAAACTTAAAATGACACTAAAATAAAACCATAAAAAATACAAATAAATTGAAATAAAATAAACGTTAACTGAACTAAAAAATAAAAATGTAACAGAAAACATCTTCGTTTAGTTAAACTTGATGTATTACAAA
Organism: Gobio gobio; assembly: GCF_949357685.1. Classification (NCBI taxonomy): domain Eukaryota; kingdom Metazoa; phylum Chordata; class Actinopteri; order Cypriniformes; family Gobionidae; genus Gobio; species Gobio gobio. Next base: position 16,505,745 of record NC_137120.1, read on the forward strand.
AACTAGTGAAATAAAAAACTAGACATATTTTTTAAAAACAATCAAAAACTTGAAAACAAATTACATTAAAATGACAAAAACAAAACAAAATGACTCAAACTTTAAAATTAAATTTTAAAAAAAGTGTTTCTCAGGGATACTAAAATATAGACATATTTAACATAAAATAAAAACTTATACAACTGGCAAAATCATTATTAAAAAAGAATTTAAAACACAAAATATAAAAAAAATACTAACTTAAAATATTTATAAAAATGATAATGGTACCTCAATGATACTAAATTAACGCCGGATCACAGTCGCACTGAAAAAAAAAGTGTGTTGGATTTACATGATTTAATTGTGTACATCGGCCCCTCGTGAATCAATTACGTTAAACAAATATAATTTGTTCATATAACTTCAACATCATGGAATGAATACATTTTAAGTGACCCAAATAAGTGTTCTCAAAGTGAATATTATATGGCTCCCTGACATGATTCAGGCATTCAATTTCATATATTCATTCATCCACTTCAATTTCATATATTTTAATGTTACACAACTGAATACTGCACTAGCTAGTTGACAAACTTTTAGCCAGCAATAGCACACATTAGCATCTTAAATGCTAAGCATTAAAAGTTCCTTCAGCAAAGCCGTTATGACATTATTGTATTAGTCCAGTTTCAGTTAATGCGAGTAATCTCAACACAAACGGATTAAGTAAACTTCAATTTGACTTATATTTAAGTGGATTGAACACAATCAAATTAAGTTGTGAGAAAATAGCAATTGTGTGGCTTTAGCTCATTTTGATCAAGCAATTTGAACAAGCAGTAAACATAATTTTTTCAGTGTACTTTGTGTTTTTAATCTTTTATTTTTTATACATCTAAAGAGACCTAAAAGTCATTTTTTCCCTTTAAAATTATGACTACATGCACTAAACCTGCTCATAACAGCCAGTCTGCATTTATCCAGATATTATGGACTATTAGAAATGCTGCAGCGCCCCCTACAGATCAATATATAAACCTATACATATATTATATACTGGTAAATAAAGGGAAGAAAGCCAGTGTTGAGTTGGATCAGGGTTCAAATCCAAACGTTGCTCTGACAGAAGTCAGGACACGACGGCGCTTGCCAAATCATTAAAGCATTCATGAGTGTAATGGGCCAGTCCTAATCTCAAACGCTATCAATGTGGCCATTATATCCAGTGCCATTGTGCATGCTTTAGAGGGCAGATAAAAGCACAAATTACAGCAAATTACGGATTTCAAAACGAGGCGGAAATCCCAAACTTGTAATGTAATTGTGCTTTTGCAGCAGTCTGAGGAAAAGCTTGTGTCCGGCACAATGCAAAAGAGAGAGAGAGAGAGAGAGAGAGAGAGAGAGAAATCTTTCCTGTCCAAACCACAAGTCAAGGTCTCTGGTCTGTGGAGCCCGAACGAGCCTGGTGTTCTTTTTTTACATTAAATATATTACATATTAAAATCTGACTTCTTGGCAGGTGTGTTAAAGACGAGTGAGGTAAGAAAATCTATATCCTACTTGTTTTGGAAAGGAAAAGAAAGACAAACACGAAACTTCCAAGTGTACACTTGAGGTGAAAGTTTCATGCGGCCCTCGGGATCTCGCTCATGTTTTTTTGTTATCATAAAGCAATCCCATAATTCTCCGTCAGAGCCTCAGTCCGAGCCATCTAATCACGACGGAATTATGCTTTTCATTTATTATATTTTGTGGCGGCAGGGCCGGCTTGTGATTTTGTGGGGCCCTGCCATTGTAAAAACTGTAATATTATTACATAACTATAAATATAAAATGTAAAAATAAGTCAAAATAAAATAAATAAACAGATGGAAACTAGATTTGTAAGTGGTTTCTTTTTTATGAGAAAGCACTAAAAATAATCTTGACACTACATATGTATGAATCTGTTGCAAAGATCAATATTCAAACGCATATTTTAAGGTTTTATGTTTGTTTTTGTAAACGTATAAAGTAAAAATATAGAAAAAAAGAGCAAAAACGGGGAATTGTGAGAGAAAGGTTCAAAAATTCAGAAAGATATGAATTCACAATCAGATATAACAGATCACAAACTCAAATATAAAGTCACAATTACTAAAAAAGAAAAAGTCGAAGTTATGAGAAATAAAGTAGCAGTTATATGATATGCAGTTGCAGTTGTGTGATGTAAAGTCGTAATTACTAAAAATTGTCGCAGTTATGAGAAATAAAATCCAAATGATAAGATATGAGGTGAAAATTACAAGATAAATTTACAATTAGAAAAAAGAAAGTTGAAAACAAGAGAAACAAAGTTTTAATTACTAAAATATTGCGATATGCGAAATAAAGTTACAATTATAGAATAACATTTTTAATAAAGTTGCAATTATGAGATATAAATTGACAATTTGAAGGAACAAAGGAAAATAAAATTACTTTAAAAAGTCACAAATAGAAATAAAGAAGGATGTGATGTTGTAATTTTTGTGAGATATAAAGTCACTATTTCTAAATCACAGTTATGAGATATTAAATCACAACAATCAGATATAAATTGTTGTATAACTGAATTATACTGAAATAAAGATAACTGAAATAAAGTTGCAATTATGAGATATTAATTTACAATATGAAGAAATAAAGAAAAATAAAGGCACAATTAAGAGATATTATGAGTCACAATTACAAATCATTGCAGATACAAGGAATAAAGTTGCAATTATAGAATTACAATCGCATAAATATATGTCACAATTATGAGATATAAATTCACAATTTGAAGAAATTAAGGCACAATTATGACACAATCAAAAAGTAAACTAAAGTCAAAAATATACTTTAAAAAGTCCCAAATAAAAATAAAGTAGTATTTGTGGATTATGAAGTTGCAATTTTTGTGAGATATAAAATCGCAATTACTAAAAAGTAGAATTGTAGTAATGAGATTCTTAAATTCTTAAGAAAAATACACAATTATGAGTCCAGTTGCAATTATAGAATTCAATTTGCAATATGTCACAATTACGAGATATAAATTCACAATTAGAAAAAAGAAAGTTGCAAATAAGAAAAACAAAGTCATAATTACTGAGAAGTAGCAGATATGAGAAATAAAGTTACAATTATAGAATTAAAATTTGAATAAAGTAGCAATTATGAGACATAAATGGACAATTTGAAGAAATAAAAAATAAAATAAAAGCACAATTATGAGATAAATAAAATTACAAAACAGATAAAAGGAATAAAGCTGTAATTATAGAATTAAAATCACATTAATATATGACAAAATTATGAGATATTAATTCGCAATTTGAGTAAATTAAGGCACAGTTATGAGACAATCAAATGGTAAAATATGAAGTCACAAACTTTACTTAAAGGGATAGTTCACCTGAAAATGAAAATTAGCCCATGATTTACTCACCCTCAAGCCATCATGTGTATATGACATTCTTCTTTCAGACGAATAAAATCAGAGTTATATTAAAAATGTCCTGGCTCTTCCAAGCGTTATAATAGCAGTGATTGTTGTGTCATTTTTGAAGTCCATAAAAGTGCATCTATCCATCATAAAACTGCTCCACACGGGTCCAGGGGGTTAATAATAGTCGACTTGTGTACCACTGACCACAGGAAGCTAGATATTTTAGTCTATAAAATTTTAAAAGATGGATATTTTTCTTACACAAACGCGTCACTTTGCTTCAGAAGGCCTTTATTAACCCCCCAGAGCCGCATGGAGCAGTTACATGATGGATAGATGCACTTTTATGGACTTCAAAAATGTAGCATCAATTCACTGCCATTATAAAGCTTGGAAGAGCCAGGACATTTTTAATATAACTCAGATTTTATCCACCTGAAAGAAGAATGTCATACACACCTGACTTGAGGGTGAGTAAATCATGGGCTAATTTTCATTTTGGGGTAAACTAACTCTTTAAAAATTCACAAATAGAAATAAGGTAGCATTTGTTGATTACTATCACAAAAAAAATTCACAATAATTATAAAGCTGCAATTTAAACAAATGCAAAATTATGAGATAACAGTGAAATAAAGTTGTAATTTCGAGATTATAAAGTCAGATTTGTGAGAACTAAAGTCGCAGTTATTTATCGACTTTGACAATGAAGAATGGTGTGTGAAATATTGAGTTCCACACAAGTGCGTTATCATTTAACGATATTCCGCCGCCTGTGGAACGATTGGTCATTATATATCCGACTGATCCCTGATGTTGCAGGTTTTAAAGCCACAGACTTCTTTTCTTTGGCGACTTTGGTCAGCGCTGCTTTATAAATCAGTCTTGCCTTGTCTTGCGTTGAATTATTATTGTAAGAGCGCAAACCCCCTCACACGCGATACAATGATCTACACATTTACCACAGGCCCTACACGACTGCTTACAATGCCTGTGCGCTCGAGGACGCGGCGGCCCTGGGTGGAGCACTTTAAACCAGAAGCTCAAACACTTTCAGGCCCTTTTTACCGAACGGCTTGTGTGTAAGGAATTCATTTCCACTGAAAGCTTTCGCGGCAGCGCCCACCTTGACCTCAAGTGTCAGCACAGCTCTTTTAACCTTGTCATTGTCCGCTAAATCAAATGAGCGAATCTAATCGGATCGCTTCAGAATGCGAGATGGATTTTCAAAACAAACAGCGGCATATGGAGTCAGTTAGGGATGTTGGTAGCACGTCTCCAGGGTTAGAGCAGTAGATGCTGAAGAGATCCTCTGCCAACGACCGAGGGTGTGGAATATGGCAGATGGCAGGAAACTCATATATTTCTATTATCTCTGTAGAGTTGCATGACCCCAGCCTTCCATCCCGATTACAGAGAGCCAGGAAGTCTCCATGTGCCAGCCACACTTCACACAAGGTGGAATTAATCCAGATGTCCAGATATTTCCTCCAATAAAAACACGATCTACGCTAAGACGCGGTGTACCGTTACAGGCTGGTGTGAGAACGTAAACTTTACCACAGTCCCGAGTTAAGCCTGTAGCCTTTCTGTTGGCACGCCACGCTAGATCCAGAACTGAAGGCATTCAAACTGAACTGATGGACCAAATGAAAAATGTCACTATTTCTTCCTTTTTTTTGAAGGGGGCCGGGGTTGGTTTAGGTTTCGTTGAAGGCAACAATGGACTCAAAAGCTCACTAGCATGTTTCGTAATGTGGAAAACAAAAGAAGAATTGAAATATTCTCTCTTTTTGTCTTGCTTTTTTTAAAGTGAAATGGGGTCCAAAGTTTTGTTGTTTTGGACTAGCTTACTAACATAATTCATTACTTTGTTTTTCATGTGAAATTGTTTTTATACATTTTAACCCCCTAAACTCCAAGGACCCTAATCAGGGTCCGAAATGACGTCATTAAATATATCCTTTAAATGTTTAATGTCTGTGAAGGAGCTCTGACCTCTTATGTGGTACCATTTGAAAGCTTAGAATGTCTGCTTTCTGGAAATGTGCATCATCTTTGGCATTTGTTTTACACAAAGTAACTTATTTACACTAAATTACTCTGGGACCATTTCCACCTGGATTTAGCCTAAATTGAAAAGCTTCCCATTCATTCAGTGGTCTACACACAAAAAAATACTGGGTTAAAAATAACCCAAGTTGGGTTGAAAATGGACTAACCCAGCAATTAGGTTGTTTTAACCCAGCGATTGGGTTGTTTTAAGCAAACATTTAACCCAACCGCTGGGTTAAAACAACCCAATTGCTGGGTTAAACAACCCAATTGCTGGGTTAGTCCATTTTCAACCCAACTTGGGTTATTTTTAACCCAGCATTTTTTAGAGTGTAAATACACTACATACACATTTTACAGGAAACCCTTTGAAGTTACATAAAACACTGGTAAAAGTGATAAACACATTCTAAAAAATGCTGGCTTAAAAATAACCCAAGTTGGGTTGACAATGGACTAACCCAGCAATTGGGTTGTTTTAACCTAGCGTTTGGGTTAAATGTTTGCTTAAAACTCAATTGCTGGGTTAAAACTCAATTGCTGGGTTAAAACAACCCAATTGCTGGGTTGAAACAACACAATTGCTGGGTTAAAACAACCCAATCGCTGGGTTAGTCCATTTTCAACCCAACTTGGGTTATTTTTAAGCCAGCATTTTTTAGAGTGCATGTAAGTATATGTTGTCTGAGCTGTGATAACACCCCCCAAAAATTGCGTTTTTAGAGTTTTTGGTTATAGATTCATTTTTGAAAGTTTATAACTCAGGCCCTGTGTGCTCTAGCACCACACTCTAAAAAATGCTGGGTTAAAAATAACCCAAGTTGGGTTGAAAATGGACTAACCCAGCATTTGGGTTGTTTTAACCCAGCGGTTGGGTTAAATGTTTGCTTAAAACAGCCCAATTGCTGGGTTAAAACAACTCAATCGCTGGGTTAAAACAAACCAATTGCTAGTAGCCCATTTCCATCAACCCAACTTGGGTTATTTTTAACCCAGCATTTTTTAGAGTGCAGGGCTGGACTGGGGCTAAAATTCGGCCCTGGACAAACCCAGCCCATCCGGCCCACGAATTCCCCCGTGAATGTTTTTGCTGGGGTTAGGGCCTTAAATTCGAGTACATAAATAAAACTAGGACAGGGACAAATAATGATGGATATTATTGAATTTACTGCAAATGCAGTTAACAAATTGAATTGCACTTGACAGTAAAGAACTGATTTGGAGCTAGGATGCATTAAAGTGAATTTACTGCTATTAAATTCTGTCATCATTTACTCAGCCTTAAGTTGTTTCAAACCTGTTTGACTTACTCTCTTCTGTGAAACACAAAAGAAGATATTTTAAAGAATGTTGGTAACCAAACCATTTTGGTTTGGCTACCATTGAATATTGTATGGACAAAAAGTTAAATAAAAACAGACTCAAACGATTTTCTTATACGTTACATAGAATGAAATTCATTCAGCAATGGAATGTCATTAGGGTGAGAACATGATCACATTTTGTGTTGAACTACCCCTTTAAAAACAATATTTTTCATGAGGCTCTCATTGAAATAACATTTAATAAAATTTAATTAGAACTATTAAAAAGTTCATAAAACGTTTAAAGAGAAAAAAGCTTTCTCCTTAATTAATGAGATCCAGGCTTTAAATCTGTTTCGTTGAATTATCCTTTAATTACCCTAATGAAATTTTTATTATAGCTTAAAGGTGCACTATGTAAAAAAATGTTCAGTAAATATCCGAAAACCACTAGGCCAGAGTTATATATTTTGTTCAGTTGAGTACTTACAATATCCCAAATGTTTCCAAATATTTGTAAATCGTTAGAAAATTGCTATTTTAACCAAGGAACCGGGACGTGTGAGGGAGTCGCCTGTTGATGCGTCATATCTGCGTTCCCCTCGGTTTCCGGTTTTATTTTGCAGAAACGCTTTACTCTTACTGCAGTGTGCAACAAGTGTCATAGCAGCCGCCGAGTGAACGTCATAACTTCCTTTTCAACAAACTCCGATATAGCTAATATGATAAACGGTGCTGCGTTACTTCTTACTCATGACCGGAAAAGCAGAAATGGCGCCGGCGACTGTGGCATAATAAAAGTCCCGCTGGCGACTATGCCATAATAAAGGTCCTGCTGCTCGCGAGGCTTGTGTTGCGCGCTTATTATTAACAATCGCTCCTGCTTCTGCTTCATACTACAGTAACGTTAATAATCACATCCATGAACATGATGCCTGAGTCCTATCCCGATTCTTTTCCACCGGCTGTGAGGTGGAGACCACATGTCCCAAGATGCTGCGCTCAAAATGGCGTCATCAAACCACGCCTTTGTTTTGAATAGACGACCTCTGGACGGAAAAGTTACATAGTGCAGCTTTAACTGTAGTTTCATGTAACTGTAAGATCATGGTAGTCATAGGTAAAACCATGCTCCTCATTACCATGGGTTTCTAAAATAAATAAATAATAATAAACTATTGAATTTGTAATAAAAATAATATAGTAAACGCATGTAGAAAATACGAAAACAAACAGTCTCTATAAAAGTGATTTATATTCTGCAATATTTAATGTAAGTAATAATAGCAAAATTTTTCATATATGCATTTCTGCCAAAACACCATATTTCTTCACTGTAAGTAGCTTCAAGCTAAATTATTATAAAGGTGTGGTGGTGCTATATTGACAAGTTTGTAGTTGTGTGTACTGGTGTTTTCCAGTTTACCTCGTCATGTATTTACATGCTCGCGGCTAATCTTATAGGCCATCGGCACCAAAGTGCGTCGGCCCACCGGGAAAATGCCCGGTATGCCAGATTACCATTCCAGCCCTGTCTAGCACCCTGCAGACAGTTTTGGCTGTTTACACTAGATGGCAATCTTGGAATCTTACCTTTTTTAATATTACCTTTTTATATGTAATTTCCACTTACCCAAATCTAAAGTCTCCCCATACCCTTATACAGTGGTATAAATGGATGGATGGATGGATGGATGGATGGATGGATGGATGGATGGATGGATGGATGGATGGGTTTTATGTGCTATAGTAAACAAACATAAAATATAAAAAACATTCAAACAAAATAGGCGCTTTTTGATTTTTTGGTTATAAAATCATTTTTGAAAGTGTATATATATATCTTTCCCTGTGTGTTCTAGCACCCTGCAGACAGTCTGGGCTGTTTATGTCAGCAAACACTGGAAAAAATAATTTTTGTGACACTGGGATATTGCATTTATACCACTGTACATGGGTATGGGGAGACTTTAGATTTGGGTAGGCGGAAATTACATATAAAATGTAATATTCCTCCCTTCAGATCAATTTTAAAAAATCTTGCATACAACATGATACAGACCATCTAGTGGAAACAGCCAAAACGTTTTGCAGGGTGCTAGAGCACACATGGCCTGAGTTATACACTTTCAAAACGTTTTGGGGTTTATTACAGCTCAGACAGCATATCCTTAAATGTGTATAACTTGTTTTTTTGTAATTTCAAAGGGTTTCCTGTAAAATTACACCAAAATTGTGTATTTAGACCACTGTATGTGCATGGGAAGCTTTTCAATTTGGGTAGGCCAAATCCAGGCGGAAATCCCCAAAAATGGTCCCAGATATACACAATTATGAGATAACTGTAAAATAAAGTTGCAATTTTGAGATATTAAAAATAAAAATTTGTGTGAACTAAAGTCACAGTTACTTATTTATTTACTCTGACAATGAAAAATAGTGTGTTCAATTTCTAAAAATAAAAGCCTAAAAATAATGGCTTCTTAACATAATTTTCATAACTTTTTTTTTTCATGTGAAAAAAATTATACATTTTGAAAAAGATCGGTTTTGTTTTGTCCGTACAATGACAGGCAATGGGGTCTAATATTTTGTAGTTTTGGACCACATTGACTTTAACAGTATGGACAAAGACATTTTTCAAAATCATTTTTTGGAAGAACTATAAGTCCTTTTCCGTACAGAACACATTCCCATGAATCCATCTGTCACAGCCCACCAAAGGTAATGAGCTGCCACGTGTTTCTGGCTACTGAGAATCTGGCCCAATCTGACAGATGTTTACTATGATAAACAGTGTCTGTCAGTGGAGTAAACAGTGAAGACTTTCTTAATATGTGGTGCTTTTGCATTTGGCAAACTGCACCATCTGGTGCTGTTACCCGCTTCTGAAAGTTAGTTTTGATAAGAGTGTATTTTGTGAACTGCGGTAGGGAATAATAACACCGTACCCGCTCCAGACTGTCGACATGATGCATACCGCTGACCTTTTAAGATATAGGCATACTTTTATTTTTTTATTTTAGCAGAGAACCACTGCACTTGTAATCTGAATTGCTCTCAGTTTGTGAGTGTGTGTTTTAGCATGTGGTCGATATGCATTTGTTCTCAACAGAAATGTTGACATATGATGATGACTTCATATTCAAGGAAATGTTGGTCTGGTATTCCCAGAGGAGTGCTGTCAGAAGATGAATGAGTCATTTGGCACACTAATGTAAACAGTGTTGTGAAGGCATCGTGTCTGGGTGGTGTATTCCAGGGCAGCGGCACAGATTTAGATTTAAGACCGTATGCATATGGCCAGGGCTTGACATTAACTTTTTCGCTCATCAGCCACTGTGGCTAGTGGTTTTCCAAGGTTACTAGCCACTCAGCATTTTTCACTGGCACAATTTTTGACATCCATACCATGGGGGGAAACTGCCATTTAGATATTTGTAATATTATCTCATAATTTGTCAGCAGGTTTATTAGGCTGCTGTCACTTTAAGACCTGACGCATGGATCCATTATAGCCTACTGTTACACATGTCAACTGTTTAAATTTACTTAAAACAAAACTGACTGTGTTTACGTGAATACTCGCCTAGACCGGCATTTTGACATTATTTTGTGTGTTTTTGACTGTTTAAGTGCAATAAACAGCGAAAAAGAATTCAATTCAGTGCTGAGAGGCAGCTTTATGTGTGTGTGAGAAGAAAACCTGCAGTAAAAGTATGCGCAATACGCGCAATCCCATGGCGAAACTCAAGCCCTGTAACAGCAACAATATTCATCTGGAGCAAATGAAGCGAGTGAGTGAGGGGAGGCGGGTTTGTGGGTCACTTGCTGTCGGAGAGATGAGAGAGAGAGAGAAAGAGACGCTGGCATTGTGTGTCTATTCTGTGGAAAGTGAGTACTGGAAGCGTTTCAGATATTTCAGTATCAATATGCATCGAAAAATCGTTTTTTTTGGCAACACTACATAGCACTTAGTTTATTATTATTTCAGATGCCTTTCTAAAACACTGGAATTGAAAAATGTATATATTATATATAAAATTCAACCCGCCAAAGTGGCGGGTGTTAATGTCAAGCCCTGCATATGGATTTGAAGAAATAAATACAACATAATTCATATTTTTTTAATAACAGTCCCCACCCTTTTTGAGACAAAATGTGAAAATACACAGTAATTCAAGAATGTTTAGGAACATATACTCAGACACTCAGCATATTATTGAGAAAGAATAAAAAAAAATTAAAGTATGGAAAAGTTATGGAAGTTTAAATTGACTGTAAATCATATGTACAGCACTAAACATTTTATATAAAATATATATTTTACAAAATAATTTTGACTCTAAATCAAATCCATATCTAACCAAGTTGTGTTCCAAATTTGAAGTAAATATCACAAAAATGTAAGCTCCTGTGAAATTTTGTTTAGGCACTGAACCAAAAATATCCACCGGGTGTAACCCACATTCCATTGATTTATTTATTTATTTATTTTTTTTTTTAATGCGTTCTCCTGTAACAAATTAATACATGTCTGTCCAAATATCACAAAACAGTCACCAAATATGAAATCTTGAGACTCAGACCTTTCCGACGATATGTGTCAAGATTAGAAAAGGTTTTTATTATAAAGTAGTTCAAATAAATTTTGTAATTTGAAACCTGACACCGCCCACTAGGGGAGGAGCCCACTAAAAGAATGTAAAGTACCTTTTCCATTGTAACGCAACGTCCAATTTAAATTTCAGTTTTCACAGGAGGAATTTTGCGTTTGTAAGCTTTCGAATGATACCTAATTTATGATGATTACTAAAATATGTGCTATGAAAAAAAGCCAATTAAAGGAGAGCGCCAAGCACCCCACTAGTGGGATGATGATAGATAAGGGGTTAATTAATATAATTTATATATACAGGCTGTGCTATTTTGGATTCCTCATCTATAGCAGACCCTACAATTAGGTAAAATAAACTACTCTACTAATGAGAGAATGTTTTAGGCTGCTGTCACTTTAAGATCAAATGCACTGATACACATGCACTTTCTTTCTCAACTGTTTACGTTCACTTAAAGGGATAGTTCACCCAAAAATGAAAATTAACCCATGATTTACTCCCCCTCAAGCCATCATTCAACCAATCGTTCTTTATTATGGCAGTGAATGGCAGCCCAAATTTTGAAGCCCAAAAAAAGTGCATCCATCCATTATAAAAGTAATCCACGCGGCTCCGGGGAGTTAATAAAGGGCTTCTGAAGCGAATCGATGGGTTTTGTGGGATTTTTGTGATGGGACTTTTCAATATAACTCTGATTGTATTCGTCTAAAAGAAAAATGTCATATACACCTAGGATTGGACCAGATATTTCATAAATCATGGGATAATTTTCATTTTTGGGTGACCTAACCCTTTAAGGAATGCATGTCTTTGTTTATGAGGATACTTGCAAAGATGGGCATTTTGACATAAGTGTGTGTATTTAGCCCTTAAATGCATGACTGTTTTGCCAATCATTCTTACATATTCGGATCTTTAGCGACCCGGATATATATCTAACAAGGATGGATCTCTACCTGCCGCGATAATATAAAAAACTCTCCTGATATTAGTGTAACAATTTCAGAGGAATAAAATAAAGCATATTTCTTTACCTTTTGGAACTTGGAGGGGTTCAGTTTGAGCAGATGTTTTATACCATCATCACTGTCCTCGTCAGAGCTCATTTCCCAGTACATTCAGCATCTGCTCATATTCGCGATCTCCTACATGTTCTCAAAACGATAATTTTCAACATCTTCAAAATCAATATTTTAATCACTGACAGCTAGCTTCTTCACCAGATCCACCATCAAGTGACAGTGACATTAATATTTTGATTGCATTCAGGGCTTGCTCTGCAGTAAATCGCTGAGCCATTTCAAATTTTGCAGATTATATTTATTATTGTTTCGTTTTCAGCCTGCAGTAACTATGAGTGAAACGTCACTTTATCATTGTGTATCAGACATTGCCACATTGTGGAATAAAGGTGAATTTTCGGGTCGCTAACGACCCGAGGTGTGTGATGCTGCGTTCATACCGAACGCGAATAGAGCGTCAAAATCGTGTCTACTGCGTCTAGTTGGACGTTTGAACATTTTGAATCCATTCGCGCGTCCACAGCGAATTGGACGTGCGTATAATTTGAGCCTTTGAAGCTAAATAGACACGCGTTCAAGGCGCTCCAGGAGAAATATGTCTCAAAACACCTCTGTCTCTTTTCATTTTCATTAAAATATATATTAAGCATTAATAGCCACACAAATGTGGTCCAGGCAACTCCTACATTATCTTCACTGCATGTATATTTAAATATCCTTTAAAAATAAAGTTATGAAACTTCTCTTGCAAAACGATTCGGCAGACAACAAATTATAGATTCATGACACCAAAGATCGCCCGTTAGATCCACACAAGACGAACCACTACAGGACATCAGAGCCAGCGGCAAACGTCAGAAGGACTAGCTGAGGAAAGGCTGCTCTCACCGGGGTTAATAAGCGATGAGTGCCCAGTGATCGCCTGGATCTCACAACTCCATTTTTTTTTTAATTGGCGTTCTCATTATAAATAAACCACAGATTTGAGCTTTAAACAACTACATGCTCACCTGAAAAAGTCTTAAAACCTCATTTTGTGACACAATATTATTTTTAAATTATGCAGGGTTTCTCATCACGTCACTCACCACGTGACAGCAGCAAGTAGGCTCCTGATTGGTTAATGCGGCGCAAATTGACGCCAAAGTTAACATTTTTCAACTCGGGCGTCAGACGCGAATTCGCTTCAAACGCACCACTCGCGTGTAACGCGTGTATCGCGCAAGACGCTCAATTCACGCCCAATTCGCGCCATTCACGCGAATGAGACGGAATCGCGTCCACCGCGCCACACAAAACACGTCTAACGTGCCGCAGGACCTCCAGACGCGCGTCAACGCGCCTTTCCATTGACTTAACATTAAAAATCACTCCCTCCTGACGCTCTATTCGCGTTTAATGTGAACGCAGCATAAGATTGTATGTATATATTTTTTAAGAAAATATACATACAATCTTACACACCTCGGGTCGTTAGCGACCCTATACAATTTTTACAAAAAATTAATGGAAAAACAAGCATTATTTTATAGTTTTATTATTTTTTTCTTGTTATATTGTTTATAATGAATTGATTGAGGAATACTAAGATGATTGATGCCTAACTTAAAAAAATTATTGAGGAGGAGGGTAGTGAATGATTCCCCGGGTCACTAAAGACCCGAGGTATGCATTTAAGGGTTAACCATTCAAGCCCAATAATGTAGCAAAAATAACTAATAAAAACGAATAATGAGTTTTCTTTCGCTGCCTATTGCGCTTCAATGGTTTAAAATCACTTATTTTTATTCAGCAATGCTTAAAAACACATGCAGATGATATGCTTTCGTGACCACGCAACATCACGTTAAGCGTAACCGAGGCAATAGAGACAATAAAATCTCTACCGGTTGACAAATTTCTACCGATTAATCGTGTCTAGGGTTGCAAAGTTTCCAGAAACGATCCAGGATTTTTGGAAACTTTCCAGGATTTTTTGGAAAGTTTCTGGAAATTTACCAGAAATGTTTAGCCCCTTTGCAACCCTAATTGTGTCTACCGGTATATCGCCCAACACTATCTTATATATGGCCTGCATCTTGTGTACAGTACATATAGTTATTATTATGACAGCAGTAATTCATCTAATGATGGAGGATAGCATATATCCAGATGTGCTATATACTAGGGGGAATTGTCTGCATTTTAAATAGACAATTCAGGTGATTCGCTTGTAGTAATGCTGTACAGTCCCAGTAAAGTATGCCAGAACATATGTCTGCTACATCCTCCAGCACTTTCTACTCAAAACCCATGAGTCTGGAGCTGTTTCTTGATTTGAATGGATCAGGTGCTAAAACAATGCATATAAACAACACTGGGCACACATCAGTGGGCACAAATCCATCACATTGAATTCCTCCCTAAAAATCGAGGTACGTTCACAATGCCATCTGTGTAATTATATGATAGCCTACTGTATGTGCACTCAGGATCTCTGGCGCAGCGTTCAGCTCACGTCCAGCCACTGTCAGGCCGCTCGGGCCCGGGCACATGAGAACCGGACGGTCCCAGTGAGTGGGAGGTGCTGATTGAAAACCGTAAGCTCCGTTCGGGAAAGGGCAGCGGGGGGACAGCTCAAAGACAGAGTGATGAGTGAGACGCCCAAAATAAATAAGTAAAAACAAGAGAATAAAAGACAGAGAAGAGTGACACAGGGGCGATGGCTTCCCTTTTCATGGCAGACATCAAACGGACTAATGCTGAGGAGATCTATTGTGTGTTTGACGGAGAGCAGGAATGAGAGAGAGAGAGAGAGAGAGAGGGGGATTAGAGAATATTCTAGAGCAGGGGGGAATGAATAGCTTCATAAAAACATTGCTATTTCTGAGACTTGCACAAACTAAGTCCTTAAATATGATTAAAGATAATTATTGTTTTCCTTAAATCAAATTTTTTTAATAAAAAATGTAAGTAAACCACAGCAAATTAAGCAAACACTTGGGTTTTTGTTAATAATTAATGATAGTTGTTTTCAGCTAGTTAAGTCCATTGAGATGAGGTATAATTGTTGTTTCTACAGCTCAAAAACTAAATAAATAAGTCCTTAAGTACATGAATAAAAAGAAAACAGGAAAAATGAGCAAACACTTGAAGTTATTTTTGTTTGCATAATAATTTGATTAATGACTCATCAAACATGTAAAACCACACTATTAGAGTTAATTATTTGGTAACACTTTAGTATGGGGAACACATATTCACTATTTACTATGACTTTTGCCTCGATAAACACTTAATTACTGCTTATTAATAGTTAGTAAGGTAGTTGTTAATTTAGGTATTGGTAGATTAAGGGATGTATAATATGGTCATCCAGAATAAGACATTAATATGTGCTTTATAAGTACTAATAAATAGCAATATATCCCAGTAATATGCATGCTAATAACAAACTAGTTAATAGTGAGAATTGGACCGATCAGGCATAACATTAAGTGAAAAACACTGATCTCATCAGGGCACCTGTTAGTGGGTGGGATATATTAGGCAGCAAGTGAACATTTTGTCCTCAAAGTTGATGTGTTAGAAGCAGGAAAAATAGGTAAGCGTAAGGATTTGAGCGAGTTTGACAAAGGCCAAATTGTGATGGCTAGACGACTGGGTCAGAGCATCTCCAAAACTGCTGCTCTTGTGGGGTGTTCCCGGGCTGCAGTGGTCAGTATCTATCAAAAGTGCTCCAAGGAAGGAACAGTGGTGAACCGGTGACAGGGTCATGGGCGGCCAAGGCTCATTGATGCACATGGGGAGCGAAGGCTGGCCCGTGTGGTCCGATCAAACAGACAAGCTACTGTAGCTCAAATTGCTCAAGAAATTAATGCTGGTTCTGATAGAAAGGTTTGTTGCGTATGGGGCTGCATAGACGCAGACCAGTCAGGTTGCCCATGCTGACCCCTGTCCACCGTCAAAAGCGTCCACAGTGGGCACGTTAGCATCAGAACTGGACCACGGAGCAATGGAAGAAGGTGGCCTGGTCTGATGAATCACTTTTTCTTTAACATCACATGGATGGCCGGGTGCGTGTGCGTGGCTTACCTGGGGAACACATGGCACCAGGATGCACTATGGGAAGAAGGCAAGCCGGCGGAGGCAGTGTGACGCTTTGGGCAATGTTCTGCTGGTAAACCTTGGGTCCTGCTATCCATGTGGATGTTACTTTGACACGTACCACCTACCTAAGCATTGTTGCAGACCATACACCCTGTGATGGCCGACAACGTGGCCACACAGCAAGGCGGTAACTAAACCACACACACAGACATGCATCCTTCTCTTTCATTTGTTTACATGTTATTTTGGTTGTCCTTTAGTATATTTCATAATTAAACATTTTAGTTGCAGATCACCTTATATATATGTTCATAATAAAGACAGACACAGCTTTGGTTCATTTTCACCACTTTATTCATAATTTACACTTTTACCATGCATGACTAATTTGGGTGCACACTTTCTAGATATGAGTGGTATATTGTGTTAACAGTTATTTCTTTTGAGTTTAAGTTACCTAGGTGTGGAAAGCGGAGGTTTGATGCTGTCTGGGCAAAGCGCTGCACTTCAGTGGAGGTCCGTTCTAATAAAGGACCGGCTGGCGCCAGTGGCCGCCATTTTGTTCCAGTGGTTGAGTCCATGTTGCAGATTAGCTGGGGGGATGTAGTGTTGTTTGTTTATTTGTTTGTTTTTGTTAATTATAATTGTTTGTGTATATAACTAATTTGTTTATGACCCATTTCTTTATTTTTTTGTGAATGAATTATGGGATTCATTCTAACTGGGTTTAATTGGTGTTTGTCGTTCCCGGTGTGCGTAATGGACTAGTCCTTTGTGTATATAAGTTTTCCCATGTGTGCCATTTGGGAGGCCATGTTTTCTTTGTTTGGTTTGTTTGTTTGATTATTGTTCAGTTTTGATTCTCTTTAGTTTACCTTTGTTTATGGGCCCAGACCTGACTTTATTTTCATTCAGTTTTCCAAGTTATTTAATTTGTCACTTTGTTTGGCATTTTAATAAATTATTTTTTGGTTGGAAATCCTGTATTCTTTGCCCTTGACTGCTTGGTCCCTCACACACCCTTTCATGGAAACGGTATTCCGTGGTGGCTGTGGCCTTATTCAGCAGGATAATGCACCCTTCCACAAAGCAAAAATGGTTCAGGAACGGTTTGAGGAGCACAAAAATGACTTTGAGGTGTTGACTTGGCCTCCAAATTCCCCAGATCTCAATCCAATCGAGCATCTGTGGGATGTGTGGGATGGCCCCACCTCGCAACTTACAGGACCTAAAGGATCTGCTGCTAACATCTTGGTGCAAGATACCACAGCACACCTTCAGGGGTCTAGTGGAGTCCTTGCCTCGATGGGTCTGTTTTGGCAGCAAAAGGGGGACCAATACAATATAGTCATAATGTTATGCCTGATTGGTGTCATATTTTTCAAAGTAGAGAGAGAGAGAGATCTAAGCATGATAAATTGTGATTTTACTCAAGGGAATTTCTTGACAAACCTGAAATACAAGAATGAAACCCGAATGAAAAAGCATTTTGAGAGTAACCATACAGTGACACAGTTCCGCGTATATATCGGCTTCTTGGAAGCACATTTATTCCAGAAAGTTAATGTTCATCCTCTATTATGATTCTCAAAACCTGTTGATAAACACATTTTTGCTGTTTCATTAGACCAGATATTGACAATTTTAGAAAAAAAAAAACACATTTATGTTCCGATTTGTGTGCAATATCAACACAACTAACTTGCAGAGTATTAGTAGACTGTCGGCTTAATATCGGCTAAAACTTTATTGTGATGCTTCCCAACAGACATTCTACTGACTATAAGTAACTTTACTAATACATGTTAAAGCTACACTGTGTGATATTTTCCCCCATCTAGTGGTGAAAAGGTATATGACCATCCAGTGAATTTTAGTTTCTGTTCCTCTCAATTCCGATTTTGTTTCAACTCCTACGGTGGCCGATTTAGTCCAAGATTAACATGGCTTCCAGTTCGACCTCGTCCACATTCGACACGGTTCCTGTGGGATATTCTGTGCGCAGTGGGATGGTTGGAACTCAACTGGCCTAATTATTCGGCTAGAAAGAACTACAGCTAATCCAGAGTGAACTTTGATGATAGTAATGTTTATTCAGTCATCCAATTGCAAGGTATAAACAGGTTTGAGTGGATATGTACATAAATGTGGTTTCTGTGAGAGAACAAATAAGGATGGTAAATATACATACACAGTTAAGAACTGTATAACTATACTTATAAGTTACATTTGTATAATGTAACCGTAAACCAGAGCTTATTGTACCATATATAGGCGCTAAATGCAGCTGCATTAAAAGGAGCGGAGCTGCCGCTGCTGCTGCTAACAAGCGGTGTCGGATTACAAAAGTGTGTGCGCCGCTTTAACGTTAGCACTGCAGTGCGCTCTGTATAACAATTGTTAATATGCCGATCAGACCTGATACATATTTCCATCAACATACATTACAAGCAAATATTTTCTAAAAACGAATAAACATTGTTGATAACAAAATAACTGAATGATTATTCAAATAGGTGAGCATTACGCTATTGTATGTTGACACAAAAATACTTCTGAGGTGACATCAACTGAATTACGCGATGACACACTCTGAAACACATCTACAATGACAATAACTATTATTACTTATGGAGTTATTAACGCACAGAAATACCACACAAGGAAAAACAGACTTTTGAGGAATAAACAAGCCAGGAAAACTCTGTATAACTCTGTTACTGGACGCTGCTGAGATGAAAACTCTCTGCGCATGCACCAGACAAGTCTGAACAAGTTGACGCGCACATGCGCGAGGCAGAGAATTTTGTACAGTGCCATTGAGTATTAAAACCGGTTAAAACGCGAAAGGCGAAGCTTGAATTTACGGGTATGTCCCTCTTTGGCTAATGTACTTTCAAGATGGAGGGGCAACATGGCGACCACCGTTAGATCCCATTACCTTATGTATTTTCAATGGCATATTATAAACTTACGAGAATCAGGGACGTCACTAGGATTGGAATACAGGGGGGGCTTAGCCCCCAGGGTATTTGTAACTTGCCTTTGCAAAATCTTTGCACTCACATCTAGAGCTACACTGACGTCAACAACCAGTCAAGAAACCAAGATTTTAAGAAGTAAAACGTGACAGACATATCCTCTTCTTCCATTTCTACTCTGTTAAAGAAAAGTTACTGTAATGTTAGCTTTTAGACACATCAAAGCTGATTGGGGAATTTACTTAGGTCAGATTTTGCTCCTGATGAGTTATAAGCAATGACTTATAGGCTATTGTCTGTCTGCTCATGTAAATGTATGAAAAGGTAATAGCATACTAAATCTAATTCCTCTCTATATAAGATAAGTTGTCCACAGAATGCTATTTAATTACACAGAACCGCATGTATTCAACCCATTTTTTTCAACCCTAAAATACAAATATACCGCTAAACCTAAAATTGAGCTAAATCTATACAAATAACACAGCTGTGCAGTTTTCACACCCTATACTAAATTTACCCTTTACAATAGCCTAATGAGATAACATTGTTTAATATTTGAATCATAGCTTATATAGTGTTTTGACATCGACAACCCAAGTGCATTTTACCTCAAACTTGCGACTAGTTAACTTTCTAAAATAGCAATCGCTTCTCGGGTCGACATTAACTCACTGACAAAATTATATTCTGAATTAAAAATATTTTATACCACTTTTTAATATGTGATTGTGTAAAGGTGTTCACGAGATACCAACCTTTCGCGAACTTGCTTTCAACGTCGAACACTCGTTCTCAAGAAGACGGCGGTGAGCACGGGCTGTGTGTGTGTGTGTGTGTGTGTGTGTGCGTGCGTGTGTGTGTGTGCGTGCGTGCGTGTGTGTGTGTGTGTGTGTGTGTGGGGCACGCGTGAATGAGAGACGCAGGGAAAGGAGATGCAGCGGAACGTTATTTGCTCTATGAAAGACATTGATAAAGACAAAAACTTAGGACATTTAATCCATCATTTTATTTTAGCTAGTTTTGCCAAACACATTATAGATTTGGTTAGTTATCGTTTTTTTGTAATGCCTCGTTTTTATTTTTATTTCAGTTAACGACAACCCACCTAGTTTTCGTTTTTTCGTTCATTTTCGTTAACGATTATAACCTTGGTAACGGAGATGAATCCTCCAGGCAGTTTCTTGCAGGAGCGCTCCGGTCTGCAACGCTCTGAAAGCTGCCACAGTTCACCAACGATGCGATCATCTTAATAGCACAAGGACTCTTTGTACTTCTGTCCAAATACCGACTTTTCGGCTATTTTTTTGTAGCTGGATATATATAATTTGTTGCATCTAAATATGAATGAGGAGGATACGGTTATTGATAAATCAAATTGTTATTGTTGTTCTCATTATCATTTAGGGGGGCTTAGGAACATTTTGGGGTAGCTTCAGCCCCCCTAAAATAGGCCTAACGACGTCCCTGACGAGAATACTTTATTACTTGAAAGAAGTAAATATACATTAATGAGCACATATATTTTTGAAAGAACTAAGTGTTTTTAGCTAAGAATAGACTAAAAAGTTACACAGTGTAGCTTTAACTTATTCTACTAACCTGAACACTAACCTAACACTCTACTAATACTCTGAGAGTAAGTTGACATGTAGTTACTGTTAGTAGAATGTCTAAAGCGGACCATCTCTTTCCTTGTAAAGGACTTGCATTTATTTACTCTGCTAAGCACCTGTGTGAACTTGAGGGGAACTGACTTCATCTATCCTTACTTAAGTAAATGTATATTTATTAAGTCAATATTTTTGGGGTCACTGCATATTGGTGATGATTGGTGGATGGACCTCTGGACCACTTAGGATCGCATGTAAGGCTTATTGGATTTTATTGAGGTTGGGATACTCCCTCTCATGATGTACTATAATATACTTTCAAGAGAAATGAATACAGAACAAACATTCCTTTACAAAATGCTTTTTGTAGTCCTCAGCCAAAATATGTCACTGCTGTAATTTCACTAAAAATTACTGAAGCTCAAATATCACAAAATTAAGGAAATTGCAGAATCATGTTCAATTTTGCACCTGTGAGAAATGGCCCAATGGGTCTTCCCACATTACAGACAGGAAATGGGAAAACTGTGAGAAAATGCCTCAGTACTGATATATTGTCAGTGTTCCACGGGCTCTATTTGCTATCTCTGGGAGGTCGAGAATTTGGGGGAGGCAGAGAAGATCAGTGGAGTCAGAGGATAAACAGTCCAGCGAGATGACTGGTATTCTTCTGTGTCCTGGCTCTTATTCTAGATATCTCTCCTTAGAAAAACACTCCACGATATTTAAGAGCTGTCTGACCGTCTGTCCAAAAGCTAACAGTGGACTGGAAAGTTTGTGTACTAGGTTACAAGTTTGTGTTAAGGGTTCTGGGGGAGTTGTAATGCAGACGTACACATGCAGCTGCTCTGGGTTATCTCTGGATCGGCCATTGTGAGATCCCTGCTCCTTGACGCAGATTTCATGCAGAATTTAGCTCAAAGTTGCACCAAAACATCTACCTAAATGTGTCTAGTTCTCCTGAAGTATTGGATTAGCGGGTACATGTGTGTTTAATAAAGGTTGGAACTAAACTGTGCAGGAAGGTGGCCCTCCAAAAAACAGAGTTTTGCCTCATTTTGTATGTCTTCTTTATTTAACACACCTGATTCAGATCATCAGCTCATTGGGAATGAGCTTCATGAACTGAACCGAATGTGTCAGATACGGTAATCATGCATGTGCACAGCACTGGGTCACCAGGACCAGTGTTAAGAGCCACTGTTTTAGATTTAAATTAGGTTCACCCTCAGTGCATCGTTGGTCTAGGCCAGGGGTGGCTGACATCGGTCCTGGAGAGCCACAGTCCTGCAGAGTTTTGCTCCAACCAAACACACCTGAACAAGCAAGTCAAGGTCTTGAAGGATTAGTTCACTCCAGAATAAAGATTTCCTGATAATTTACTCATCCCCATGTCATCCAAGATGTTCATGTCTTTCTTTCTTCAGTCGAAAAGAAATTAAAACATTCCAGGATTTTTCTCCATATAGTGGACTTCAACGAGGACCAACGGGTTGAAGGTAGAGTTTCAATGCAGTTTCAAACAGCTCTACACAATCCCAGCCAATGAATAAGGGTGAAACAGTGAAACAATCTGTAATCTTCTAAAAAAATCTAGAAATGTATTTACTTTTTAACCACAAATGCTCGTCTTACACTAGCGTTGACGACTTCACGCATTACGTAGTCATGCTGGAAAGGTCACGCGTGACGTGGCATTCATCTGTGTACAAAAAGGTAGGGTAGGGCGAAAAACTCATCTCATTTTATCCTCCAAATTCAAAATCGTCCATCTTCGTTGATTTATCTTTTTTTTGGGGGTAAAGTCTTTGCACGTTCGCTGTGTAAACACTGGGGTGGTACTTCCACCTATGTCACACGTGACCTTTCCAACATGACTACATAATGCTTGAAGCTGTGGACACTAGTGCAAGATGAACATTTGTGGTTAAAAAGTATATACATTTTTTCTTTTTTTTTAGAAAATGACCAATCGTTCTGTTAGATGAGACCCTTATTTCTCATCATGTAGAGCTGTTTGCAGCTCCATTGAAACTGCAATTTGGACCTTCAACCCATTGGTCTCCGTTGAAGTCCACTATATGCAGAAAAATCCTGGAATGTCCAGGTCCTCAAAAAACTAAATTTCTTTGCGACTGAAGAAAAAAATACATGAACATCTTGGATGACATGGGGGTGAGTAAATCATCAGGAATTTTTAATTCTGGAGTGAACTAATCCTTTAACATGTGGACCTGGAGGAGGACTGCAAGACTTAGGTCATCATTCGGGACATGGCAGTGATTACTCTTATTCAATGAAAAGTCCAGTGAGATTCTAATGCACATTTGTACACTGTATTCATTTTGTAGATTTTTGGAAACTTTACAGAATTTTTGGAAACTTTCCAAAATAATTTTTGGAAACTTTCCAAAATAATTTTTGGAAACTTTCCAAAATAATTGTTGGAAATTTTCCAAAATAGTTTTTGAAAACTTTCCAGGATTTCTTTGGGAAATTTTGGGAAAGTTTCTAGAAAATTACTGGAAATGTTCAGCCTCTTTGCAATCCTATTATAGATCTGGCTCCATGGAATTCCACCGCAACTACTACCCAACAGTGGCACTACTTCTCAGAGGAGGACTGCAGGACCTTAGGGCAGCATTTGGGACATGGCCATGGTAGCCCTCATGCTATGAAAAGTCTCACAAAATTCAGATGGGCTATCATCAAGGTTTAGAAACCTTGTCTGTATTCATTAATCCATAAGCAACTCCAACCAAAACCTTGTCAAACATGTATCTCATGAAACTTTCACTGAACATGCTTCACCATCTAGACAACAATGTGTCTCTGGCATATGGAATTCCACATCAAACTACTACCTAACAATCTATGTGGCTCCAATGTGTGGACTCGGAGTAGAGCTTAGATCGGGCCGAAGAAATCAAGCCAGACCCTACCTGAGCCTGTGCACGTTGTGTCCGAGCCCAGCCCGGCCCGGCACATTAACTGTAATTATGAGCCTGAGCCCGATTTAAACCCGACCATTTTTTAATACATGGGCCATTATAACTGACGTTCTCAACTACAATTCAGAGTTGTTTGAACTACAGAAATCTGTTTAGAATCATCTTAAAGGGATAGTTCACCCTGAGATGAAAATAAAGCCATCTTTTACTCACCCTGCTGTTGTTCCAAAGCCCTATGTCCTTCTATCTTTTTCAGACCTCAAAAGCAGAAATAAAAAAAAACGTCCTGCACATTCTCCTCCATATAATGGCGGTGAATGATGAACAGGCTAAAACTTTACGGAAATTATACAAAAGTATCACGCAATGATACAGTGAGACATGCACCATATATGGAAAGTGTTCAGGAGGTATACTATAAGATTTTGTTAGAAAAAACCCTTATTATAGTCAAAATACTGAGCTCAGCCATTACTCTGTGCGCGTTCCTGTGAGTGCGCGCGAGCCGCCAGCAGCCGCTCATGCTTACTATAACTCGCACTGTTGTCATGGTACCCAGGATAAACAGACACACGCACCATTTTGAGAAATCAGGCTCAATAGAAACAAACGCGACTCTCGTCTTCTCTATAAGGTATATGATAAGTAATAATACAATAATACTAATAATAAGGTAAACCTCCTGAAGTGAATGTTGTGTACCAGTTGTCATGACAACATTGCGTGAGCAGCTCCTGACGGGCGGCTCGAACGCACTCACAGGAGCTCAGAATTTTGACTGAATAATAAGGTTTCTTTCTCGCAACACCTTATAGTATGCCTCCGGAACACTTTCCATAGAAGATAGAAGGACATAGGGCATTGGAACAACAGCAGGGTGAGTGAAAGATGGCTTTATTTTCATTTCAGGGTGAACTATCCCTTTAATGAATAATGCAACAAGGACAAAGCATGTAAACTGCGTTGTTTGTTTATTCAGAATGGAATGGATCGCAAATGGATCCAAATGAAGAAACGTAACTTTGTAAACATTTGTTACATAGGCCAAAAATACAAATGCTTGATCAAGGGCCCGGCCCGAGGATAGTGGTGGGAAATATCGGCCCGACCCATTGAATCTAAAGTCTAACTTGGAGGACATCAAGAGACCTAAGAGTGCCATTTGGGACAGGGCTGTAACACTCATTTTGCAAAAAGTCACATGCAACATTCATGTATTGTGTTCATCATGTCCCAGAGCAACCCCAACCCTAACCTTGTCATGTGTGTACCTTGCCAGAGTTTTGCTGAACAAGGATTATCATCTAGACAGAACTGTGGCTGTAGTCCATGGGATTTCACAGCAATTACTACCAGCACAGTGACAGTATGTCACTAACATGTCGACCCAGAGGAGGACTGCAGAATCTTAGAGCATCATTCAAGACATGAACATGGTAACCCTCAGTCTTGCAAAATTCATATAGGGCATTCATTCCAGCCATTTCCCTGTCACATGTCTATCTAATGAAAATTTAAATTAATACATTTTAACATCTAGATAGCACTGCGGCTTTTATTTGCTTTTATTTCTGTGCACTGACTTGTTCGCTAAGATGAACAGCCAATCAGAGTTCTCTCTCTCACCGACGTCCCGACGTCAATTCAACATGCTGAATTGGCCCAAAAAACAGACAGCGTCCGACTAGAGCAAATGGTACAGAACACACTGAAAAAACTAAAGCTGGGCTCAGACTAGAGGAGTTTTAGGGCGATTTTTCCCCTCCCGAGGATTGAGAATCGAAAAAAAAAATCTTGTTGAGGACCTCGATTGGTTCCGATGTTCAGCACAGATTATCTGATAATGTGAGGCGTTCACAGATCAAATCTTGCACCTCCCGATCTGCTCTCACACAAATCGAGGCTGCCCCGATCATATCAAACATGTTTGATATCTAGGATTTTAAATCGGGATGATGACATCAGTTTTTTTTACAATAGCCAATGAGAGAAGTGATTGAGAGCACTTTTGAAATCGCGACCACAAAACAAGCTGCTGTGTTGAACAACGAAGATGGCAGAACATTGTGTGGAGTGTTTAAAACAGCACGTCTATTTGTATAGCATGTCTTCGAAAACATGACACAACCATACAGACATAGAGAAGAGCTGAGGAGAAATTGCCTTGGTTTTGAACGAGTGTAGAAAGCTGCTAGCAAATGTAAACATTACCCGTTGAGACATCAATGACGATCTGCTACGTACAGGTTTACATCCGCTTCCCCATGAGATCACCTCCTGGTATAATAATCTTAATAATATCTTGTAGTGTGTGATGTGCAAACATGTTAAAATCTTGTGTGTGCATGTTTGAGATTTGAGAGAAAAAAAATCTGTGATGATTCTCCTTATGTTAGTGATGCTACGAGATTTCATAATCGGGTAGGATTTAAAAACTCCTCTAGTCTGAGCCCAGCTTTAGCCGAACGAAGCTCAAAAACGACCTGATGTTTCCTGATGGCCGACCGTCGGCTTGGTGTGTGCCCGCCTTTAGGGTAGCATTTGGGACATAGCTGTGATCATCCTCATTTTGCGAAAGGTCTCCTGAGATTTGCGTACATCATTCATGCATTTTGTTCATTAAGTCTGAAGTCAATCCCAACCCTGACTCGACCCTAAACTTGTCAAATGTGTTTTTTCAGAGAGTTTTTCTCAACAAGGTTTACCATCTAGACATCACTGTGGCTCTTGTCCATTGGATTCACACCATCTTCAGCCAAAGGATTGCCGTCTGGGCCAGATGCCAACCCCGGAACCAAAATACTTCTGGATACTAGAGATTGTCAGGTGCAGGAGATAAGGACCCAAAAGCAGAAGGTGATCTTGACAAAGTTTTAATTCAGTTCAGAGCAAAATAACTCAGGTGGCCACAAGGCATATAATCTCAAACAGAAAGTCTCTGGCGTTTAGCCTCAGCAAAGAATGTCGTTGTCAAACAGAAAGTTCATCAAAACATAAGATAGCAGAACTGTCCGGTCAGGAACGGCAATGAGAAAAAACCCCGGAGGTAGAGAGACTGACTGGGTCCAAAAGGAGCAAGGAACGCCAACCGCAGACCACTCACGTAGCTGGAGACTTTGAACAGAGCAGATACGAAGTGATATCAAATCAGTCAGGAGTTAACATGCACCAAACAGGACTAAGACAGGACAGAGATCGAACAATAGGTACGTAACATTTAGGCAATAATCCGACGAAGAACAAGAGAAAGGAAGGACAAGAAATAGAGAAGCCAATCAGAGAAAGTGGGCAACAGATGAGAATGATAGAGATAATGAACAAGACTGTGAGTACGAAAGAAATGAGGTGATGAGAGACAGCTGAAAACGATTGAGTAAATGAATGCTAATGTGTGTGCGTAATAGAATGTAATAATGAGTGTGACCAGAAGAGGGAGAAAAGAGAAAAGAAAGAAAGGAAAGAGCCAGGATCATGACAGAGATCAAGAGATCTGTTTGTGTGAAGTGTCCATTGTATCACCATCCATCAAATGTTCTCTGTACTGATGGAGAACTTTGCAGATCCAAACATGAACAAAACATGCTCTGATGTGCCTTGAAATTGGGAAATTGGGAAAATTCACACTGGTGGACATCATCAGCAAATTTATCTTACGCTCGATTCCTTTTCTTTTTTTTTTTATGGGTTGTATTTGAAGGATACAGTCGAGACAAGCTTTTGGAAAGTGGTGGACCAAAAGATAGATTGGGCTGGTCTGCTCAGTGTAAAGCCCACCCTTTTTATCCGAGCCATTGTTTAAACACACGTTTCCCTTCTTGGCAGATGACATGGAGATGAATCCAGGTCTTTCAATTGTTTATGTATGCCGTAGACGTTGGAAGGTGCTCATCAACTTAAAGTTTGGCAACAGCAGTCTCGCGTGTCAACTTTCTAATCTGTGTTTTGCCAAGTGACAAGACACTCAACGGATTTCTTTTTTCCTATTGCAGGAGTCCACTGATGTCAAGTAGTTTGTTTTCCTCAACGTAGCATTCACTCACAATGGGGGTTGCATACTTGTAAAGCCAAAGTGAGTTTCTGGCTCTTAAAGGCAGCATAATGACAAAGTGCATGATTTAATGGGATTCATTAGAGGCCGGTCTGACAGCGGCCGTCGCCAAAAAGCTTCCCACGCACACAAGCACAGCTCTGTGCAAATATGTTGCACAGAAAACAAATTAACTGCAAGCAGTCACATCTGGCCTGTAAAATGAATCAAAGAGCGGATAAACAATGTGCCATTGAGAAGGAAGAGTTTTGGAGGACACTGAAAGTGAAATGCAACAAAAATTGGAAGTCTAGGTTGCCTTGTGTGGGAAGTGGTATACTTAACACATGACTTGACTGGGACCAGTGTTAATATAGTGGTGCTATAGAATTTAACATTTAAAAAAACTGTGTTATTATTACAGGGAGATTTGTGTTCCTGGATACTGATCAATATAGTGTTTTAGTCAGGCAACAATACACAATGCATGGACATCTATAGTGAAAACACCTTTCACTGCAAACACCCCCTGAATAAGTGATGACCGAATCCTGCATACATTTCATATCACCAATAAGATGTCAGTTTTGTTGTTGTTGTTGTTGTTTTCATACAATGAAAGATCCAGTGATGTTTTGGTCCCCATTGACTTTAATTGTATGGTCCAACACGGTTGAAACATTCTAAGAAATATCTGCAGAAAGAAAGAAAGTCTTACAGATTTGAAACAATATGGGTGAGTAAATGATTTTTCACATTAATTTAATTTTATATAAATGTTTTAGAACCCTAAACAGGCCTATAGTTTAGGAAGTGAACTGTCACTGTCACACACTATTTTTTATGGTGATATTTTTTGATCATGAAAGCAACAAGGCACTTAAAGCTGTGCTATTTTTATTATTATGGTTTCTGACCAATCACAACAGACTGGGCCATCTGACCAATCAGAGCAGAGTAGACCAATCACAACAGACTGAGGCATCTGATCAATGACTTCATTTATAATTTATTTACATTTTTTGGAAAATAAAAAAACTTTTTGTTCCTCAAAGGCATAAAAGCTTAAATTAAATCCAAACATTTTTTTAAACTGCTTTATTTTTGTTATGAGATGTACCTCATATAAAATATGACAGGTTAGAGACAGTCTGTTGCATCACGATTCCTTTTCCACCGCACCAAAAGATGCTCTCTACACATGTTTTACTTTCATCATTAATTCCTTTCCTTTATATCCCTTACCAATATTTCCTTTTGTTCTCTACCTATTGATAATTTATCGTGGATTTCATCTATCAGCGGATTCCCGGGAGCCATCACAGTATGAGCCAATGTTTCTTATTTTTTATAACATTATTACTGGTATTTCACACTCTACAGAAGAGACCTGTGCTGTAGAACTGTAAGGGAACTATTTGATGACTATTTATTACACCCTGTCCTGAAAATCAAACAGCACTGCCTTCCCATAAGCCCCGCCATGCGTCTTATCCATCTCATCTCTTCAACACCATATGTGCTTTGTTTGACTCTCCAGGCGGCATGAAAAAAAACCTCGTCCACCATCTCCAGACCACTCCAGCCTGCCTTTGATGGGATTAGATCCCATGGTGACGTCATCCAAAAGGTCTGTAGAGTAAAAATAAAACCCCTTTTTAAAGTCGGCCCTGACAGACGTGGAGTTTGATCCTCTTCCTGCAGAGCGCTAATGCAGGTAAGACAAGGTGAAATTCAAGAATTTAAAACGCAAGAATAAACAAACAATTGGTTAAGGGCACGAGATGGGAAGTGCAAAAGGATTGGAAGATGAATGCTGTGTTTTGGTTACCCCTGGGCAGGGTTTAAAAAGAATGTATGAGTGGCACTTTTCATGAATAGTGCACATAATAGTAAAGTCAGTAGAGTCAGTTAAGGGGGCCGCTTTAGAAAATCTGTTGTCGTAAATATAATTGAATACATTTTAAAACCTGATTTATCAGATCATTTTCTCAACAGATATTAAATATACATTAATATTAATTTTCATGGTTTCACATTTTATATTTCATAGCTTATTTGAATGATTTTTTGTCTGACAATAACTTCATAGGGTTGCGTTGTTAAGCTTTACAAATGCGCCACAATCAATTTGTCGCTGTTTAAGGAATGTTCCACTTTTTGTTATGAGGTTACAAAACAAATAATTAATTGAAAAAAAAAAAAAATTATATATATATATATATATATATATATATATATATATATATATATACACTCTAAAAAAAAAAAGGTTCTATATTGCACCAAAAATGGTTCTTGGCTCGTAATCATAGGGGAACCTTTTTTAGTGCTATATAGCACCAATTTTGGTGCTTCAGTGGTTCTTCAGCGGTTCTTCAGAGGTTCTTCAGCGGTTCTTCAGAGGTTCTTCACCGGTTCTTTGACTAAGGTGCTATATAGCACCTCTAAAGAACCGCTGAAGAACCACTGAAGCACCAAAATTGGTGCTATATAGCACTAAAAAAGGTTCCCCTATGATTACGAGCCTTTTTTTTTAGAGTGTATATATATATATATATATATATATATATATATATATATATATATATATATATATATATATTAAGGATGTGAACCTACACTGGTCTCATGGTTCGGTTCGATTACGATTATCATGTCATCGGATCAGTTCAATTCGATATCACGATGCATCACAATGCATTGATCCTCATGTATACAATTTTGTCAGTCAGTTATATGAACTGAACCTTTAATTTTACCTGCTCAAAGAAAACACACTTCTTGAATGTATCAAACATCAAACAAAACTCAACTCTGGGCACAGAAGACAACAGGAGCATTTAGAAGAAATACACAAAAGTAAAAACTAAAAGCCAATTCAGGAGGTGGTCAAAACTAAAGTCTAAATGCATTTGGTTGTTGAAACCACATATGTCAATTTTACTCATCCCAAAAATGCTAAAAAAAATAAACGTGTGAGAGCGTGTTATAGGCTATGTCATGTTATAGCCAGATATGACAGCGCTACTAAAGCACGCATCGCCGCAGATGAGCCACTGCGTATCTCTTCATCAAGCTAACGCACAAACTACTGCAAATAAAACTGAAAATAAGTTGCGAATTCTCAACACAATTATCTTCATTAAAAGTAAAGAATAATCTTACCATGCAATTGCCGCACTCTCCCCTATTGCGGTCTTTGATCTTGAAATTAGCTGGTAATCAATAAAATGCAGCTTATATCTGTTGTTTTCGGTGACATGAACTCCATTAAATCTGCATATAGTGCAGGAATTAAAGATTGGATTTATATCCGTTTTATGGCGATACGTTTATGTGCCCAAGTGTAAATGAAATCGTTTTGATAAATCAGATAGCTTTGATTTACACAGTGTGTGCGTTCTCCAGGTCGTGCTTACAAGGTTGTTCATAAAAGCCGAAATGTGCCCAGATGTCTGCTTTTAAAGTAGTTGGAGCATTTTAATTACTTGTACTCGCGTCTTTGCTCCCACTGCCATTGTATGCTACCGCGACAAAGTACGTGGTCTATTACTGAACCGATACCGAATCCTCCTCATCTGCATCGCGATGCATCGTAGAAACGATTCATTTTGACACCCCTAATATATATATATATATATATATATATATATATATATATATATATATATATATATATATATATATATATATATATATTAGTCCTGGGCAAATTAACACGTTAACACAGGCAATTTTTATTTTTATTTTAACGCATGAAAAATATTTAACGCAATTAACGCAGCGTTAATTTTTATATACATTTTTGCCTGGCATTACATTATATGATCACGCTCTCATTCATGTAAATGCTTTTAAACAATCTAAGCTCGACAAGACACAAGAGAACGCACTGTATGTCAGTGTCCTGACACACACACACACACACACACACGACAAGAAAAGACACAAGAGAGTCAGTGTCAGTGTCCTAACAGTTTTGTTGAGTATTCTTATAATAGGAGTCTTAAAGGAGTTAAATAACGTCTCACGTGAGCAAATAAGATGCGTGTGACAGCGTCAGATCCGCGTCATGTTCGGCAGCGGCAGATCTTAAAGTGACAGCAGCGCTGATGATGTCTGTCATTAATGTTCATCAAAGAACAAAGATAACAGAGGAAAGATGATTAATCTATATTTAATTTATTATTCATGCAGTTAAGAAAGGTGTTTGATAACTATTATATTTCTGTATATGTCTAACAGGGAAGGCCACAGGTAAATATAACATTCATTATAATGGGTTTATGTAAAGATTGTTTTAAGTTCACTTTTTAATCAATTCCCAGCACTAATATATATATATATATATATATATATATATATATATATATATATATATATATATATATATATATATATATATATATATATATATATATATATATATGTATCGTGAAAAGCACTATACAAATAAATTTGAATTGAAATTTGAATTGAATTGAATATATATATATATATATATATATATATATATATATATATATATATATATATATATATATATATATATATATATATATATATATATATATTCAATTCAATTCAAATTTCAATTCAAATTTATTTGTATAGTGCTTTTCACGATACATATCGTTTCAAAGCAGCTTCACAGAAAATGCATCTACATTACAATTTAAATTGATTTGTACGTTATGCATTTCAGAAATGCACATGTACAAAGCACACAGATTAGTTAACTATCTATTATTAATCAATATAATAACTATGGCACAGAAAAAAGAATACATGTATATATATATATATATATATATATATATATATATATATATATATATATATATATATATATATATATATATATATATATATATATATATATA